>NC_056747.1:292772437-293114937 GCF_019279795.1 Protopterus annectens
CCTTACTAGGTTCCACTCACTGTATCTATAGTCCATAACCAGTTCCCTTCTATAGCATGCAACTCCACTCAATACATCCCTGCGCAGGTCCTTCTATCCTTCTGCCAATCTGTAGCTGTCTAAGCCAGGCCCTGAGCTATCTACCAATTTCTAAGCTTTACTACCTCCCATTCCTGTACTTCTATATAGCTGCATGATCTACAGTCTTCAAACACAAAGACATTACTATGAAAAGCTGCAGCATCCTGACCCACTTCAAACCCTCTCTTCCAACACACTTCTGCATTTATTAATTTGCATTTCTGAGGGTGCTATCCAAGTTTTCCAGTTTCTGCCTATATGTTGGTTGCCCATTATATTTGCTTTTTATGGTTGTTGCACTATTTATAGGCTAGTCAAATATAACTATTTGTAATATGGCCTATCTGGAATGATAGGCTTACCCTACTCCCTGATTTATTCTACTAGACAGCTTCAGCCTAGTGGGGGGAGGGGGGGGCACACCCTTTGGTTATCTCCTCTCACTCTCTCTCTCTCCCAGCCAGGGAATGTCTGCTGCTCAGATTGTAGGAAGGCTGACTTGAGGAACAGAACTACAGAGTGAAAGAAAAGGATGCATTGAGACCTCTGATGAGCTGTGATGAGAGCTGTTTATAGTTGTGTTTCATTCACAACAGATTTCCATCTGACTTCTCACTCCTGCTATTGATTCATCTCTGTGTTCTTCTAGATCTGATCTGGTCCATTATCCCATTATATATCATAGATCATACACTCTAATGCTAATGAGGGTAACTACAGGAAGTTGTAGGATGTGGTACAGAGCCTTTTGAGATTGAATCTCTACAGCTGAAATATACACTGCAAATAGGTTACAACACATCATGCATCTGTCTCTATTTAGTCACCAGTCAAACACTATATATTAGTCAGAAATGAAAAAAATACCTGCATGAAAACTAGCAATAGGTCTGCAAAACTAAACCAATGTATTTGTTTCTTCAATAGTTTCTGTGTTTGGAAGTGTGGAAGTAACATATGTGATTTAAGTACAAGTTCTTAGAATTCTTGGGCTGCAATGGAATTTGGCAGAAAACTAGATTTGTATCTAGAAATGTGATTTCTCCCCATGAGATTAGGCAAAAAGCCTGAAAAATAATGTGCAATATTCCTACATGTTTCTGACAAAGAAACCACAAAAGTATTCAAGTCCTTTTTTTTCTTTTAGAAAACAGACAGAATAACGGCACATAATTTTTTTGAGAAATTGTGTCAAGCCTAGAAAGAACTAGCCATTTATTACACTCACATCCTTCAAAAGATTAAGCATCTACAGACTATAGAAGCTTGTGTTACTGAACAAGAACAGAGTCAAAGACTAAATCCAGAGATATGAGTGATTCATTAATAAGAAACAAATGATTTCTGATATAAGAAGTGATGAAATAGCAGGCATAATATTAACAGAAACAGACCTGACCTTATCAAAAGCCACAAACGTGTACAGACCACATGAAATTGCTAGTGCACAGTTAGAACATTTATTTGTGAGAAAATGTGTGCAAAATAAAGTGCGAGTGAAATAGCCAAGCATGAGAAAAATTCATGTTACCTTTTCTCCCTCCTTTCCTTCATTGTTACTGGTCTGGCCCTCATGCCTCATCAGTGCTTGGTGGTCCAGCTGCTCTGTGCCTCACAGACTTAGTTTGATAATTGTTGGGACCAATCACAGACCGAAGGCAACAGGGCTTGGCACATCTTACATTCTGTCCGGGGAGTCGTACTTTGCCTACCATGTTTCTCGCCCCTTGTTACCTTGTATTGTTCTTGGGTAGGTGTGCAATTTGGACATGTGGTGCATCATCCACCCACTCTGCAGCAGCTCAGCCAGGCCAACCACTAGCCACTAATCACACTTCATCTAGTGACATCACTAGTCTCCACTAGGGATTGTCATCAATACACCCATGCACCACCCTCTCCCTGGGATGGGCATATCCACCTTTCCCTGCCACACCCATCAGCTGTCCAATACACTAATCGAACCCAGATCACCTGGGTCATAGTTAGGGCTTTATCCCTCTATACCACCAAATCAGCTATAGGATTTGTTACTATAATGAATCTGAAAAAGAAAGCCCCAACACAAAATAATACAGCAAAAAGGATCAAGATGAATCATTTCCATTTTATTTTAGGATAAATGTTAGGAGGAAGCAAACTCCAGTTTTTAATTAAGCCTTCACAATTTGTGCAATAACGGCTCTATGTTGATCCATCGGAAGTACGCTTCTTCGAAACGTACAAGATCTAACTCACTGTTGCGAAAGTGCGTTATACTGAAAATACACTTTCGAAAAAAAAAACACCAAAAAACTAAAAAATAAAACAGTACTTATGTTTATGCAGGGAGGCAAGCCCCCCTGCACCCCCACACCCCTCTACTTTAATATTCTCACTCAGAGATCGCACTACAGTGGGGAAAAGGGAATATTCCCTTATCCCCACTGTACCGTGATCTAAGCGACAGTTTGCTTAGTTGTGCAATCAACAGTACATGTTGATGTACAACTAAAGCTACATACAAACAACTGTTTGCTTAGTTACCTTTCAGCGAAAGTGTATTTTTGACAAAATGCGCTTTCGCGAAAGTGAGTTCAGTCATGTATGTTTCTATGAAACGTATTTTCAATCATAAGACCAGGATCTGCTATAACAAGACTTTTCACAAAGATGTGCAAAAGAAAAAAATCTCTTAAAAACAAATTGCTATTGAACAAACAAAAATGAGCATTTACTCCTACTACTAAAAAAAAAAAAACAAACTGCTAATATTTGTGATTCATGTTCAGACTTAAATGCAAGACAAACATGACAAAGCATTGACAATAGATACGGAGAACTAATAAAGAAACAGAAATATTAAAGTACGTAAAGGTGCAGAGTTTTAAAAGAAATAAAATGATAAAATACTGAGGAAATAATTGTGTTTACATAGCCTATATATTTCAGCCACCGGATATCAACAGTGGTGTGTGCACATGTGGGTGGGCTTGAGCATATTTGCATGAGAAAGACTGCTAAGAGAGAGATGTATAGGCAAATACCTAAATGAAGCTGCTGCAACACAAAATGATCATCATTGCTATAAAGGGCATGTTCTGGAAATTTTAGAAAGTGTCAAATTAGGCACTCTATTGACTTCCTTAAATCCTATATTTATTTTATTTAGTGGTAGGGAATCAGCCTACAAATGAAACTATATATTGAATTTTCAACTGAACTGCAGTGTTGGGGAACATCTGGAGGCACTGTAAACAATGCTCCTCTTGCTTCACTATTTCCTGATACTACATTTCTGTTGAAAATAGAGAGAGATATACATTGCTAAAGTGATTTAAGTAAAGACATTGATTTAAGATGTATATTTAATAAATTATTTTTTCCTTTAGTTTTATAATCTTATCTTGGGCAGCTGCAGCGGTGCAGCGGTTAGGGTTGCCGCCTCACAGCACAAGGTTCTCCGGTTTGATCCTCAGCTGGGGGTGCCTTCTGTGCGGTGTCTGCATGTCCTACCTATGGTCATATGGGTTTTCTCTGGGTACTCCAGTTTCCTCCCACATCCCAAAGACATGCTGTAGATAGATTGGACACTCTAAATTGGCCCTAGGTGTGTGTGCGCATTCTGTGGAAGGTTGGGCGCTGGGCTGGCAACTCGACACCATAAAACTCCACTGCCAATCATGTGTGGGCAGGTGATCCACTGTGATGACCCCTAACTGGGAAAAGCCAAAAGAAGAAGTTTCTTTATACTCTTATCTTGTGAGTTCTCTAACTGCAGGTGATCTGTGGATGTCTGGTCCTCCATACCTGTCTATAATCTCACCTATATACTTGGCATAGGATTGGTCTTGTGAAAATGCTGAGTTCTGTGATTGTTTATGACTCGCCTTTGGCTCTAGGAAGTCTTTTCCTGTGTGTTTCATAAGATTTATGTGATTTGGACTGCTAGCCCCCTTGGTGGACTGTTATACCCCCACCTGAGCACAATTATCACACTTACAAAATCTATTACCATGTTATCTGTGTCTACATAGTGGTCAATTTCTTATTTCTATATTTGATTTATTCAGCTGTCCCTATAAGATTTATATATATATATATATATATATATATATATATATATACACATATACACTCCGGTGCTGTGAAATTTTCTGCAATAAAAAACTCATGTGGATTCAAAGGTCTGATGTCAGCAGGGAGTTTGATGCTGTGTTTTGTTTCTTATTTTAGCTCATTGCCCCACTGTTCCTTAGCCATCTGCACACAGTCTAAAAAGAGAGAGAACATGGGTAACCCACTGGTTCAGAAATTGCTAATATGCATTTAAAAATAAGGTACATAAATAATACAATTCATATAGTGTCGTAAATGGCTTATGAGAAGCTAGGAATGGGAAATCAAAAAATGCATGTGACATTTCACAAACATATGTGGAGACATAACAGACTCTATAAAGAGGAGATGACCAGCAAGCAAAGAGGGGTAGTATTGATGGAATTGAATTCATCCTCGAGTCTTGGTAAGTACCTTCACAAGGTAGACCCTGTTTTTACAAAAATCTCACCAAGACAACATTAATATATAGACTATATTTTATATAGTATATGTGATGCCCCTGCACTGGCCCAGTAATCAAGGAGCTTCAATCCTCACCACTGGCAACAGTGAGGAATGTACACAATGGGAGGATGGCTGTAAACACACAGTAAAGTAAAATTTCCCTTAAGAGCACACAGAGATCACAGTCAATCTGGGGGCTGGTTTCTCCCTCTTTCTTCAGATCCCCAATAAGATTCCACACTGGCACAGCTATAGGGTTAAGATTTCAGCTGAGGGGTCAAGCCAAGACCTCCATCACCCTGTCTGTCCAACCAGTGCTGTGTGTCCCTGCCCAAGTAGCTCACACACACACACACACAGATTTGATTTATATACAAACACACACACACACACACACACACACACACACACACACCTGGAGAAGGCTGGCATATGTTTACTAACTATGCCCCCTTCTGCACAGACTTTAAGGTAGTTATCGTTGCCACCAACCCCTACTTATCAGCTACTATAAAGGCCCTTACAAAGGGTGACCAATCCTACTGTGTAATGTTACTATAATCCAAATGGTAAGTGTGACCAGGACTAAGGCTATTTAGGGGTGGCCTGTACAGTGTCACCAAATGCATATGCAAGTACTCAGAGCTTAAATAAGTCTCACAAATATCAGCCACAAAGATAGGTTTAAACATATTTAATAATAAATAATAAAAGGCCAAGACAATACTCAATCAACACAGTAACTGCAGAGTTCAGAATCACAGGAAATATTTTAAAACAACATTGCAGGACAGTCTTAAATAAATATAGAAACCATCTAAACTAATCTTTGCTATAGTCCTATCTATATCTAAAATAAATTACTGTACCATAAATAACTTACTTAAAGAGTAAGGCAAACGCAGTGCTGATGATGAATGGATATTTCTAGGTCCAAGACAAGATACAAAATGCCCTGTCTCTCTATCTGAGAGAGTTCTTAAATTAATACCACATATTACTGCTTGGTTAGCCTGGATAACATCACTCTGTCACCTGCCTTCAGTTCCCAGGCTAACAGAAACTTAATAAATGTTGACATTTCTATGTGAAAAATATTTATCTCTCAGATGTTTGCTCAGAACTGGAAGATGTAAAACAATTAAACACGTTTACATTTGAAACCTAGTAATTACTTCTGTTTCAAAACAATAGGAAAACATCTAGCTCTAGACATTGCTTACTGAGAGATAACACAATCATAAAACACTTTACTTTCCAACTTTTTTTCTTGAAGCTTTGCAAGTTAACTCTGTACATTCCAGCTTCTACTATTAAAACATACATTTGCACAGGTATATAGTTTATACACATTTCTGTTCTTTTCCAGTAGGGTACACTGTGGTTACATTCTTGAAGCTCAGTACATAACAGAGTTCAACACACACTTCTGCACCAGTAGTTTAATATACACAGCATATAGTTCTCCTACATTTGTAAGACAAGCATATGAATCATATTAATATTCACAAATGATACATGACTATCCACAAACTTCCAGATAGCTGGGCTGGCAGTGTCACAGTATATATCATGGACAGAAGCAGATTAAAAGCATAAAGCTGGGTGTACAAGTCCCAGCATAAAAAAAGTGCCCAATTCTGGTAGTCACACTGGTGTCAGAACAGGAAAAAATGATGATGTAAAATGCTCAAAACACTACAATGGTATTAGGCCAGGCCCAAGGAGAGGATGCCCCCCCCCCCCATTGTAGAAGGGAGTAGTAGTCCACAAGTAACACAAAACTTACAGGCCAAAAGAGAGCCATAAAGACAAAACAGTGGATTATTGAGGATAAGAATGAAATTATATATTTTTACTATTATGTAGGATGCCCAGAATTTCTGGATAGAAGATATTCAAAAAGTCAGACAGAAATTAATGGAAAAAATACTCATACAAGAAAAATTGTCAAAAGCTTCAAATGCAAATTTTTGTTCGTTAATACAACAGGTTTATAAAAAATATTATATAGACCAAGAAACCTTAGGCCATTTGGAAAAAAGTGACTGAGGAAGTGTGAAAATATAAAGAACAAAACCTACAGTTCAAAAATTGAAACATGGACATGGGGAGAGAGAAATCTGTCATGGTGCAATATAGCAGTTAGCATTGTCGCTTCACAGCAAGAGGTTCTCCAATTCGATTCTCGGCTGGAGCGCCTTCTGTGTGGAGTCTGCATGTACTCCCTTGTGGTCATGTGATGTTTAAAGACATGCAGGTAGGTGCATGCGTGAATGGGTGTGCCATCTTTGAAGGTTAGGTGTCAGGCTGGCAACACGGCACCATAAAGATCTACTGCCCATCATTAGCAGATCGGAGTTTTGCTGTGGCGACCACTAACTGAGAAAAGCCGAAAGAAGATATAGTTATGCAAAGGAGAAAGTCAAATTAATCAATAGAAAAAAGCAGCTCCAAAGATATTTGAAGAGAAATATAGGCAAAGGCACCCAGATATGGAAAATTACACATTACAAAAAATAAGATCACAAAGGAAGAATGTAGAATAGAAGATTAGTAAAGGAGAAATTAAACAAAAAAAGCTGAAGTTATGGAATACCTGTGAAGTTAAGGATTTAGTGTAGAAAATACAAATGTGTTAATGTCACTGCATGATGGAACAATGAGTCCCCAAAGTAATGAGAAACAGGTGGAGTGAGAGACATTTGAAGGGGAAATATGGACATGGGAAAGAAAGATTCAATATGGTGCAATATTTATGTAAAGAAAAAAGCAAAACTAATCAATACAAAAAAGCAACACAAAAGATATTTGAACAGAAATACAGGGAAAGGCATCTGGAGATGGGTAATTTTACAATACAAAAATAAGAAAACAAAGGGAGAAAGTAGAAAAGAAGATTAGGATTGGAGAAGTTAGAGAGATAAAAACTGAATTTTTTGAGAATCACAAAGGTGGAACATACAGAAGATTAGCAAAGTAACAGAAGCTGAAATTATGGATTACCTATGAAGTGAAGGATTTAGTGCGAGTCCCCAAATTAAGAAGAAACAGGAAGCATCTGAACAGTTGTCATATGAAGATACTCTGGAGCCTTTAGTAGGAAACCAGTTCAAAGTTCAGTTTGTGTTGCAAAGCAAAGGAAGGAACAGGAAACTCTGACACAGTCAATGTTGTGGAGGAATAAGCCAGTGAGTTCCCATGTGAAACAGCAACAGATGATGCAGGATGCAACTGAAGAGAATATGTCACAGGAAGATGTCTTGGAACTTTCTGTACAGAGCCCACAGGAAAATGAGAATAAAGAATAACATGCCCTCAGTTTAGAAGAAAAAGATCTAAGGGAAAAGTTACTTTATTTAATAGAGATGGACAAATATATGAAGATCAATGAAATAAATAGATTACAAGAAATGACCCAAAATGTTAGAAGTCTGATAAAGCAAAAGAACACAGAATCAAGACTATTAACAGAAATTCATGTGATATAACAGAAGTAAATATGATATATTACTGTGCAGCAAAATGAATAAACTCTTACCACAAAAATACAGGGCATGAAAGGAAGGGAAGTATCGAATAGACAGAACTATAAAGCAATTAAAGCAAGAATTATCACTGTTAGAAAAGCATAGAAGAGGGAACAGATCAACAAAAATACCTTGAAAGATAGAGATGAAAGTAGCAAAACCCAGTATTAGAATAGACCAAGATCTATTGCACACGATTGCAAATAATAAACTAAAGATATTGGAACAGTCATGAAAACTTAGAAGATATGCAGATAAACATAAAGGAAAAATACAAAATAAGCAATTCATTGATGATTCAAAAAAATGTTATAGAGAATTGGGAAACAAATCAAAAGGAACAGAACCAGCACCAAGAAAAGAAAATAGTTGGGTAAAATTTTATCATAACAGTAGATGTCCTTTTCTTCACTTTTGCAGTTTTCTTCACTGTATGGATCTCCTGTCAAGGATAGCCCAACATCCAGCCAGTATACCAAAGCCTTTAGATCTTGTATGTGCCACACATCACACACACACTCCCTGTTCAGGGCATAAAGTTGATGTATGGAAACAGTAACCCAGAACTGAATTCCCCACTAAATATGTCTCCACAGGACAAAGGAGGTGATGCACATCCAGAAAGAGAAAATGCAGATGGAAAAGGAAGACGCTTAGCCAGGAAGGACACCAATACAAAACCCAAAAGAAAAAAATGGGGATGGAGGGCAGGAGCGTATACTGTAACAGTGAAGAGAAGGACATCTACTGTTGTAATAAGGTTTTACACAACTGTACTATGTCCTTCTACATTGTTGCAGTATTTTTCACAGTAGGGAGAGTACAAAAGCTTATAAAAAGGACAGAGGTGAAAGGCTGGGAAAAGCCCTCAACAAACCCATTCAGAATGGGTCGAGCAAAATCTGCTGTGGCCCTCAAAACCATATACAACTTACAATACTTAATAAAAGTATGCACTGAAGACCAAGAAGCAGCTTCAAGGATGGAATTGGTGTACAACTCCTTGAGGAAAGCACCAGATGAGGCAACAGCCCTAGTGGAGTGAGCTCTAATGGAAATAGGCAGACATTTGCCATGAAACAGAACAAAGGTAAATGGCCTTAGATATCCAGGAGGAGATGGTTTGCTTAAAATAAGCCAAACCCAATGTACTGGGATAAAAAGAAACAAAAACCTGGTCAGACTTATGCATGGCCTTAGTTTTATCCAAAGAATACCAGAGTTGTCTGTGCAGATTCAAAGTTTGGAGAACCTACTCACTAGTAGACTGAGGAGAGGGGAAAAAAGTACTGCCTCATTAAAAGACAGCTCAGTAATCACCTTGGGCGTAAGAGGAGGATTAGTATTAAGGGACACCATGTCCCTGTAAAAAAAAAAAAAAAAAAAAAAAGGAGGGATATTCATAAGGGCCTGAAGATCAGAAGCCCTCCAAGTAGGAGGAAGAGCAAGCAATAAAACAGTCCAAGTACAATGTCACAGAGAAGTTGAACCTGCAAGCTCAAAGGAGCCTGGGTCAATTTTTCTAAAACAAAATTAAGATCCCAAGGAAGAGGAGGAATATGCTTCCTTGGGGACCCAATATGCAGGATGCCTTTAACTGTTTGACCTCAATATGAGAAGCCAAAGGAGGGTCCAGGAGCAGACAGGCAGAAACAGCTGACAAATGGGCCTTTACATAGGCCAAGTCAAACTGCAGCACCTCACACAAATAGGAGAGCGCCAGAAGAGCCCCCACTAAAAAAATGGTCCTGGCCGTGATCATGGCATCAGACAGAAAATCTTTTCCATTTGGACACGCAAAACTTTCTGGCTACAGGTGTGCTTGCCTCCTGTAAAACCCTGAGCACAGCCTCAGAAAAAAGGTGCCTAAAAGGGATCAAAACTCTATCACACAGAGTGCCAACTGAAGAGTGGACAAGTGAGGATGGAGGAGTGACCCTTTGTCCTGTGTGAGAAGTTCCCACCAGTAAAGCAATTAGTGGTGATTGCCCCTGGTCAGATGCATTAAGAGGGGGAACCAGTGCTATCTTGCCCAAAAGGATGTCACTAGCAAGATTTTTGGTGAGTCCAGCTGAATTTTCTGCAGAACAACTGGAAGTAGGGAAAGGGGAAGGAAGGAATAGAGAAACATTCCCTTCCAAGGAAAAGAAAGGGCGTCCATCTTCCACAGCAGATGCCATGGCACTTGGGAACAGAAAAGAGGGAGCTGCTTGTTCAGAGGGCAGTCAAAAAGCTCTACTTGAGGATTATCCCACTGATGGACTATGTCCGGAAACACATCTCTGTGAAGCATCCATCCGTGACCCTGTGTTTTGGACCTGCTCAAAGTGTCAGCCAAGAGATTGTGCTCTGTAGGAATATACCCTGCTTGGATAGTTAACAGATAACCAAAAGCCAGATCTCAGGTCTGAAGTGCCAAGCCTGCAGAGGTGGTAAGACTTTGTGCCCACCTGTTTGCTGACATACCATATCACTGTAGTGTTGTCTGTGTAAACCTTCAGAGGGCCTGAAGAGAGCATGGGGTGAAAGGCCTGAAGGGTCAGAATCATGGATCATCTCTTTTATGTTGATATGGACTGACTTCTGAAGGGGGGAGCAAAGACCTTGAACTTTCAGGTGACCACAGGAAGCCCCCCACCCCATGTCTGAAGTGGCAGTGAACAGTTCTTGAGACAGAACCACTTCAGAGAAGGAAGAAGAGGCAAACTTAAATCCAGTGCAGTGGCAATTCTGAAGGCAAACTGACTTGAGTTACCATTGAATCTTCCACATGTGCAGTCTGGCAAGAGGGAGAATTGGAATAGCAGAGGCCATCAGGCTAGAAAACAGACAGAGGAATAAGAGACAAAAAGCTGACAAGGATAGAACTTTTAGAGTTGAAAGAGAGGTCATTATTGACACTGTAAAAATCCTACACCCTAAATATACATGATCCTGAGAGGGAGTCAGGACAGACTTTTGTAAGTTGATAGTGAACACCAGACTTTGAAGAAGAGACATGGTTAACTCTAGATCTTGTAACAGGCTAATGGGAAAAGGTGCTTGAAGCACCATATCATCTAGATAAGGTAAAATCTGAATGTTCTGAAGCCTGTAAAAGGCAATCACAGGAGCTAGACCTTTTGTGAATACCCTTGGGGCACTAGAGAGCTCAAAGGGCAAAGTAGAGAAGTGAAAATGAGAGGAAGAAACAGAAATGTAAAATCTTCTTGAAAAGAGGGTGAATAGGAGTATGAAGGTAAGCATCCTTCAGATCCAAGAACACCAGAAAAGCCAGAGGTATTAAAAGAGGAAACTGGGTTTGAAGAGAAAGTGTCCGAAAAGAAGGAACGTTGACAAACATGCTGAGCAAGGAGAGATTCAGAATTGGTCTCCAAGTGCCATCCTTTTGAGAAACCAGGAACATCCTGGAGTAAAATCTCTTTCCTACTTGGAAAGGAGGGACAGCTTGAATAGTTCTTTGGTCCACCATGGACCCAAGGACCTCTGGGAAATGAGGAAGTTGTTCCAGACAAGGTTGGGGAATCCCTGTAAAAAGAGGGAGAGACTTCCATACCATGACGTAACCCTGACAATAATAGATAGAACCCAGGAATCCAAGGTGATGACTTGCCAGTTTAGAAAGACAGAGGGTGAGATAAAGAGACAAGGACACCTGGCAGAGGGGTGGGGGGATCAGAAATGCTTTATTGATCCCGCAGAAAACTGCTTATGTTACAAATGCACAAATAAACACAGACACAAAGTAGACCAAACACATATGTTACATAATTAGATATGACAGATACTATACTCACTTATGTTACCCAGCAACACCTGACACAGGTACAGTGCTGACCATAGCCAATGTATTAGAGGAGTTTGATACCACATAGTAATGACATGAAAGGGGACCCCTTTTAATTACCACTCACACTAGGATATGGGGTATTAGACATTAAGATACTTTAAGGTATAGCATATTGCACAAAGGATAATTTGCATTGATGATTAATATTGCACTGAAAAAAAAAAAAAAAGATAAAAAGGATAGGAAAAAGAAAAACATGGGTAAGAATTTAACAATGCACTATGTGGTTTCCTTCAGTAGTGGGGGTGGTGCTAAGACAGTAGGAGGTGTTATAGATTCTGATGGCTGTGGGCAGGAAGGATTTTCTGTGACGTTCAGTGGAGCACTTTATGCTCATCAGTCTCCTGCTAAAGGAACTTCTCTGTCCATCCATCACTCTCTTGAGTGGGTGGTCAATATTTTCCATGATGGACTTTAGTCATGCTAACATTCTTCTCTCAGCCATGGTTTCGAGGGTGCCGAGTTCTTCTCCAACTACAGAGCTAGACTTCCTTATCAATTTATTGAGTGTTTGCCTCAGCATTCTTTATGTTACTATCCCAGCATGTCACTGCGATGAAGATAGCGCTGGCCACTACAGTCTCATAGAACAACCGTAGCATAATGTTGCAGACTCCAAAGGATGAGTCTTCATAGCAGGTACAGCCTACTCTGACCCTTTTTATATGCCACCTGTAAGTCTTTGGGCCAGACCAGCTTACTGTCCAGGTGCACCCCCCAAATACTTATAGTCCTGAAAAATCTCTACTTCAATCCCCCTAATTGACAGACGGGTGACTGGGGGACGAGATAGTGATCTCCCCGGATGTACTACCAGCTCCTTCATTTTTACTGATGTTCAGTAGCAACTGATCAATCTCACACCAGCTCACAAAGCTGTCCATCACCCTCCTGTTTTCCTTCTCAAACAGCAGCAGCAGGATTGTCAGATAAAGGAGGCTTCTGGGACAGAGAAGCCTGAGAAGACTTAGCAGGAGGAGCTTGCCTTCCACTCTTCCTGCCTTTAGTGGCTTGACGAGGCTGTCTGCTAACAAAAGCAGCCCTAGTAGGATAAGTCCTCTGGAACTTGGGGAGAGGGGAGACAAAAATATGTTTAAGGTCCTGCAAAGCCTTACCTTTTTCTTGAAGACACAAACATATCAGGAACAATTCCAAACAGAATTGTTTATTATGCAAAGGAGCATCTGGCAACTTGACCTTCATGTCTTCAGGTAATGATTGCAGACAAAGCCAATAACACCTCATGATAGACCCAAAGGTAGCAGCTCTGGAAGGCATCAGGAGCATCACAGCTACACTTGACAGAGTGAAGAGCCACCTGAGGAGCAGAGCCCAAAATAGAAAGAGCAGAAGATTTTAAAGCTTGGGCAACCAAGGCCAGAGCATATCTGGTAATGTGGGTCTGATAACTTGTGGCTCAAAAGGCTAAAGTAGAAGCAGTATAAACCTTCTTACCAACTCTCTCCATTGCCCTACTGTCCTTATCCGAGGGCAAAAGTTTGTAAGGCTTTTCAGAGGAGACTGACACCTTAGCAGGGTCAGCAGGAGGACACAAATAAGAATCGATAATCCTCAGGAACCTTATAGAACCTGTCAGGTTTCTTTGTAGCAGGAAGCTGAAAACCAGGAGAAGCATCTATAAAGCTGTTTGACAAAGCAGCTAACACAGGACTGCAGAAGGTTTAGGAGTGTTCACCTGAAGCGGCTCATAATACCTTTTCTGGACATCAGACACTTGAGAAAAATCCCATTTAAAGTATTCCATCATTCTAGCTATAGTTTCTCCAAAGACAATTCTTCAAAAGGAGACTCGGGACTTACAGACTCTTTATCAGAACTAAGTCAAAGGCATATGGGAAGACTACGACAAGAACCCATCATCAGACTGAATTCACAGCTGAGGAATTGGGTTCCCTAGCCCTTATGGAAGGAATAGAAGTCCAAAAGGGAGTATGCACAGAAACCCCTTGGAAAGGCTTCATGGCTGTTAACTCCTTACAGCAGAGTGCACCTCCAAGCATTTCTGCACTTACCTCCTACTGTGCCTCTAGGCATCAAATATTGCTTGTTCATATTTGCAGTAATAATTCCAACAAAATGCTATGTATGAGGTATCACAATATTTTATCTTGAAGCATACATGATGGCAAACACAGTTGCATTGTTATTTGACCTCTGTCAGTGAGTATTTCTTAGAACTGTAAGGTGATAACTTCATTTTTTAAATGCTCAAGCCACACCCACTGGGAGTTAAAGGTACACACTCAAAAGAGCTGTACTGGAGGTAATGAGTTAAGGCATTAAATAGGCTCTGTGTAAACTCCTGCCATTCCATTTGAGGATTCTTAGGGGAGTACAGAAGTATGTTTAAACTTCTGCTTTATCTTGGTAGGGATGTCAGCCCTAACACACACCAGGAGTTTTCACCCTGAATGACCTTCAAGAAGAGTACCTGGAGACTTTTCCCTGATCAGAATCTGCATAATCCCTCCAGTGCCTGCTCAGATGATCAACAGTGGTTCACCATCAATATCCAGAGCAGACAACTGCAAAGCCTCAGAGGATGTGCGAAAGGAAGGATCCATGCCAGTCTCTGACAGAGTTGTGGCACAGGAATCTGACATGCACACTAGACAGCCTACAGAGCTATCACCCACTTCTAGAGAAACATCTGGTGGAGGCTGGACAGCCAAAGAATCTGGCCGGGATTTCTTGGACTTCTTGCTTTATACCTTGGGATTATAAGATTCCACCAAGCTATCTTGGACTAACAGTTTAAGCCTCTGCTTCTCGAGATAGATGGCCAGGGAAAACAACCAACTTCGAAGAGTCTTAGACACAAATGCTTTACAAATACTAGAGGATGTATGGTCTTGGAAAGCACCCAGGCAAAAAAAAGACACTGTTCTGATGATCATTATTGGGACTTTGCCTCCCACACTCACATCTTCCCTTCTTGGATGACATGAAAAAAAAAGACCCCAGAAGGGCACTTATCTGAAGGCTAGGTACTCAGCAAAAGGGCATTCAGACCAATGAGCAATGATGCCGTTCTGACTGACAGCAAAGGAGTTCTGGGTAACTGCTTCCATATGTCATCTTTATGTCCTATGTGCTGAATGGGGAGCATAAATGTGACATATGGTGCACACAAGATCTAAAGGCTTTGGTATACTGGCCAGACATTGGGCTATCCTTGGCAGGAGATCCCTACGGCAAAAAATAATGCAACAGTGACATAGAAGGACATATATAGACACATTTTGGAGAAATATTTATGAAGACACTGTGGAGCATAAAGATGGTGAATGGATAGAAGAAGTAAATAAACATTAAGAAGTTCGAATATACAGGATATGAAACTGGATAAAGTAATAGCCAATGAAATTGAAGCAAAATTAAGAAAAGCTAAATGGAAGACTCTGGACCTGTATGCAGTTCTTAACTTCTGGCTAAACGTATTCTCATTATTACACAAAGATTTAGCCCTGAGTAAGAAATACTTATATTCACACCCCAGACAGACACCAACCTGCTTAACAAGAAAAACAATACTCCTTAAGAGCAAGCCTACAAACTATCCTAAAAACTATTCACCAATAATTTGCCTTCAGATGATATATAAACTACATACTGGAATTGATGTTAAAGTTTATAGTCATTTAGAAGAAATCTCAGTCATGGCAATAGCAACAAATGGTAATATTCTAAAACTGAGGAGGTTCTTAATATCTTTGAGAAAATATACACTAATATTTATGCTGGACAAAAGGATATGACCCCTAGCAGGAATTATGAACAATTTCTACAGTCAATTCAGTTTCCAACAATAGGAGAGGACATTCAAAATGACTTGGTTAAACCGATATCTGAAGAAGAAATAGTATATGTAATTCAGCATATGAAATCACATAAATCACCAGGTCCTGATGGCTTGACAGTGGAATTTTATAAAAAATTTGCAGATATTTTCGGTAAGATACTTTCAGTTGTGTTTGACTACATAATCAGGAATAAAATTAATGATCCACACCTTAACGCCTCAAAAACTATTTTTATACATAAAGCCAATTCAGATCCTCAAAATCAGGATAATTATAGACCGATATCATTAATAAATGTAGACATGAAAATTCTAACCTCTATTATAGCATCTAGACTGAAGAGAATCATGACTCATATCATTTCTAAAGAACAGACTGGTTTTATGGCAGGTAGACAAACCAGTGATAATACACTCACACTACATACTATGTTAGAGCATGCTAAGCAAAATAATTTAAATATTTATGCCCTTATAATTGATGCCCAGAAAGCCTTTGATAGGGTTGATACAAATTTCTTGTTTGATCTTTTACCGTATTTTAATATATCACATGAGTTTGTCCAAATGTTACAAATATTATACAGTAATCCCTATACTACATTGTATATTAATAAAAACTTCTCTAAAAGAATACAGATTAAGACTGGAACACGCCAGGGTTGCCCTTTGTCCCCTTTATTATTTAATATCTATCTTGAACCATTGTTTTTATATATTAAACAAAATGTTTATCATAATGTCCCAATAATTTATGGAACTAAAATATTAATGGCAGCTTTTGCTGACGATCTTAGCATTTATTGTGCATCTCCATTATCAGATACTGAAAAATTATTGAAGGCTGTTAATGAGTTCTCAAGTGTCTAATTATAAAATTAACTTGGAAAAAAAACAATATCTTCCCTTTGAAGACACCTAAACCCTTTTCGTTATTGCCCTTAGTGGGACAGGTATCATTTAAAGAAAATATTAAAGATCTAGGTATTGAGTTCTCTACGGATAATAAAGACTTTTATAATAATAATATTAAAGCAATCTGGGAACAAATAATTTCTGATTTTGGGAGATGGAAAAATTTACGATTGCCAATATTAGCAAAAGTTTCAATTATCAAAATGAACATATTACCACGATTACTGTATATTTTTAGGTCAGCCAATTTATTACTTTCGAAGTCGTTTTTTAAACGGATTCATAAAGAATTGGCTAAATTCATTTGGGAACCAAAGAAAACCAGGATATCTTATGATAAATTAATTACCCCAAAAAATAGAGGAGGACTGGAATTACCTAATTTTGAAATGTATTATTTAATTGTAAATTCTAATAGAATTTTAAGAATTGCCAATTATGATATAAATAATACTAAGTGGACACCACCTTGGGTAGTTCTGAATTATAAATATATTCTAAAGTTAAATATCAATCCTAAAGCAATACTTTTTTTAGGTAAGGATACATTGAAATTCTATGGGATTATTGAACACATCAAAACGAACATACTCTCTTTACATAATGTATTTCATTTATTAGATTTGGTTCAACATATGATGGTTTTTCAACCCTTTCATAAGAATCCTAATTTAAAATTGAATAATCAACTAATTGATCTCAACAAGTTTCCATTGATAGTTAATCTAACTTTGATTGATATATATAAACATCTTGACAGTTCGGCCAACCAAATAAGACAAGAACTTAACTTACCTAAAAATTATCTGGTTATTCTGAGGCAAATTAGAGAACTCACTATAAGCTATTTTAAAAGTTTTAAACCAGAAGAAGAGGCTATTAATAGATGCTCTTTGTTGTGGCAAGCTCTCCAACAGGATCTTAAATATATCAAGGCAGCAAATTAATTAATTAAAGAATTTCAATTTCATGATAAAATTTTGTTATCAAACTACTGGGAAGAGAAAATCTTACTGACAGATAGAAGTAATATGTTAAAAGCAATTGACTTGACCATCAAATCTACTTCTCTTCAAAAATTAATATATACCCAGTTGATGATTTGGAACAATGCATATTATACACGTCTTACCCTGCATAAATTTAATCCCAAGAATTCACCAACTTGTCCATACTGTAAGAATCAACCAGCTGATCTTCTTCATATGTTCTGGAGTTGTAAATGTATTTTCAAACTTTGGAATTCCCTTAAGATCCAACTTCAAAAGGTGGGTTGCCAGAGTACAACGTTATCATGGAAATTTATGATTCTGCATATTCCCCCGAGAGAGATCCCTAAATCACAAATTATTATATATATTAATATTTTTCTATTAATGAAGCTTTATATAGCTTCAAATTGGTTAGACCCATCTAAAACTTCATGGCAGAACTTTAGAGTTCTAGCGACAAAACATATATTGGCTCATAAATTACTATTAAACCCACAAAATAAAAATGTTAATAATCCAAAAATTTGGGAACAGATTTTTAATATTATACTAGCATAGTATTTTCAACTTGGAAATATTAATAATTATTTATGTGTGTGGAGAGAATTTAGTAATCAACTGTCTATTACTTGCATTTATTCTTATGCTTTTTTATATTTAACTGTATTACATGGAAGCATTCTTGTAAATATTGTATATAGAGTGTGGTTATTAGTGATATTAGTTAATGCTTGATTTGTGAATATATGTTATTTTTGTTCTTATTTGTGTTTGAAAATAATATAACAATAAAGATTTATTATGGAAAAAAAAAAGAAACAAATGGTAACACAAGAAAGCCATATGGAACAAAGGATCATTTGTTAAATAAAGTCATAACAGAGAATTATAAAAAGGGGAAGAGTCCAAGTATGGCATGGATAGATTACAAAAAAAACATATGACAGCATCCCACATTCATGGATAAAGGAGTGCTTGCAGATGTACAAGATACAATCTACATTTGTCAGTTACATTACAGTGACCATGAAATGGTGGGGAAACACTGTGCAGCTAAGCCATGACAAAGGGAAAATTATTATCCCAGGAATAAAATTTCAAAGGGTGGTATTCCAGGATGATTCTTTGTCAGCACTGTTCTTTTGCCTTACCCTTATCCCTTTAGTCTATTTAACAGATTAAGTCATGGGTACAGTTTGGCTTCCAGACAACAACAAAGTGTAAGGACTTCTTTTTTTGTGGATGATATAAAACGGTATAGTTCACATGATGAGGAGCTTGCAGCACAACTCAAAGCAATCAGAACTTTCTCAGTTGATAACAGAATGTCATTTGGTCATGCTAAATGTGAAAAAGCAACATTTAAAGCAGGAAAGCTGCATCATTAACTTGAGAAGAAGGGGGTGTATACATATTTGGGAAATGATGAAGGATCAACAATAAAATATGAACAAATGCAAACAAAACTCAGTAAAGAATATTTTAGAAGACTAAAATTAATATTGAAAATAGCCCTGACATCTGGGAACAAAGTTAAAGCTATAAACCAATTTGCTCTTCCTGTTCTAACTTACAGTTTTGGGGTTAATGACTGGCTCCAAAAGGTACTGGATCAGTTGGATAGGAAAATAAGAAAAATGCTTCATGCTTATCATACAGTATATAGAAATCAGTTTATACCAAAATAATATATTCCTCATTCTGTAGGAGGTATGGGCCTCCTCAAAATTGATTACATAAAATAGAACTGTAATCTTAGGACTGCTACCTGTCAACTTCATCAGATCCAAACACAGTGAAAGTTCTGAAACATGGAGAACAAATCTAAGGTGACATCCCTGCTTAGTTTAGAGGAAGCATGTTGCTGTCAAGCGGGAATGGAAATCAAACCAGAAGTAGACAAAGATCAGGCAGCAACTGAAAGTACCAAAAACAAAATATAAGGAGGATCAGATGAGAAGCCAAGAAATGTGCAAAAGGTATAAATATAGTTGCAAATTCAGAAAACTCCTGGAACAACCCCATGCCAATCAGGATCTGATACACAAATGGTTAAGGACAGATGAATTTAAACCAAAAGATGAAAAGTTAATATTACCGCCCAGGATAGTGGACTACGTACACATTGGTTTATAAAGTCCATTGAACATTCGGGAGAAACAAACAAATGCAGGCTCTGTAAAAGTGAACTGGAAACAGTTGCACATCTTGTTGTTAGGTGTGACACATTAATGGCAGAAGGCCTGTATACTGAAAGGCATAATAATTTGGCAAGACTGTTGCACTGGGGGATTGTGCAAACATTACAATATTGAAGTAACCGAGGAGAATTGGAAACATGAGCCAAAAAGCATTAGAGAGAATGATGAAGTTTATATCACATGGGATCACCTATTACCATCAATTCAAAAAATATTTGGAAGAAAAACAGATATATTAATCCATGAAAAGATGACAAAAAGTAGCATTGATCCCTGAAATTGCTACACAAAGTGATTTTAGTGTCTTGTGTACAGATAGAGAGAAAGAGAGACAGTCATATAATACCAGGATTTGTAGACAGAAATGAGAGCAATGGGGAAGAAGGATGCCCAGACAGTTCCAATAGTAGTAGGAGCAATGGGTCTTAAAGAATTTATAGTCTCATTTAGCTATGCTACCAATATATGTAATTCCATATGAATTACAGGAGTTGTCAGTTCTGAGCACATTGTGAGTGCTGCAAAGAGCTCTTTTGGCAAACAAAAATTGAAACAATACTACATTTCATGAACTTTAATAATGCATTGGCTTTGTGTTCCATTCCCATCATGGTATTAGAAACCCCAAAGACTTAAGAGAAATTAAAAAAAAAGTGACAAGCCATAGCAATGGTATAATGAATGACGTTGACTGTTTACACACTTAGGAAGCTTGCCTGGAGGTTATCATATACCAGTAAATCTCAACGATATGCCATTGCTACATGGTCCTCAGAACAAAAGCTGTAAAGGATCTTGAAAGAACAGAAAAATTAAATTAAGAAGCATTTAAGGCAACAGCATGGGTGAATAGCACTGTTGTAAAGAAAAACAAGATATGAATAAAGTGATTAAAAGGGTGCACTGCTTTTTTTTGTTACAGTTGCAGAAATGGTCACAAGAATGCCAAATGCAAAGTTGTACTCAATACTGGATACACACAGCTTTTGGCAAACAAAACTAGATGAAGCAAGCTCAAGACTGTATACTTTTTATACTCCATTACAAAGGCGCAGGATGCTTAGTGTCATGTTGATATTTCATCAACAGCAAGTGTGTTCCAAATAGCTGTTGCATAAGTAAATGAAGGTTTGGAAGTTTTTGTAAACATAACTCTTACCTTAATAGTAAGGTCAATCACAAGAACAGCATAACAAGAGAAAGAGGCTGTTGTAGCTGCTAAATCGATAGCAGTGAATCCCTACTAACCTACCCTGACTCGTATGTGCTAACTGCAACATAAACACAATCACTGCCAAATTAATCCAAACCCTGCCCCTAACCCCAAGCTATGTACATTAGGGAACTTGTATCCCCTTTCTTAACAGTATCACTATGTAGACAGTGTGCGTCTACGTTTGTTACTGTTCTGATTTTTTATTAGTTATTTGTGACGCAAAGACCAAAATAAGACTATCTTGTTTCATTTTGTGACTGTGTCATTTTTGTATTTTCTATCTTCTGTCAATATGCTTGCAGTGATGTAATGTGTTTTGCTTTAAGTCCACACAAAATAGTAATAAACATAGATAGCTAAAGCTAACTCAGAGAGATAGAAAACACATTGCATTTCTCTCTCATTAACTCACTAACCAAACAGTATATTATCTCCCTGCAGAGATCCTCTCTGTCCTGTAACATAAAGGGTTGTGTTATTGTTGATATACATGTATTTTTTATTTTAGACAATTCCTTAGCCAAATCAAATACATACTATTTCAATGCAACCTATTGTATTCAGCTAGTGCAATCCCCATGTCAAGCTCAGAATGGTATTGTCATGTCCTTGATATATTCGCCTGGATGATGCCCGAGAATGTGCACTCACTTGCTCTAAATTAAATACATATGTTATATATATATATATATATATATATATATATATATATATATTCAGAGATTTATAATAATGCATGTACACTTTTGTTTGCTAGAATATATGTAAAAAATATAGCTAGTTAAATGCATGTACACTTTTGTTTGCTAGAATGTATGTAAGAAAATACATTTAGTTAGACTGCTCATAGTTGAAGGCATTCAGCTGTGTATGTAATACAAACAATTTTTTCTGTCTGGTACAACCTTAAGGAAAAATACTGATAAGGATAACTCCTTAATTTTTGAGACCCAGGTGCAAGAAATGAACTACCTACTGGGTTGGAAACAGGAACAACTCCCTAGATTGTCACATAGTCTACATTCAAACAGAACAGAAAGTAGCTTCGCAGACATCATTACGTCAACATCAAAAGACTGCTTTTATAAAAAGTGTATATAAGGACAGAAAAAGTAGTGCTAGATCTGATTTTTTTCTTAGATTTGTATACTGGAAAACATTTTTATGCTGTCTGAAAAGTTTAACCTGAGACATTAAAGCTGTAAACTGTACAGTATTGTAAGTGTTGTCTGTTACATAGACAAGTTATTTTATTAGTACTGGGTGTAATATAGTGCTAAAAAAGGTTATTTTAACAAGGCACCAGCTAGCAGACAACAGCGCAAACATCTGCATTTCATTTTTCATGTACATAATCCAGTTTTGGAGGCTATCACAAAACACTTAACCAGTCCTCAAGAACAGTGACTAAAATCTTCCTTAACTAACTAGTTAGCTGCCTCCACCTTCTCTTATTATGTAAAACATTCTTCTGACTGTGGGTCTAGCTACATTTGATCTCCTCATTGTTCAACTCAGCAACTCTTTACTTATGAAAGTACAGCTATCACTTAGCATGTTTTCTGCACCAGCTGGTATATCCATGCCAGCCTTTATTTTCATGAGTGTACTCTACATATATTACAGCTACTGCTGCTGCAACCCCCCTCTCCCCAACTGCTGTATTTTCCTTTGCAGCTTTAGATTCAAAAGATTCTCCTGATCAACTATCATTAATGACCAGCTACAGCACCTTCCATGATTGTTGCATAGCACCTCACAAAACATTCTCCTTGGTCTCCTATTTCCACAAGCCCAGTCTTTTACCTCCCTCTTCACTACCAGTGCAAAAATCCTTCATCTTTTGCATTATCCAAGTAATTTCCTGCCTCAGACCTTTTCATCCCATCAATTCCTCCACCTCATATGCATCTTAGAAAACCAACCTCTCATCTCCTTTGAATTCTACCAGAAAATGTACACAAATATGTAGACATATGTGCACTCACTCACATTCATTCCCCTTCACTATGTTCCTTTTACTTGCTCCAGTCTCAACCTGCAACTGAAGTTTTCACAGGTAATGTATGGGACATCAGAGGAACTTCTCTCAACCTTCTCCTCCAGGTCTTTCTCAGATAACACATTATGCTCATGGTCCAACAGCAGGTTTCCTGACTAGCTACAGGAACACTGGATAAGTGTTTCTTGTAAATATTCTTCTTCAATGTTGATCCTCTTTAGACTATCCCACTGCAACTATCCTAGACAAAATGTCTTTCTACTAAGCCAATGCAAGTCTCACCTATCATTCCTAGTTTCTCAAATTTAAGGCAGCAGAAGTAAATGGGGGAAGAGGCTGTGCCTATCAATAACCTACAGTGCACCTTGCCAATGAAATTGTATTCTTCCTAAACTCTGCCATTTTCCAGGGTTTAGCTCACTGCAGATGCACATAGGTTACCTCCCTATTTACCACCTGCAGGCTAGCTTACTACATATGCTAGCATTAAACATATCTGCTAGTTCTTCAGCTCAGCTCATTTACTGTTATTGCCTGGCTTTCACAGAAGCATCATCTAATACCACACCATCCTCACTGACCCCACTGTCCTTATTTCTCTATTCTCACCTTGCTTTCATATCAGTGGGTAATACTAATTTACCAAAAGTTGTTTTATTGAAAAAACTTTTTTATGACATTAAAATGACCACTGACTTGGGCAGATAGCTATACTTGAACCATAGAACAGGTTCCTAAATGCTCAATGGCTTGGTCTTTATCATATATTGCAGCTTAGCTATAATATACTACTGCTTGGCAATAACGCATACACCTCTCCACCACTTAACTGTTCTGGGAACATGTCTCCTGTCACACCTCAGGCCTGCCACCTCCTACTGTATACTGCTCAAGGGAGGATGGTTAGAATTTGACACAATCATCTCCTTCACTCTTTCATTACTGCTAACAATGCAGATCCTGTCTGTGTTACACAAATTCATAATGATATGCTATTATAGGTTCATAGGTACTTAACTAGGCTAATGATCCAGGAGGACATTTAGAAGCCTAAACATGCACTCACATTAAGTTTTTAGCTCTAATATTGTAAGCACAAATAATCCAGAAACAAATTAAATCATTTTCCTATAAACTGGATGAGGAAAAAGAGAAAATTCATTACACTTAACATTTTGTTATAAATATAATAGTACCCAAAAATATACATATTGTATAGATACTTTTCATCGATTAATAGGGATTTTTTTTCTTTCAAGATGGAAAATAATATTTAAATTGATACAAAAATTGTTATTAACAGCTAACCAGTTTGAAACTTGACATTGTTTCTTACATCATAGCTTAGATTTGAACTTTGTTTTAGGAGGCCAACCAGTTCTCTCATTTATAATTATGGAAGGGTATTACATTTAAAAATCAGTTGCAGATGCTTGCTCCCCTTAAGTTTTGTAGTGTTACAACAATAACAAACTATGTTAGCCCTTACCTGCATGCACAGATTTCTGGAATATTTAGAGATCTAACACATTCGCCAAATGCAGCCTTCACTGTTAGGAAACTGAAACCTACATACAGAAACTTTCCCATTTAGGGAAAGATAATTTTCTAGTCCACACCAGCTCATACTGTTGGTCAGAAATTCTTCGTCCTTCTGTACCATGTACATGGCTCACTGAACTATCTATATCCAGCCTATCCAGTCTTTTTTCTCATATATGGTTACTTCATAAAAGTAGCTTGTTTGCTTAATTCTGATCACTTCCACCTTGTAACTTTTTCCCATGCAGCCTAGATAGGCCTAGTCCCAGCACAGTTCTACTTTTAAAGAAATCTCCTCCCACAGAGTCAAGAAACACAACAGCAGTTTGAAAGTACAGTTGTACAAGATCTTACCATAACAGTAGAGATCTTACTTCTCACTGCTGCAGTTTTCTTTACTCATGGAATATCCTGCAGAGGATAGCCAAATACCCGGCCAGCATACCAAAGCCTTTACACCACCCAGGCATCTTATCAGATGTATGTACTATGTGCAAGGCTTAAGGATACCTAATCCTCAGAAATTATGTACCCCAGGATAAACCAGACAAACCACAGAGAAAGGCAACATATTCATCCAGAATGAGAAGGAGAAAAGGATGCAAGAAAGATCCTCAGCCAGAGGGAGGGCAACAAAGTAATAGGGGACACCTAAAGTTATGGTGAAATCTCACAAAACTGTTCTATGTCCTTCCTCATCACTGTTGCAGTATTCTTTACTCTTGGGAAGAGTACAGAAGCTACTATAAAGTGTGGGAGGAGGAGGAAGGCATAGAAGAGCCCTCCACAAAGCCATGAAGGATAGCCCTAGCAAAACCTGCCCTGGCTCTGAAAATGACATCCAAATTTTACCAATCATTTACAAAGTGAACAGAAGACCAAGTAGCAGCTTAAAGATGGATCTAATATCCGATCCCTTGAAAAAACACCAGAAGAGGCCACCACTCTGTAGACCGAGCATGAACAGAAGAGGAAAACTACTTGCTATGAAAGTAATAGCAAAAAGAAATGGCCTTAGAAATCCAGGAGGGGATGTCCTTGTGAAAAACCAAAAAAGGAAAACAGCCATGAGTGCTTGCAGTTCAGAGTTAAAATAGAATGAGACAAGGGTGAACCCCACACTGCAAAGAAGTAACATAGTGAAGTGAAGATTCTGAATCAGGAGCTGCTGAGAGGGGTCTTGAATTAAAAGGCCATCCAAATAAAGGAATATTTGAACTCCATGAAGGCTGCAGAAGGCTACCACAGGGACCAGGCATTTGGTAAAGACCACTGGAGCTGTAGAAACACCAAAAGACAAAGCAGAGAGATGATGAGTGGAAGAAACAGAGAAAAATGTCCTGAAGAGAGGGTGAATAGGAATATGGAGCCAAGTCTCCTTCAAATTCAGAGATACCAGAAAGGCTTGAGGAAGCAGAGGGAAAAGTGTCTGAAGAGACATCCTGAAAGGGGCCTTGAGAAAGGTATCAAGAAAAGACAGGTCTAGAATGGGCCTCCACCACCCCTCCCTTCCTGGGAACCAAAAATATTCTGGAGTAAAACTCTGCTCCCTGCTGAGATAAGGGGACTGGTTGGAGGGTTCCCTGATCCAGCAGATGCTGTAGAACCAAGAACAATTAAGGGAACTGACAAAAAGGAAGAGACTGATGAAGCCTGGAGAATGGAAGAAGGTACTTCCAAGCCATAAAATAACCATTTTGGATAATGGAGAATACCAAGATGCCTGTGGTTACCTGCTGTCAAACAGAAAAGGATAGAGTTAGCCTAAGGAACAGAGGAATCTGGCCAAGGGAGAAGGGAGGCTAGATGTAAGACAGAAAGGAAGGGAAGTTTTTGGCCCCTAGAACTCTGAGTGGGCTTGTCTGGGAAAATTCACTTAGGAGCTCTCATGCTCCTGGCAGACTGCCTATGGGCAAAAGATTTAGATGAAGAATTCCTCTAGAATTTAGGGACAGGGGAAATAAAGATTTGCTTCAGATCCTGCATAACCTTACCCATATCCTGAAGGGTTTTAAGCAATCCTGTAGCAGTAGTACTAAAATATTCTAGTTATCTATACGGGAATCAAAACATTTGACCTTAATGCCCTCATCTAAGAATTGAAGGTGCAACCACGAGTATCTTCTCATGACAGAGTCCGATGCAGCTGCCCTTGAAGAAGCATCAACAGCATCACCACTGCATTTGATGGAATGGTGCACCACCTGAGAGGCATAACTCAAAAGAGAAAAGGTAGATGCCTCATTTGTCCAAATCAGGTAAAATCATTCAACCCCCCCCCCCCAACTTGGAAGAGAAGAGCCAGGACATATATAGTCATGTGGGTCTGATAATTAATGGTCCTAAATGCCAAAGCAATGCAAGTATACACTTGTTTGCCTACACCATTCCATAACATGACTGTCCTTGTCAGATGGTAGAAACTTGGAAGAGGATTGTCATTTGGATAGCTTCTCTGTGGAAGTGGAAACAGCAGGATCAAATGAAGGAATTTTTCTTACAAATACTTTTGATTCTTGGGGATGTCTAAAAACTGTATGGCTTCTTTCAAGCGGGGCATTAATAGAAGCCTGAGAAGCTGCTGAAAATGTAAAAATGTATCCAAGATGACAGCTAAACAGGAGGGAACGTGGAAGGTCTGGGTGAGTACATTTGCAAGAGCTCATAATTTCTCTTTTGAACCTCAGACCTGAAAACAGTTCCATGTGCTCCATCATGCAAACCACCATCTCCAAAGGATAATTCTTCTATAGGAGAATCAGAGGAAGGACAGTGAATTTTCATCAGACCCCAAGCAGAGAGGAGTGTGGATCTGGGAGGAAAATGTAAAAGGATTCTTCACCAGAATCACACACCATCAGAAGAGTCAGACTCACTAGGCCTTTTAGAAGGGGTGGAAGACCAGGGAGCAGAGGCAGGGACAAACCGCTCTGGGGGGCGTTCAGGATCATGGGGACATTGAATAGACTGAGTAAAATCTTGCCACTCTTTAATTGGATCCTTTGCCACAAAAGCCACATTTCTTGAGCTGCTGTGCCTGCTTTACCAAATGTAGGAGGTTCAGACCCCTGCCTAGATTCAATGAGTGTACCAGGCACCTCTTCCTTTTGGGAATTCCCCCTAGGCTGCTCGGAGATCATCTGTGGTTCCCCTCTACATCTATGCTAGACGTATGCACAGCCTCAGCAAACATGTAGGTAGACAGATCCATGCCAGATTCCAACTGGGTCATGGAAGAGAGAGAATGGACATTGACACCAGATGACTGTCAGCTTTTTCATCCATCCAGACAGAGATGTCCAGTGGAGGTTGGACAGCAGCAAGTCAGCACATGCCTTCTTGGCTTTCATTTCTTAATTGGTGGTTCAACTCTGGGACAGGCAGATTCAGACATGGAACCATTAGCCAAAAGGTCCAGACATTGTTTTTTTAAATAAAGAGGGACAATAGATGACTGCAGAGCATCTTAGAAACAAACCCCTGACAAACCTTACACCGTGTATAGTTGTGTGTAGCACCCAGACAAAATATGCACTTCATGTTTTTCTTTATGGGGAACCTCCCTCCAGCACTTACGTTTTCCCTTCCTGCATGACATGAAAAACTACAAGAGGGAAAAAAGAAAAGGAACCCCAACAGGGCAATTATCTTTAGAAGGTGCAGTAGTTGAACCAACTTGGTGAATGGCATGCAGACCAAATTCAGAGGAAGCATTCAGCCTGGTGGCAAAGAAATTCTGAGGATTAGACACCCAATATATCATATACATACCTGACACCTTGCACCTAAGACATATGTCTGATGTACAACGCATGGAGGATGCAAAAGCTTTGGTATGCTGGCCAGACATTTGTCTATCATCAGCAGGTTATTTCAAGAGTAAAGAATACTGTAACAGTGATAAGGAAGGACATATCTATCTAGTAGTCAGCCAATTGACTCAAAGTTGAATCTACAAACAATAAATGCTTGAGTTTCAAGTAGAGTTTACCTTTTTCTGTGCTATTTTAATGTATCAAAATCACAGTTTTATGGGGCCTGCCATATTTGTGTGATATTGCTATAATGCCTTCATGTTCCCTTCATAGAATTCATTTCAAGTTCTCTTTATAAGAGTTATTCTAGATATAATAAAATAGTGTTGTCTTCCCACTGTATTGACAAACAATGAAATAGTATGAGACACAGGCATCTGCCACTCCTTTGTAGCAGGAGTGCTTGCATTTTTTCTTGAATGAACATCATATGCTTTTCTCTCAAAGCTTGTTTCATGCTATTCACAGCAGTTACAGCTCCAGCAAAGTAGTAACTTAACTGCAGGCTTTTAAGGATTTTTAATCTGCAGTCCTAGAAGTAACAGTAGCGGACCCTCCATCACATTCATCCTGATATGCGTCAAAGCAACCAGTGCAATCCAGGAGCTATTGATAGTCGTTTAAAAATTGGTTCTGCTATTCAATAGTGTCTGCAATAGGAATCAATGTTTTTTTTCTTATTCTGAATGCTGAAGAAATGTACTTGCTGTTTTTTTTTTCTCTCAAAAGTATTTTACAAGCATAGCACCAAAAAGATGCAACTATCTGTTCTTTAATTTGAGCTGGTGAAATTTCTTTAAATGAAGCACAAATGCCTTCATACATATTTTCTCACTTCTGTTGCATTGTTACTCCTTGACTTGTTTCATTACAGCACATACTTCAAAACCATAATTTCAAGCATGACAAATTAGCAATTCTCATTTGCTGTTTCCATGACTAAAACTACTTTCTATAAAGCTATTGCAGTCACAGAAAATACCTCTTACAAACAGATCAATATCAAAATGGTGGCTGGCTATTAGGTTTGATACTTTTTTAGATGCCCAAAGTGGGACATTCTTACTAAAAGCTGAAATTTTGCAGAACAAATTATGCCACCAACCAATGAAAAATAATTTTCAGCTTATTAGCAAAAATGTAATATGAAATGGTTGTTTATACTACTTTACATGATATTAAGAAAATTTCAAATGCAGAGTTTCTGTATAATTTTGAGAAGAGTCAGTAGTCTTTATTGTAAAATAAAGATATTTGCAATTTTCATGCCCCCCCCCCCCCAAATACAGGCTAGATTTTCCAAATCCAAATCAGGACTGCCCTACAGAATGATCAAAGGTGGTAAGCCTATCAAACTATGTGCACTGAAAAAAAATGAAATGATATGAAATGGTTTAATAGCAGTTGCTCTCATATGCAAGACCAATTGCCTGTGCAAGATTGTGGTAGTACTGGACAGGAAAAGCTACAGACTTCCTGGCATCTGTGATATGTCATGCAGGCGGAGACAAATTCCTCTGCCCAAGCATGTCAGAAGTTAAGCTTAATAAAAAGACGTGAAGATTTTCATTTCCTTTGATTCCAAGGAAAGGAAATAAAGGTTTTATAAAGTGCAGGTAGGTTTTTAGTAACTAAAGTTTGTTGCACCAGTACTGTAGGGAGAAAAAAACTTAAGGGTTGAGCTATACTTCAGCAGAGGGTGGAGTTTTCATTTAACAAAGTTAGTCAGACATGACACTCAAACACTGTCATTATCATCCTTTGGGAAGTCCTTATTTATCATATACACTCCCAAAAGTGATGCTTGTCCCAACACCAGGAATGATTATCCTGCCTTAGTACTAGAACACTGCCATTGATCTGAAACCAGTTGTCATTGGCGGTCTCTCCAGCTTCATTAACCAGTGCAAAGTATGTTATGCACATCACTGTTTCTGCGAGGAGAAAAATACTAACCATGCTTTTCTTTAACTTACCAGTCATATCAGCTGCTGCAAGCTCTCTGTATGACATGTAAATACCGGCATATATACAGATACTTATACAAGGGTATCGGTTAATGAAATGAACGTGGCCTATAGAAGAATTGATTTGTATTTATTGGATGCCCTATTTCAAGGTGAAATAATTGATTTTCTTACAGTTAGATACCCTGTTACTCCAAACATTTTGGTATACCTAAAGTACATAAAGAGCTGGAGCAGCTTTGGAGAGGTTGAAGGCTTTTAAGTGTACTAGGGAACTTTTTTTTTTTTTTAGATATTGTGAATTTTGTTTTTTTTTTCCATCATTCCATGGTGGGCATGGAATGTTTTTGGGACAGCTATTAGTTCCAGTTTTTGACAAAAGCAAGATTAATATCATTTGTGATTTGATGGAAACTGTTTTGAAAAATAATTTTATCAAATTTGAAGTTTTGCAAACCTTGTACTATTGGCATGGGAGAGAACCTGTATTTTTGTCCAGATTTTGGGAGAAAGTAGTGTTGTACAACAGATACTTGATGATTTACTCATCCTATGGGATGGTGATGAGAGCAGTGTTATTGAGTTCATGGAGTACATTAATTCTCCACTGATTTGACAATTTTAAGGGATCATGAAGATTGGCTAGCACATTTATATAGAAAGATAGCTATTGATAATCAGTGATGATATTCTTTTAGAGGAAATGTGTATCCACTTAACCTTTTATTAAAGGTTAAAAAGGAAGTAGTCAGGAAAAGGAACACTGTTTTTGAACCTATATTGAGAAGTGAAGGTTGAATAACATGAATAAGGATATAGGGAAGAATAAAGCTTGCTTGATTCTTAACTACAATGAGAAGGCCACTGTCATTGCAGTATGGAATCACTGTTTAGATAAGGACACTAAGGACATAATTGGGAAGGCACTAGGGATTGTGTTTAGTAAAGGTGTTAACTTAAAAGCAATTATGGAAAGGGTGCCCAGGGTCAGGAAATCAATTATGTCTAAGTGTGGTAGTTGTAGAGTTTGTAGATTTATTAGTGAGGGTACACACTTGGTTGTATTGCATGCCCAGGTCAGTGTAACTGTAATGCAAAATGTTTAGTATAAAGAGTAAGGATGCACATAATGTTGTTTATAAAAAGTTCTTGTTTTTTGTTATTGACAGGGGTGATATAAGCAACAAGGTGGCCCTTTTAGAAGTTCAATGGCAGGTGAGATTAAATGCCATGAGGTGTCCGGGTATCAATGAATGTATATCCATCAAACCAGTGTTAAAACAGAAAGCAAGTTGTATTTAATTTAAGGGTGAGGGTATTGTATTATGCTGCACCTATTCTATTCTGTTTAACAGAGTCATCATGTTCAAGGTCTCCAGGCTGAGATATATGTATTTTATATTTATATTTATATTTTTGTAAGTTTTCTTAACATAAGTGTATGTGTATATGTACAAGTTATAGTATGTAGTTAATTGGTGTGATTTATTTTGTGTTCTAATTCTTTTTTAACATTTTTTAGAATTGTATCAGAATAGGTTTTGTATCTTTAATTGGGTTGAGGCAGTGCTTGGGCTCATTGGTGCATTTAAAATGTGATGTCATTGTTTAATAAGTTCTAATTATGTATATATATGTTGATTGTGATGTTCTAACCGACTCTGAGGATGCCTTTTTAGGTGAAAGCGCTTAGTCGGTGGACGTGTGAATAAATTCTTTCATTGTTGGTCCTTGATTCAGGTTCCTGTTGTTGCCTTTCGTCATTTTTACAAATACCGGCATATACTTATCCTGTTGGCCACAGTCTGTTTTTGGCACTGACACCAGCAATAAGCAAGATAATTGTCTTTCACAGATCACCCCTCAAAAGTGAGAGCTTTTATATGATTCCAGTCTTATGTACCTCCACTGCCAGCATCCTAGATCACCACTGAGCTAATGCTATCATTTTTTTTTTTAACTAAATGGTACACATGTATCTGCCTTCTGATGTGGAATAAAGCTTCACTGCTAGGAAATATGCTTGACTGCAAGCTCATGTTTTCTCTTATGCATTCTTCTCTAGTCCCAAAAATAAACAGAGTTTGTCCCTTCCTGCTGTTCCCTTAATTTTCAGTAGCATAAAATGGAGAACGTAACCAATTCCAAGCACCCATCTATCATGTTGGGTAATGACTTAGCATATTCTGAGTAAAGCAATCATGCAATGCATGTGATTTATCTGGACCTTTCTTTTTTTTTTTTTTTAAAGAAAACTTGCTCTGCCTTATTAAAAAAAAAAATCTGATAGCACTTAGCAAAATCCAGCTATCTATATTCACTTTAGAAATCGCTATGTGTCTCTGAATCAAAATCACTCCTAAAATGAGTAATATATGACACTTGTCTCTAATAAATCTGTCTTTCTTCACTACATAAAAGAATGTCTTCTTCACCTTCCTATTGCTGAAAAAACATGTGCCACTAAGCAGGCCAAAAATAAGGACTGCATTACCAAGTGGTGTACGAGCTGACATCTTTAAGACTGGATGGAAGGGAGAGATACTGGAGCACTCCAAGTCATCTAAATATGAAAAGATGACATTCCAGAAGATGTAGGAATGCTAATATTAACACTTATGAACTTCAAAAAAGAGAAACCAGTCACTGTGTGGAAGTTAAAGAAATTACCTTATTTTCTACTGCAATGAACATCACAGCACACAGTGCTGAATCATTTCCTTCCCACTCATGAAGAAATGCCATCAAAATCCCAGTAGAGAAAAGCAGGTATGATAATTTGCCAGCTAGATCCAAAAAAAAGTGTCACAAATGTTTTCATGACTCAACTGCACATTCAACATATTGATATAGATTTACTTCAGTCTTGAAGCCTTGTGGACACTGCAGCATTAGAAAGTTTAGGAAAAGAACTACCTCCTGTACTCCTTGCACCACTGTTGCTTATTTCAATGCCTTCTGTACCCCTTGCATCACTGTTGCTTATTTTTATCAAGTGCTAGGTTACCAAACTTTGGAGTAGGGAGAAAAACCTCTCGGTGACCACCATTCTCTGACTGAATTTTTAGCTGGTCTGCCAGATTCCGAATCTGTCCAAAATGCTTTCAGCTCCCCTTTTACTGAAAGTAGATCGAAAAAGGTTACTTCAGATGGAAAAATAGTTTAAACTTTATTCGAGATTGGAAAGAAAACATCAATATAAGTCAGTAGTTCAGTAGCTTTGTGGTGGGGTTTATCATCACAGAAAGCACAATTTAGTACTTTGCAATTAAAAATACAGGGGTCATTCAAGTTGTATGAAGCATGGGCTTATAAATCATTTGTTTGCACCAATATCTGTGAAATAGTGATTGTATAACTCATAATTTACTGAATGTTTATATTTTTGAACCAAGGAATAAGTGTGCAAAGTGCTAAAGGAAAAAAAAAGTTATTTTGATACTGACTCGTAACTTGATTAATGATGTAGAAGAATATGAGGGTTAATCCCCTCTAGTATAAAAAGCATGACTATATGGCTACAACACCTTGAGTCTAACCTTCTAGGAGTATTACTATGGAATGTTGTAGGACTTCTAGGAGTATTACTATGGAATGATGTAATACTTCTAGGAGTATTACTATGGAATAATGTAGGACTTCTAGGAGTATTACTATGGAATGATGTAAGACTTCTAGGAGTATTACTATGAAATGTTGTAGGACTTCCCTCTTCAAAATAATTGTGCACATGTTGTTCCCACAAATTCCATTTATTTCTACATGATTTGCTCCTTGCTTTTTCTAAAGATCTCAGCACTAGCGGTCATCTCCTTCACAATATCGACTACTTCGTTTGCAGGGGCTTAAATTTTGATTTCCATTCTCTAGCCATCAGACATAAACGGAAGGCCTTACTACATCCGTACAATTTAGATCCTGTGTCCAAGCTAAAAATAATAATATCCTTAGTTACAGTCATTTGTTTCCCAATATTTCTCTGAGTGTTCTGTGGGGATTTTTTAAATCTGCCAATATTTGCAGAATTAAAGTCATATAGAAAAAAAAGACTATCTATCATGGAAAGGCAAATTAAATATTTACATAAAGGAATGTTACAGATACACCCTGTTGTAATATAGATAGGTCATTTATGTACTATAATATTCTTACCCTCCCCTTCGGTTACAGGAAGCTGACTAGAATAGAGGTATATTTCTGGATTTTTTTTTTCCATAAATGAACAGGTGACTCAGTCACTCTCCTAGCTGTGACATTTTGGATTTTTTTAAACAAATGCAAAATATTGTCCAGAATGAAAATTATTGGTTTTAAATACAGAAATGCAAAATCATTGCACGCATCTATTGAATATGAAATAAAGTCAACACTCTGTGCAGCTCTTCCTAATAAAGTATACTGAGAGTTTGCATTGTCTGTTTCTTCTTTCAGTTTCTTGAAAGGTGTGTGTCATATGACTATCAAAGAAAGGCTGCAGATCAATTTAAAAATATCGAAATTCACTATATATAAAAAGAAAAACATTTTTTAGGGTGTAAGCCATCCTGCAAACCCCATGTGGGGGGGGGGGCACATCTCCTGCTACTTGTATATATGCCAGCTCTGTGACAGCACAATGGGAAAAGGCAAATTCCTAGTCCCCATTGTGTTGTGACCTTTCACAAGTAATGATGGCCTTCTGTGATCATATGACTATGTCATTGCTTATGCCAACATGAAAATGTTTAATTTTCTCACTGTATAACTCACTTAAGGGTTCCTGTTGAAAGTTATATTTGTAGTACATGCACATTTCATATAAAGACTTCTGCTAGCTATTATAGTAGTGGAGTTAGAAGAGCACACAACTATGGTAACTCATTTTTGGGGATAGATATTTTTCTGTCATCTGAAGAACAGTTAAGATAAATATTATACAAGCATGATAGCTGTGACATAAATGTATTAATTAAATATGTATAATAAAGGATCAAGAAACTGATACAACTGTTCTTGGTCATACTCCTACATTAAAAATGGGATGCGGACACATGCTCGACTAGCATATGTCCGAATCACAAAACATTGAACACACATACACGAAAGCGCTTAACATCGAAAAGCGCTTCCGTGTATGGGTGCCTGTTTCCTAGATCGGACTACAGTGGGGTAAGGGAAAATTCCCTTTTCCCCACTGTAGTGCGATCTCGGAGTGAGAATATTAAAATGGGGGGGGGCACAGGGGACAAAGCCCCCTTGCAGAAACGTAGATTTATTTTTTTTTGAACTACACATACACAGAAGCACTTTTCGATGTTAAGCGCTTTCGTGCATGTGTGTTCGATGTTTTGTGATTCGGACATATGCTAGTCGAGCATGTGTCCTAGACCCATTAAAATAGAGGTAAGGGTAACAATAAGTAATGCTAAGAACTTGAAAAGTAGTCAGCCTTGAAGCTTTCCTACGCTATGGGGATATAGTCATTTGCACTATACTAAAACTTATTTCAAATGCTGCTACAAATGACAAGCTCTTCCTCTTTCATCATTGTAGGCCCACTGGCCTGGCAGCACAGTCCAAAGTGTAGATGAACAGACTAGAACACAAAGGGAATAATATAAATACAGAAATGCAGTGCATCATCTTTGCAATCAGCGATACAACTTCACAAAATGGTACCATATCCAGTCAGTGTTAACATCTGAACACAAGAGATTTCTGGATAGGTTTCAGAGCCAGAAACTCTCACCGACAACTAAAACTACACTTGCCACACTTCTTTATAGCACTCCTATCCTTACTAACTTCCAGGCTTCACAAAAATTTAAATTTGAACAATGCTATAATAAAGTTGCTAAATTTGCAGCACAAAACCCCTTTCGGAAACCACCACTATATAGCACTGAAAAGTCTAAACTGGTTAGAACTGCTACATCAACTAACATATATACAACTTCTTGCGACCTATAAAATTATCCAGCATCGATCTGCTGTCCAGCACTAAAAAACAGTCTACACAACTATGTTTTCAGTCAGTCATGGCAATCTAGTTACCAAAAACTCCTGCCTGTCTACAAACCTAGCAAATATGCTGGGCATTTTCTATACTTGTACAAGGTTGCTAAGGCCTGGAACACCTTACCTGTATCCATCAGGGAAATACCCTCCCATCTTTCAAAACCACTCTGAAAGACTTCCTAGCTAAAATCTGGCTTTGTTCTTTCAGAAAACCAGGACAAGCTATATCCCTAAACGTGAACAAGTACCTTTTCATTCCTTGCACCTCCTTACTCTCCCTTCTTCACTTACTTCCTTACTTCTATCTAACTCTCTTTGCTGACATTCACTCTAAATATATCCTAATCCTATTTTTTCCTCAGCTCAAATTGCAATTACTATTTGTATTAGGCTAACTTATCTTTAATTTCTCTATAAACTGTCTAAAATGTCTTTAAATATTAAATGATTGTCATATACCTTGCATCTATTCTTAACCAACGTTTTTATATTATGTCTAATTTGTCAATTATTTAAACTGCAGATGTTTTGTTTTATTTTTGAAGATTATAAAATTATTGTTCCTAATGTTTTGTAATAATTTGGAGCTTTTCTTCCCCAACTTTTGCTGAAAATGGGATTCTATCCAGTCGGACTTTCCCATTAATCAAATGTCAATAAATAAAATAAATTGTATTGACTTTTGTATGAAGAGAAATTACTGTTTATGTAATAAATATGTGCGTCTGCTACTTAAAAGCAGAAGTAATATACTTGATATAGTAAGCATGAGCTTCCCATGTACTCCTGTATAGCCCAGTCCTCAGCAACTACATCCATAAAGCCATATGTTTCAAATTATTTTACGGGGAAAACAAAAAAGTTCATGTGTTCCCCTTAAAATACATGGCAAAAAAATGTAAAACTGCCTTCACAAAAGCAGCTGAGGAATTGCCGTAGACTTTTATATGGCACAAGTATAGAGGACATTTTAAAGATTATTAGTGCCACCACAATGATTTTATATAACAGAAAAAGATCTAGCAGTGGGTCTTCAAGAAAAATCAAAACCATGAAGATCAATATAGGCAGAACAAAGCTAAAAGGACACCAAGTTTTTCAATGACCCACGAGCTAACTATGAAACTTTTCTGATCACTAAAGTTGAAGGAAATAAGAACGCTTTCCAGAATTATAGGTTTCAGGTTCCACTATGATACATCAAAGTGTAACCACTCAAAAATGTTAGTATTCAGGAGAGATTAAAACAGGTCTGTGCCAATCAAAGTATTAGGACAGCTTAATAATCTTTGCTCACCCAACAGCCTCTACACCCCCAAACATATATACAGTATACCAACTCAATGGTCACACAACACTGGGGAAAGAAGAAACTTCCTGAAACAGTACAACACAATCTCAAGCAATGTTCATTTTCATTCTAATAGGTATGAGCAATTATACAATGACTGACCATTGTTGTTGTTTGTATTTTGTTTTTTCCCGGTTAGGGGCCACCACAGTGGAACTCTGGTCCACTAATGATTGTCAGTAGATTTTCATGAATGCCGAGGTGCCAGCTCGACGTTCAACCTTCAACGAAGGCACGCCCATTTACGCATGTCTTTCGAATGCCCACCCAACCGTGGGGAGGACATGCAGACTCCACACAGAAGGCACTCCCTGCACACCAGCCGAGAATCGAATGGGAGAACCTCTTGCTGTGAAGAAACAATGCTACCGCTACACCACCGAAGCATATACAATGACTGGCAATTAACATTCAAAAAAGAGCTCGCTGATTGGTCAGCCCAATCAGCATGCCCATTGTAAATCCGAGCATATACCAACAGAAAAAGGTCCAGTTGCCTGTACATTTTTCCATTGGTATATACTGTAACTTATTTATTTATTTATTTATTTAACAAAAACAAACTCCAAAATCTGGGCTAAGGACATACCAGAAAGACAGGATGGAGAAAATACTAGGAAAATCAGGTATGTTATTCAAAACTAAAGACACGTACTTGATTTTCCTTGTATTTTCTCCATCCTGCCTTTCTGGTATGTCCGGAACCCGGATTTCAGAGTTCCGTTATTTCCTCCATTCTCTCTCTCTCTCTCCTGCCACTAAAGAAAACAAAAAAGGAGCAACGGAGACCTTCTTTTCTGCGTTGCTTCCTTTGCACAGCACTGATGTACTATGTAAGCATGGGAACACAAGTCCCATACGCATGCACAGTACATCGGAAAAAGCCCCAGGCTACCTGAAAAATGCAGAAGGGCACCATGTAGCCATTATACACAGATATTATTTAAGAAAAGCAAGTACTTTTTTCTTAAATAATGTCACTGTATAATAGCAGTAACAGACTCTGTGGTGTGGTATACTGAAATTTACCATGGTTGGCTTTATTTAATCACTCAGGCTTCGCCCTCGTGATTCAACCACAACAACAGTGGGTAAATCTTCAATACACCACACCGATGTCACCAGTTATTGCTTAAATAACTTACAATGGATTGTGATTTAAGGAAACACTGGATGGCTGGACATTTATAGCTTTAACCAACACTGCCATTTTCTGACAAAAATAAGTCACTGATTCTAGAAAAATACCTAAATGTACTCATAAGTAAATTGTGTAACAACTTTAAAAGTTTTAAAAGCTCAGAAACCATGTTAAAAATGTTAAACTTTATCAATTTAAAAATCACATCACCTATAAACTCAGAATATATGATTATACCATCCATAAATAAAAATGCTATGCTGTGAGTCCAGACAATCTGCTCATTAATTTTCTAAACATATTAAGGGATAACATGCTTAACCCTCTACATATTACATTTATTAGGTATTCTAAACACATTAAGGGATAACATGCTTAACCCTCTACATATTATATTTATTAGGTATTCTAAACATATTAAGGGATAACATGCTTAACCCTTTACGTATTATATTTATTAGGTATTCTAAACATATTAAGGGATAACATGCTTAACCCTCTACATATTATATTTATTAGGTATCTAACAACATGATCTGTGGCAACAAACATCCCATTTTACCGATTCTCAGCCAGTGCTTGCAGATCACCAATATGCATACAAATACCCTTTCCTACTGGAGGGTAACCATTCACTGAATACTTTTTTCCACTTGCTCACCCTGTAGCTCTCCTCTTCTAACTTATCTGACATTTCTCCTCTTCTAACTTATCTGACAGCACAAACTTTAACATGTACTTCAGCACATCACATTACAAAGCCATAGCTGATAGCATTAGTCTTCCTAAAGGCAACAAAGGAAAATGCTGTGATTTACAGGAGGTCTTCTACATTCTTTGCATTTTTCCTAAAATAATTCTGTCAACAAGGCAAAAATAAATACTCTTAATACATTCATGCGTTCTGTTTGGTACAGAGCTCCCACAGCCATAGAAATAGTAAAATGATACATACATCTTCTCAGTACTCACCAAAAGTTAAGCAGTCTGGAAAACGAACAGCAGACTACAACCCTGACGGTGTTCTTTTCTTCATTGAAAAGTTTGCACCTCTGTAAATTAAAAACTATTTTAGTGATCATTATGGTAAGGGAAAATTAGATTTCAATTATCTTGTTTGAATGGAAAGACAACTAGAAAATAAAAAGTGAGCTGTGGAATCATTCGACATTGTTTATGATGCAAACTGATTAACTGCACGCTGACAAAACCATTTAGTAAGTCTGGAAAAAAGGATCTACATTTTTAACAAAGATTAAAAAATTATTTATATATATATATATATATATATATTATATATATATATAGTTTTAGGTAGTTACTAGGCATTGTGATTAAGGAGACCATCGAGTCGTTAGCCCAGTTTCCAAACTGCCCCAGGGAATGGTCTGGTTAGGTGACTTACTCAGAGTTACACAGTAGGCAAATGGACACTGAGTCTTACTTCACTGTGCTGACTGCCAGACTAAATCAGCATGAAAGAAAGAGGAGTCTTTTAATCTGATGAGGCACAAGAAACTATAGCAGCATTCTAGGGATAAACTTTAAATACAAGGACACCAACAGGCCTGCAGACTGCAGAATGAATTTAAGGGCTCATGAGAATACATCCAGACCTCCACATTAGCAGGTTATTGCCTTCAGCCACAGTGCTAAGGTATCCATTTACAGTGAAGTATAAAATTGCACCATTTACTTCATTTCCAGTAAGGTCTCCTGTTATGTACAAGTAGGGGTTCCGCCAGGACATTGGTTAACTCACTAGAGACTGTATGGTGAATTCTGTTCTGACCCCTGGTTTTAGTAGCTTAGAGCCAGAGTATGGCAGCTCCTGGATGATGTCAAATTATTCTTCAGACACCATCTTTCTGGAGGAGCCAGCCTAAAAACAGACTACCTCATGCAGTACAGCATACAGCAATGAAGATGACAAAGCAAAAATGGTCATTAAGCAAGTTAGTTAACTGAAAACCGTCATTATCGCAGACCATTCATTGCCTGTCTTTAATAACCTGCCACGTTCTCCAACTACTTAAGTTGTTGTGATAGTGGCTTAACAGGTAGCTCACTTGCATTTGGTTCAGGAAGACCAGAAGGGTATGAAAGTTCAAGTCTCACACCAAGTACTTCAATTCATTTTTCAGTACCGACACTGCAGTGCAGTATTAGGGTGGGTATTTTATGAAGGTTATATCTTCAGGGGTTTTGGCAATGACACACTCTTTATAATAGTCACTAAATTTGGGTAGCTAGAGGCACTGGTTCTCAAGTTTGAGGTCAGAGAAATAGATACCAGAAGTGGACCACACACAGATTCATGGGGGACTAACAGATTGTCTTCTTGCTGACTGAAGAGGCACCTGCTACACGAACAATATGCATAGGTTCATAGGTGTGTACTAGGCTAATAGCTCTGGAGCCTTTACAAGCCTAGCCCATAGGATTACCCTGGCATTGTGCCACCCAACCTTAGTTCCCAGTGCCTCTTTTGAGTAGAGCCACTGTAGTGATCTCCAGGGTGAACTTAATATTTCCTATCCACTCATCAAGATTTCTCTTGAAGAGGGCCAATGACGTGCTCAGCTTGACATGTATGGGAAGTCTATTCCAGAGCATGGGCAGTCGCTGGGCTATGAACCTGTCCCTCCAGCATGTTCTGTTGATTATGGTAATGAGGTTGAGGTCTCTGGACCGTGTAGTGTGGAGAGATTGGGATTTCTTTAGATGCAGCATTTCTAATAGAGCTGAGTCAGACATGGCTTTCTAAGTCAAGCAGAGATTGCCTGTATTGTTTCTTTCAGCCAGCTGACTGTCCATCTTACCACATAGGGATCGATGTTCAAGGCCAAAGGTTTCTCTAAAATTCTGTCATGTGCTATGCGATCAAATGCCTTGGCCAGATTAAGATAAACAGCAGGAATATCATGACCACTATTGACCTTCTCAAAGAAGCTGACAAGATTTAACAGGCATGATTTAACATTCACAAAGCCAAATTCTTGTAGACTGAGCCTAATGTAATTGTTTATGTCATAATTAACCTGCTTGGTAATATGCTCCATGTCTTCACAAATCATATTCACAAGGCTGATCAGCCTATTATTTCCAGGGTCCACGGTAGGGCCACCCTTGTTGAAGGGCATCACTGTAGTGGTGTGCCAGAATTCAGGAATATAACTAAGCTTATACTGAACAGTTTAGAGAGGGGCATGGCATGCTTGGCACTGTTTATTAAACAACGTTTTATGTTATCAAGACCCACAGAGAAAGTGTTTTGTTTTTTGTAAGTACCTTAATGACAAGTTCCTTTGTGATGGTAGAGGGTGCGATGGATTCTCGCATGAGTAGAGTTGCGATGGAAATTTCAGGGCAGATGTTTTGCAGTAAGATTGCTGGCTAATATATTTTAAAATTTATTCATAATTGGAGTAGGGGACCCGATTGTGGAAAAATTTAGAGTAATGTTGAGTGTTACTTTTTAGTTTTCTCGTGTAACTAAATTAGAACTCACATGCTAATCTTCATCCAGAGTGGCTTTGCTGGTCCTTATTTTCATTTTCTGGGGGAGATGTTTTATGCTGCCCTCATACTGAGGACTGATAGCTTTACTCTCTGTTTAAAGGTGTGTCTGTTGTTATAGAGTTAATTTATGGTCAGCTAACAACCAGGGAGGTTTATTTTGAAATATCCCACTGTATTTCATACTAGCAACGATTGCTATATCAATGCATTTGTCTAAATGGGCATAGAAATCCTTATATTACCTGGCTGCAGATTCAGGGTTGATTTAAAAAAAAAAGCTGTGGGTAAATTCTGAGATTGTCACATAACTTAAGATTTATCTTTTTGTAGTCTTTAAAAATGGTGGTTTTATTTATGGGTGGGGGTCCTAATAGTAAATGTCACAAGTTTGGGGTCTGACTTAACTGGTGAGGGACAGACCAGTGGATGGAACAGGTAAGAGCTACAGTAGGGATGACCAGATCAGGAATGTTTCTTCCTCTGGTGGGTTCTAGCAGAATCTGATCCAAGTAGTTTCCGTTTACCCAATCCTTGTAGTATCTGCTGTTTTATCAGCTACTTCACTAGTGGCACTGTTGAAGTAACTGATGAGAGGAGTGGAAGCTACAGGCATGGTCCCTTTAATCAAAGGCCATCCTACTGATGGCTCATTTATCATAAATTACTTGTTAATAAAATGTTTCTCAACTATACACACTGGTTAAGTATACAGTCATTAAGAGTGTCCCCTGGTTCTGTGCACATGCCCAGAATGTAAGTGTACATCCAACATGACTGCATGACAAGCACAGTAGTCTCAGGGCTTGGGAAGGTGCAACCTAACTATGCTTTTACTTTGCCATGCTTTGATATATAACTGTGATTTTTTTGTTCTGAGAAGCAAGAAAAAGCAGTACTTCATAAGGAGTTGTGGAAAGTAGATCTCTCTCTCTCTCTGAATATATATATATATATATATATATATATATATATATATATATATATATATCAGGGAAAGCAGCTGTCTGCATATAATACAGTAGGTTGATGCCTACACATATGGCTGTGTATTCTTTTGGAAACAAACTAATAATTGGACCAGACCAGTCATACTAAGGATTTGATGAAGCAATCTGGCCCACAGTCAGCTGCCTTGACTCTGCTGTTGCTAACCTCATTTGGATGACAGATAGAAAAAATAAACATCCTACTGGGATCAATTTGGTTGATAAAGTACTTGTTGTGGATTGGGCCAGACCTCTCTAACTCATATGTACTGTGGAATTCATTTAACAGAGTGCTTTCTACATACTGAAGAGACTAAGGTATGTAAGCAGTGTTTTACTCTCCAGACACACTTCCAGCCTTGCATACCTGCCTGCACATACACATTATGTATGTGCTTTCACTAAGCCATGGTGTTGCATGTGTTATTGAAATAGCTTGCACAAGATGGAATAGCTGCTCTTTGAAATACTATCCGAGAATGCATTCTTCACTGCCCTTTTAGCTGCAAGCCCATTCTGAAATAATGAAGACAGACTTGAGCCAAATATCCCATTTCTCTGCCAGCTCAGTATGGCAAACAGTTATACGATGCTCTCATTTCACAAGTCAATGGCATACAGCAGGCATTTCAGCCTGGATGGAGAAGGTACCTACAGCCACATATCAATGGAATACAGAAGCACCAATGGGGGAAGATTCCATCAACAATCCATGTTCTAGAAGTGTACAGGTCCTTTGGGTCTTTTTGGTGGTCAGGAAGTGGACTGTATCACTCCCTTGCTGGAAACTGTTTACCATGGACCTCCCTTTTCTTAAAGGCAGATGTTTGGGGTGGGACATGCCACGAGAGTTTCTTTAACATCAGTCTTTTATGTAGAACCTCCTTCATTGTCCTGACAGGTGCTTTGTGGGAGTCAGTTCTTGCATGGCTTCAGCAGATGTTCCAGCAGTGGCACATTGTATGATCTGACTAGATGTTTAAGGATAAAGCCTTCTTCCAGACCACCTCCACCACTATGGTTTCTGTACCATGTGGTCATAGAAAGTACATGCAAGCTCCTCCCTCTCACCTTCTCATCCTTGCTGCCCTCCATTTACATTTACCAATCTTTCCCATTACAGTAGTGCTCACAATGCTATCAGCTTTTTCTACTCCCTTTGGTACCATATAACTGGGCCACTTAATACTCCCTTTGTCCTGACTGTTGCACTCCTCCATCATTAGAAGTGAAATCCACATCAGGTGGCACTCACACATGAAGGATATCAGAACAATCAACAGCAGTGGTGTATGTTGGTTACGTTACTCCACAGACAAAGTTTGCAATATGTTCACTTGCTCTGTACAAAATACCACCTCAAATGATTAACTCTGCAAAAGTTTGAGAAAGCATGTTGCCATTTTAAATAGCGTTATCCCTTTAAGGGTTCAGGTATGTACATCTGTGCATGGCTTTGCATACAATGCCATACATACCCTTGAGAACTGCATACATTGGTTGATGCATAATCAATGTATGCCATCAATAAGTGGTTTTCAACAAGTGGACCATCAACAAGATGGTCAGTGACTAAATGGATCTCACCCAAAGCTGCATCTGAAATATTTATAACCGTAAAACTAACCTACTCAGCGCTTCTAATCACTAATAGGGTGAAAAGCTAAATAGTGTATATAAGAACTGATACATTTTCAAAAGTGAATAATCACAGATATACTATTACTAAAAGCACTGGGTGAAAGGCCAGCTGATACTTTAGCAAAAGCAAGTTATTTGGCAACTCTCATGCAAAGCATTTATGACCAATGCAAGATTATTTTTAGTAGTGTGTTAAGTAATAACATTCAGAAGGAATCATGTAAAAAAAAGATACTTCTACTCTGAATTTCTGTTTTCTGAGTGCCAGTAGTTGAGTACAGAACGTTAGTTAATAGACATATATATATATATATATATATATATATATATATATATATATATATATATATATATATACACACACACACACACACACTGTACTATCATAATTTCGAATGTTTGTTGCGAGTACTTACATACTCAAAAAACATTAAAACATTATCAAAAGTTATAATAGCGACCGAGAAACAGAACAAAGAACAAACAAAAAAAAAATTGTCGACAATTTGATTTCAACATTTTTCGAACATACCACCACATCCGGTGGCATATAACACCCCCCCCCCACACCCCTGCAACTTATATATACAAACTCTGAGATTGCACTATAGTGTGGGGGAGGGTACAATTCCCAGGGTTCCTATTAAATGATGAAAATCTAACTTGAAAGCATGAAAAGGCAAAACAGAGAAATGGCATATAAGCAAATTCCTTCCCTGGGAAATAAATCACTTGGCCGCTTCCATTACTTTGCCATTTTCATGACTGTAGTGCGATCTCGGAGTTGGTATATTTAAGTAGGGGGGTGTGGGGGCACACATCAGGGGGTGTGCGGGGCAAAGCCCCCCACTTTATGTAATGTTTTACTTTTTTTTTTGTTTTGTTGAACAGCGATTTTTTTTCCCTTGGAAAACAAATCGCTGTTCTAATCGTTCAAGATTGCAAGCTTTCGCTTATATGGGTTTGATAAATGATCATTCGCTTTTTGTAAGCGTTTGATGATTTAACATAGACCCCAATTGCCGATCCCCACTATAGTGCAATCTCCATCCAACATGCCAAACTCACAACAGCGAGCACACACTAACATTAACTTTTGTGCATTCCGCATGAGGTTTTTTTTGCACATACAAACCTGTGCAGAATTACTTTCAAATATCTGTTGCCCTATACATTCATACACTGTATTACAAAGAAGCTGGACTGGCTGTAAAATAAAATCATATGAGGCAGCCCCCTTGAGGCCATTTTAGAAACTAACCTACTAACCACTCGGGGTCATAGCGGCACTAGTATTGTATAGATGAGCATGATCCTATGAAAACCCTTTTAAAGTATAACTCTTAGAAACTGAAAAAAGTCACACATTATCCTGAGTAATATGTAGTGAGTAGGTAGATGTGAAATCATTTAGTGGAGGAAATAAAGCCTTCAGCATAAATAAAGGCTATTATCAAAATAAAAGGAGGAAAAGTTTAATATCCTATAATATGAAGACCCTTCCCAGTCATGCCCATTAAAATGCTAGTGGCCTAAAGGTACAGTTGTCTCTTCATTCACATGACGAAATGTTATACCATTATTCTTATTAATGACTGGTTGCTGTCATACTTTATATTGTATCATTGTCATACTTTGATATTTTTGGAGCTTTCCTCCAAGAACCTCTGAAAATGGGTATTTTAACAGCTGGAATTTTTCAGTAAACAAATGTTAAATAAGTCATAAATTACTGGATTACCCATAGTTCTATATGCTGATACTTTGTCTTTTGTTTGTTACGGTTGCTTGATGCTTTGCTTTGTATTATTATTATTATTTTTTGTTCTGCTATTTGCTCTAACAATCTGAGTGTGCGCCATTCGTGGTATTAAATGTGAGATTGGAGAATGAGTATCTTTGAGAAAGAAAGGCCTTTTACTGTTATAGCTTTGTCTCCAAGAGACCTCAAGCTCTATCTGGAAATAAAGGTAAGAAGGTCGTAAGCTCTCAACCTGGGGATACAGGAGAGTTCATCCCTCTGCAAAAAAAAAAAAAAAGTCTATTTTGCAGGTCTTTTGAGTATTTGTGGGTACAGCTCTGTATTCAGCTTTGTGTCAGGAGGGTAATGCATGTGTGCCTAAAGGGTTAAGATTAGAGTTTTCACAGAACCATCTTTCTCACAACAGTTTCACTATTTCTTCAGTATTGTTGTATTTTATTAATTAGCCTGCCTACTTAGTGTAGATAAGACCACATAAATAACCTTCTGACAGAGTTGTGTCTCACTTATGACTGAATCTGTAGAATAGATTACAATTTAGAAACAGCCACTGACGTGGCACCATACCTCTCACTGTCCAGATTTTTGCCTCATATTTTTGGCCTGTTCCTTAAAATCTGTGGTTTTCTAGCAAATCACCAAGGATTGAAGTCACTAAGTAATTACTCATTTGAGTTTCAGACACTGTATCCTTCAGAAAATGCATGCCAACACAAATCCTGTTATTTTGGCAACTTTCTAAGTTTATAAGAGCAACAGGTTCATAGGTAGGAACTAGGCTATCTGCCCGAAGGCATTTATAAGCCTAGCCAGAATGTGTTGGCTTTCACCACCCCCTTAGATTAGTTCCCTGTGCCTCTATCCAGCAGAGCCACTGAAGTGATCCCCAGGGTAAACTTTCTGTTTCCCATCCACTCATCAAGGTTTCTTCTGAAGAGCGTTAGCGAGGAGCTCTGATTGGATTCTTGTTCCAAAGCATGGGAAGTCTCTGGGACAGGAACCTATCCCTCCAGCATGTTCTATTTGTTGTTGTGGTGAGGTTTAGATCCCTAGAGTGTGTGGCTCAAGGGGATAAGGTTTTCTTTAGGTGGAACATGTCCATCAATTCTGGTTTGACATGTCCTTGTATGTCAGGCAGAGATCACCTCTGAGTAGGCAATATGCAACCGAGTACAGCTGAAGTTTCTTCAGTCGAGCTGCATAGGGCATCTGTTTGAGGCCACTGATCCTCTTGGTGAGGTATTTCTGTGGTCTTTCCAGATGTTGCAGGTGTCTTGTAAGGTACATCCCAAATGGGGCATTGAGTGATGAGTAGAGGGGCACAATGACCTCTTTTGATCTGGATGCAAACCCTTTTGTGATTAGGTGGGCCACGTAGATGGATTTTCTAACTACTTTGGCAATGTGATTATCAAAGGTGAGATTACTATCGACTTGGGTCCCCAGCTACCTTATTACATCTTCCGTATTTAGGGGACTACCACCTATGTGGTAGTTTGTGGGTACTTTATTTTTTCCATAGGGGATGACTATGCACTTTTTGGCATTTAGCTTGAGGCCATGATTTTGACACCAGGTATCTGTCTCAGTGAGACCCTTTTGGAGGATGTCTGTGTCAGCCGGAGAGTCTATTATAGCCCCTAGTTTTCAGTCATCTGTGAACTTGGTCAGCCACAGTCCTCCTGTGCTTGCCTGTACCTCCGAGAAGTATATGCCGAACAGGAGGGGTTCTAGGACTGAGCCCTGGGGAACACCACTTGTAACTGGTTTAGAGTCGGACCTAGCTCCTGCAACTCTCACCATGTGGGTTCTGTTCGTGAGCCAGTTGGCAACCCATCTTGAGATGTAGGGGTTTATGTTCAGGATGGTGAGCTTGTCTATAATACCAGAATGGGGAATGGTGTTGAAGGCCTTTGCAAGGTCTAGGTAGGCTGTGTGCCACCTTTCCCTCGTCTATAGCCTTGGTAACTGTCTCAAAGAAGCCCACCAGGTTTAGGAGGCATGACCTGCCCTTAAAGCTGAACTGGTAGGGTCTAGTGTTTGGAGGTTCCCAATGTCTCTGTTAATGAGTTCCATGATGATGCGCTCCATAGCCTTGCAGACCAAGCTAGTCAGGCTTATAGGGCGATAGTTCCCAGGGTCTGTTGTGGCTCCACCTTTGTGGAGTGGAATAACCATTGCTGTGCGCCACTCTATGTGTATGTAGCCTGTGGAGATGCTGAGTTTGAACAGTGTGTTTAGGTGAGGGGTTAGTTCTTCTTTGAGCTCATGTAGGATGCAGCCTGGGACACCATCCGGTCCCATTGATTCTGTGTTTTTGGCTTTGGAGAGGGCTGTTTTAACCAGAGTGTCTGTGATTTCACAGACTCTACATTCTTCTGGTATGGTTATGGGCCCTTTTGGGGATGAGAGGGGGGTGAAGTTTGTGCTGAACCTGCCAGGATGTTGGCGATATCAGTCAGTTCAATGTATTTTGTGCCATTCTGCACTAACTCCGAGCAGGTCTGAGCATTGCCACTTAGATTCTTGACATAGCTAAAGAATACCTTGTGGTTATCTTTGGTGTCCTTGGCAATTTTTCTTTCGAAGCTCGCCTTGGATGATTTTATGAGGGATCGTAGTTTCTTGCTGATACTGATCAGGGATGTCTTCTCTTCTTGGGATTTTACTCTATTCTGTACTAGTTTCCTCCTTCTATTGTATAGCTTGTTTATGGCAGGAGTCCACCAGACTGGTTTCCTTTTCTTGGAGGAGTGAGTCTTGGTTTTGCTTGGGATAGCACAACCCATGCATTCTTGTAGGTGCCCTTAGAATGCATTAGTAAAGGATTTTGCAGCTTGGACAGCGTCATCCTTTAGCATGGGGGCTTTGAAATTTTCCACCTCGGTCTTAAGTAATGTGAAGTTTGCTTTTGAAAAGTTTTTCACTGTGGTTTCTTTGTCCGGGGGTGGGGGCAGAATGTGGATATCCAAAGTGATTTGTTTATGGTCAGATCTAACCAGCGAGGGGTTGACCTCCGGTGTGGAACACCAGTCGCCCATGCTGGTGATGACCAGGTCCAATATGTTGTCACCTCTGGTGGGAATGTTGACCAGATGAACCAGAGTATTTGAGTTTATAAATTCTAGGAAATGCTGAGCAAGAGAGTTAGTACTTGAGTAGTTCTGCCAGTTAATGTTTGGGTAATTGAAATCGCCCAATATTAGGGCATTTGGGAGGACCTTTATGTTTCCCAGTGTTTCCAGAAATGCAGAATGGGGGTCCTGGGACATGGTGGGTGATCTGTAGCAAGCTACAATTTGAATTGCAGTTTTGCCCATTGTGAGTTGCATGTGGATGATCTCTGAAGCATCGTGCTGTGCCACTAACCTGAAGGTGTGGGTATCCTTGATGAATATGGATAAGCCCCCGCCTTTTGTATTTCGGTTCGGGTTCTGTGGACGAAATGTATGGTATGCCTGGTAGTGCTGGGGTGCTCTCTGGAGCCTTAAACCAGGTTTCTGTTACTGCACATATATCGATTTTCTCCATACTGAGGAGTGCCTCGAGTGGATGCATTTTGAGGTTTAGACTTCTGGCATTGAGTAGCATTACCCTCAGTATTTTGTTACTTGTGCTATTTACGGTGGTGGGTTTGTCTTTTGAGCCTTGCCTAAAAAAGACGCTATGGGGGTGGCAAGAGCCTTGGCCAGTATTCAAAAGCCTAAGGGTGACAGGTGCAAGCCATCTCTAGCAAAGCAGCGTGGCTTGTCGAGCATGTCATCCCAGGTGGACAGACACTGGATCCCCTTTGAACGACACCAGAAACTTAGCCAATTTTTGAAATCGACTGTTTTTTCTTTATACTGTGGCCCCCGCGGTCTAATGGCCTCCGAAATACATGCATGAATGGGCGTGCCTTCGCTGAAGGCTGGGCATCAGGCTGGCAACTTGGCACCATAAAAAAAATCAACTGTCAATCATTAGCGGACCGGAGTTCCGCTGTGGCGACCCCTAACCGGGAAAAGCCGAAAAGACAAACAAAAAATTGTGGTATCATTCTTGGTGAGGGCAGGATGCTACTCAGGGTCAGGGTCATACCGGCCTGGGCTACGTGATCAGAGAGCTCTTCCATGTCTCTGTAGTCCAGGGAGGTATGGCTCAGGTTATTCACACCAACATGGACAATGACAGAGTCATATTTGTACTTGTTCTGGAGTGACCTGAGTGCTTGTGCTATGTGGCGGATCCTGGCACCCGACAGGCAGCTAAACAGTAACCTTCTCCTTATTCAGGCTAGTGAGTGGGACGTCAGTGTGCCTGACTATAGAGTAACCTATTATTAGTATGTTGGGTATGTTATTTTGCCTTAAGAGCTGTTATTGCATGGCACACTGGTTTTATGAAGTATGTGTTTCATGGTTTGTGTTGGGGGGTGGAGGAGGTTGCTTGGATGTTTGCTTTGGAGGTCTCTGTTGCTTTTGCAGATTTTTATTTAGAGCCTCGGAGTATGTTTTCATGTATTTATGTGTGTTTTTTGCCGGTGCTGGTTTAATGGGTCTATATGAGACTGGTGGTGTGATGCAAGTATTTCCCTTCTCCTCTTGACTGTCTGATCCAGTCTTGGGTTGAGAGAGCTTAGCCTCCAGTTTGGCTGTATAATTGTATCTCTCGCATGTATTAGTGCTTGGTGACAGGAGTAGAGGGTTGTCTGTGTACATGAGGCAGTTGTAACTTTGCCTCAAAATACCCAGATTCACCAGTTGGACTGGAGAGTACACCTGAAACTGCCCTTTGGACATGTCTGGATAGGTACAGTGAACTGTTTTACTGGATGGCTGGTAAGGGCAAATAGAGAGCCTTATCCTTCTGTACAGTACAGGAGGGTCAAGTGCTAGGGTTTATAAGTGCTTGCTATGAGTTTTGAGCAAGTGCCAGGCTGAGAAATGAATGGCTTGAATGCTTAAGTTGAAAGTTTGTCTAGTTCCAAGGGAAACATTGAAGAGGAGACTGTGGAGGCAGGAATAGTTATACCCAAGCTAACTGGCTTTAAAATCTAGCCCTATTTTGGGTCTTTGCCACCCCATTATTTTATGCTTTGTCCAGATTTCTTGTGCTATGAGGTTGAGAGGTATGCATGGCACCTTAATGTATATATTCTATCAGAGCTTCATGGAGATTATTAGAACCTAGGAATAACCATTGGCGTGGCACAGTAATATACATATACCAGCCGCAATTCATCGATATTTACCACAATGCACTCCCCAAATTAGCTAGCGTAGTAACCATGCACATGATATAGGTGATGGCTACCATATCCCTGTAATGGCAAAAATTGTGTGCTGTGCAGTGCCATGCATGCTAATGAGTTTTAAATGATATGACAATTTGGAACCCCAGGCAAATGAGCTACATTAATTTTCTTCATTTGTATAACCGAAGTGGCAACACAATTCAGAAATGTATAAATCAAGTGTACCATGTAGCAATGCTTCTCTATTTTGAATGCCATGATTCATGTTGTACAATGTAACATATCAGCATACAATGGGAGCCATTGTCAGAGTTGGTGCCTGCAATATTGCAAATCAAAACTCTGTACTAGAGGAGAAAGTACAGACATCACCTGATACATCTCCAGCTCACAGACCAGTCTGTGGACTCAGAGGGCCTACAGTACATTAACTGAAAGGGATTCCTCTTGCTAAGCTTCCAGGTGTTTTGTAATGCCAAGAGTATTTATAATGCATCTGTGCACCATGCAGGCAATTCATAGGATTTGTACATTTGTCATGCGTCTGAACTTTACTAAAGGTTCCTTGTGAATGAACTTCTCAAAGCATCATCTCATTGATATGTGCCCACATGCACTAGATAGCACAACTGTAGCCAAGTCATTTAGCATCCTGTACAGTCTGTAGGGCTGGTGCCACCTCAACCCTAAAGCCGAGGACCAAGACAAAAGTCTTCTAAAGATGAAGGCAGAAACAGGTCTTCTGAACTCTAGTAAGGAGGTTACACAAGCACTGTGCTGCAGGTAACCTACTAAATACATGCATTTTGCTATCAGCTGTGGCGCTGAAATGAGTATTGGCACTTTACTTGCACCCGGTGAGCAGTGCACCCCAAGTTAGTTTGCACCCAGGCAGCCACCCCTTTGCCTCCCCTTAGTTAATCTATTACTAGATAGGAAAGTCTATACACACATATCCCATGCAAACAGGGAGCAGGGCATATATGTGTGTTGCTGGCAATGTTGACTATGCCCTAGAGCCCTGGTTAAGGACTCTCATATGCAATCCTCAGATCACACTAGAAATGGCCTAAAACAGTCCAGTTTTTTTAAGTTTCTGCATGGGTTATGTATTTGGTCTTCTAAAGGGACACTTCCAGTGTCTAGATATAGCAGGAGGGGACAGAAATACAGTCCAGATACATGGAGCAAATGTTTTGCTGTGCGTACCAAGCTATTTAACATAGTATTATGCAAACAACTGGATCAGTAAATAAACATAATAGCAGTGCCTTGCATGCTAGTTGTAATAGCAGTGAAAGGGCAGGGTAGAAATACAGGAGAAAAATGTGCAGCAGTAGTGCCACAGCTAAGGCAGACCTGGACACAATACATTGCAGGACTGGCAAAGAGGCAGCATTTGGTTTACAACTATGAACTATGATACAGACAACACAGGATAAAATGCATGTAGTACCATTCCCCAGGCTAAGCAACGTAGTGCATGGACTGGCAATGCCATGCATTAGACAGATTCCTAAATTGTTACTAACCAAATGACCTCTAGTGCCCTTACAAGCCTAGCCATGCTCTCCAAACTATTTTGGTCCAAAATGCCATAGGCATCTATAGAGGAGAGCATGTTAGTAGGGAGGTAACTAAGGATTTTTTTTTGGGGGGGGGGTATTAGTTAGGAGAATACTTTTCTTATTGACTGCCTCAGCCCATAAGGGACATGGGGAGGGGGCAGATAGGGGGTTGTTTCATTGAGTGGATCTTTAAACTATATAGTAGATTTTATGGATTTAGGATATGATACATGATAGATGCATGGAAATCAGATGAAAACTGCTCATTAGTTAAATGGCCCATTACCAACTGGCAAATACTGTTTTTTTTTTTTTTTTTTTTTTGCTCCTGCCTTCTTCTGACTGCCATGTTTTCCCCCAGCTTGCTCTAGGGACCCATCCATTGCCCCTGGGTGACAACTCTACGGGTTTCTCATTCACTGAGGACAGAGGGTGAGTACCAGGAGAGCTACCATCATACACAAGGAATATCAGGATTTTCTACTTCAAGTCCTAACAATCCTATGCATGTTCATTAGTGTCCACTGGCCTGGTGTGCAATGGACTATTGTGTTACATGACATGCCACCCTGTAGTGTGATCCACTGAACCTGCCCCCTTTTGCAGCCGACTAATTCCCTATGATTCCTTGAAAGTCTACCTCAGAGATTGTGCCCTTGCGTGTGCGCGCGCGCGCGCACACACACACACACCACCATCACTCCCTGAAGAGAATGGAGAAGGCATAAGCCTCATTATTCTACTCCTGATATTACCCTCCTCCCTCCACCTCTAACCTGTAGGAGTATGGTGTAGGTAGGGCACAGTCATTTGCAAGGGTGGGGGAACAATGGCAAGTGACTGCATTACTATCAGTTCTTGAGGGTGTATGTTAGGACCTTTGGCCATATTTTGAAGATTAGTGGACTAAGTTGGCACTTCTGATGGGGTCAGTGTAAAGGATGGACATAAATCAGGTTATTTAGAATACAGCAGCACGCTATTAACCAAATCAGTATCCAAAACAGCAAAAAACGATGTTTTGGATAAGTCAGGTTATGGCTACAGGTGAGCTTTGTAAATGTAGCAATTATTTGATTCCCTTGTTTTTAACAGGTGTATGTTACTTTTTATAAAGGGGTCATTTTTATTTTGTGTTTATTTTATTGCAACATTGACTCTGCCATCAGGTGTCTAATGGGATACAGGGATGGGTAGTGTGTGTATTTTAAAACCTTCATTTATAATGAGAAAATGTTCATTTTTTATTTTTGTTCTACATATTTTGGTGTTTGAATCTCTGTATGGTGTCAGTTCTTTCCTTTTGGTACTGGTATTTTTTGTATTTGTTTTTAAATATATTCAGCTCTTCTAAATTTTACAATATTTTTAATTAAGGGTCATTTCTTTGATCCAAGGGCTTGGATTTCTTTTAAAGATACCAGATGCATCATGTATTAAGTATGTTTCTCTGAAGATTAAATTAACATACTTTTAAGTTTTTAATAAAATTGTTTTGATCATTTGTATTTTTAATGTACCTTTGTATTTTACATTGGACCAACTGAAGGCATATAGGTAGGTTTAGTTTCACATTTTGGGGTTAGATCATATAAATTTTACTACAAGTTAAATAGCTTGCTCATTTTATTGCTGTGTTTGTTAGTTTAAATTGTTTCTGATGTATGGGGTAATGTTCATGTTTTTGTACTGTTGTGTTTATGCTTACTTTAATTTCTATAGTGCAGATCTTAATTTAAGTCCCGTTAATGGTATGGTTAGGGCAGCCTGAAGTTAAACTGTTGATAGAATGGATATAAAAAACATTTTTTTTTTTTTTTTTTTTTACGAACTTGGTCATAATGTATATAAAGTGACAAAACCAAAAATATATATGCTGATGTCCCAACTGCACAAAATAAACACTGCAGCATACTAGGTTTAGCTCTTTCATCTTTAATAGGTTCTGATGATGTTTGTATTTAAGATGAAAGTGCTAATCTATTACACCAGTGTTTATTTTGTAGAGCTGGGACAACTTCAGCATATATTTATTTTTTGTTATAATACAGATACAGTGGTGATTTAATTAAGACACGATAAAGTAATGATAAAATATATAGTACTGTAGGATGATGCCAGCCTATCCACCAGATTTTACCAGACAAGTTCCAAAAGGGCTTCTACCAGCAATATATATGGCTAACATTGATTAGGCAATGAATACCTATTAGTATTCAAAAACACGCACACTGATTTGACACAGAAATTAGCATTTTCACTGTAAATAGAGCAATACTGCTAGGAAAGTCTGGCTATTGCAGCCCTGAATAGTGGCTCTATTGCTAAATACCCCCTCACCATTTTTCTCCATCTGTCCCATGCCTTCTTGAATGACCCAAGGGGCTTCATTCTTTAATCCATTCTGGTAGCCCATTTCATTATTCCACAACAGTTTCTGGGGTGCATTAAGAAATTCAGTGATTATCATACACTACAATTTTCTGCCTATGCCCCTACTTCTCCCTCTGTCCTTCCTGTTCACAATTACCCTGTCCCATCTCACTTGCATGACCAATATAATGTTCACCCAATCTTTTCTGGTCTCCAGTGAGGTGAGGAGTTCTAGCGCCTGTAGTCTATGGTCCTGTTCATTCCTCTTCATCTTCCAGATCTGTCTGAGTTTCCTCTGGATTCTTTCCAGCAGCTCAATCTTATTTTCCTTAAATGGCTTCCAAGACTGGATGCAGTATTCCAGGCATGTCTGTCCAAAGTCATGTAGAGTGAAAACATTGCCATTTTCTTCTGGAATCAACTCCCCAATACACCCCAGCATTCGTTTGCTACTGCCCTCTCAGTCTGCTCCCACTTGTCCAATTTAGGTGTGATCAGCACCCCAGATCCTTTTCCTGCTCTGTTATCATATTCACTCCCTCAAATGGTATTTCCCAACTAGGGAGGCCATGACCTAAATGTAGGCCTCTGCAAATGTTCACACAGAATGTCAACTGCGACATTTCTGACCACTTTTTCAGCCTTTCTGAAAACCTTCCCTAGGCTCCTGAGCATCCTCCACTGCAGTCATTTGAGATGCTAATCTTGTTGTCTATTCCCTCAGAGATGCCTGAAACAAAACACTGAAGACAGCTGGATATTCAGCTGAGTGTTGAACTGCACTTGTCCCTTTTCTAATTCCAGACATTGTTTCACACACTTACCAGAACTCTGTCCTACCATTCAACAATGCAGTTTGCAGTTACTCTGTCCCAAATCCCAGCCTTCCTATCAACATACTGTGTGGGACCAAGTCAAGGGTCTTGCTGGAGGCCATGTAGATCACGTCTGCTGCTGCTCTGTCAGTTTAACTTGTGTCCCTGTCAGAAATTTGGATTAGATTTTTATTTGTCCATTCTGGACTTGAACTCACATTTATTACTGCCCTGAAGATTGTTATCATCTAGAAATGCTACCAGGGTTCTCTTCCTGATTTTCCATACCTCTACCATTCAGAAAACAGGCCTGAAGTTGCACAGTTTTCATTTTTTGCACTCCACACTGTGATCCCCTCTGTAAAACGGAAGCTGCAATTGCAGTCTTCCAGTTCTGTAGCACTTGTGTAGTAGCCAGTGATTTGCTTAAGATCTCCATCAGGTGGACTGCCAATATACTGGCCAATTCTTACTGATTCTGGGATGCAGCTCACAATGTCCTTGTACTTTATCATCCTTAAGGACAGCCAACTTTCTCTGAACATCCTCCCTGTTTTTCCAGGTGTTTCTCCACTATTAGTAACCATTCTGACCTGCCCGTTTCCCAGCATGGCACCCTTCACTCTGCTTTCCTTTTAGAATATGAAAATGAAGTATTAATTCACCAACTCTGCTTTTTCTTCTGTGATGTCCCTCATCTCTGTTCCACCACCTGATCAGACCCCCTCCCCACTTCTGCCATGTACCTTCACTTCAGAATACACAGCAATAGCAGCACTAACAGGTTACCTGCTGATTAATGCTGAAGATGCTTGCCTTTACTAATATGGGAGCATCCTGCAAGATGCTTGCCTTTACTAATATGGAAGCATCCTGCACAATCCCTTGCATATCTTCACTTGTCAGGTCTGACCATAAAGCAGTCTCCTTCGAAATAAAACTGAAACCAGAGATCCCTTCCACCCAAGGTATCTTTAGAAATTTCTTCAAGACAGACTACCTACTCCTAAATGATACATTGGCAAGCTTCAAATCCCTACCAAACCCAGTTAACAACACTGAATTTACAGAAATGTACACCACCAGGCTATACCAGCATGTAAACAGATGCAAAAACGAATAATGAAGACTGTTTACAAATGGAACAAGTGTGGGGCAAACCCCAGAAACAAACCCATATATTGGAACCATAATATCAACAACCTTCATCATAAAAGGAAAAGAATGAATAATTCCCAGAATGCTAGTATCACTGAAAAACTCAGGAGCTTAATAAAATCCACCAGATCAAAGTTTGTGGTTAAAATAGTGACCCAAGCCAAAGACAGTCACAAGGCATTTTTTAATTTTGTTCATACTCTCAAGAGAAAAACACAGCAATGTGCTGAGCTGATTGTGAATGATGTTAGCTATTATCTTCAGCCTCAGTATAGACAACTTACTGGCCAATAAATTTAACTAACTTTATCCCTCTCCCTTCTGTCTGTCCCTCAACATATACCTGAAACTGGCTCACCTCCAGCTATCACCCAAGACCAAGTCCTAAAAGTGCTCTCAGAACCTAAAAACACTCATTGATGGGTTCCAACACTATCTCTGGATGCATCTTCAATAGCATGAAGCACAATTTATCCACACTCCTAATACTGTTCAATTTCAGCCTCCATACAGGTTTTGTACAGAGTGCATGGAGAACAGCTACAGTCATTCCCCTGCATAAGGGAGGACCTTGGACAAACCTAGGCAATTGCAGACCCATAAGTCTGAACAGCCTCATATGAAAAGCCATAGAAAGACATGTCATATAATTAATAAGTACATAGGGAACCTCCAAACAGTGGACCCATCTTAGTTTGGATTCATCAGGTCAGGTAATGCTTACTCATAGTATTTTATTTTTAAGGCAAAATGGTACACACCACATAGTTTGACCTGGCCAAAGCTTTTGGCACAATTCCCCACTCGGGCATAGTAGAAAAGCTAAAATGGAATAAACCACTATGTCACCCATGAGATTATCAACATCCTATCTGTAAGCCAGTTGACAATCAATATAGGGGATGTTGCCTCCACAAAGAGACCAGTCACCATTGGAGTCCCCCAGGGCTCTGTACTAGGTATTCTCCTGTTTTGCACCTATTTTTCTGAAGTAAATGACAATACCAGAGAGCTCTGGCTGACTAAGTTTGCAGAGGACTGCAAGCTAGGAGCAGTCATTGAATTCCCAAAATGGCCTGATTTTATTGTCAGTTTTTGTTCTTTCAATAAAGGTTGGCTCCGATAGTCGTGGTGTTGCCTCTGGAGTTATTTTCTTTTAATTCCCAAAATGACTCAGCCATCCTGCAGGAAGATTTGTCTCAAATAACTGGTATCAAAATAATCATGGTCTGATACTAAATGCCAAAAATGCATTATTGGATCCTTTGGAAAGTTATCTGCCTCAGGGAAGTACCACATTGACAATACAACCTTAAGAGTTGACCCAGTTGTTCAGAATTTGGGAACTTAAGTGGATGGTGACCTACCTTTTGATCAACAATGTCTACTGTTATGAGAAAATCCTTCTATATTGCACAGCTTATAAACAAAGGGATTGTGTCTAGATCTAGGGATGTCACTGCCCTAATGAGGGTTGAGTAAAGGAGGACAGTCATTGAATATAATACCACCTTTGGAATGTATTTGTCCAAACACATGCAACAACTGGAATGTCTAGAGAGACACCTTACAAAAAGGATACAAGGTCTAAACATCATGTCCTGTATGGACTGACTCAAAGCCCTGTCACTATACTCTATATCCTACAGACTGCTACGAGGCGACCTGTCTGGCATTAAAGGTATCCTCCATCTCATTACTGATGAATTTACTGCACATCAGCAAGTCAAAGGTTATCAGAAAAAACTCTGTTTAGGGATATAACACTCTTCTGCAACAGAATGGTACGGAGGGACAGGTATATTTTTTACAGAGGATGCTGTTGATGCTGTGGAGCAGATTTCCCATTCACATAAAACAAAGTTCATCCCTGTCCATTTTCAAGCAAAACTTAGAAACAAAATTTTGTCTGGGACTGCCGTCTGTACTACTAATGGACAGAGGCAGCTCCTAAAATGCTTTATCCTATGCACAGGTCCTCTCAAATTTCTAACATTATCCCTAATGAGAATAGCTGGATCATGTATAATTATTGACCATGGGATGGTCAAGACCAATCTATAACCAAACAGGATAGGTTGTTATAAGCAGAAAAAGGGAAGTTGACTAGGCTTAAAATGGCCCGCAAGGGCAGTTGGCTTACAGCTGACCTATGTACATATAAAAGAAAACGTAGAGGGGAGCTGAAATCATGTATGCAAGGGCTTCTTGCAGTAAGTGCTTTTGCAGTAAAAAAAAAAAAAAAAAATATTGGGATTGTGTCAGACTGCAGCCTCCTCAGATAAATTATAGACTGGTGACCAAACTTCCTGCTGCCTGTGTGGCATCTGAGCCATTTGTATAAACTGCAGGGATTGGTTCCTCCTGAAGAGTACCACAGATTCTAAAATATCAATTAAAACAAGCATTCAAACCACTAGGCAAGAACTCCAGTGGTTTTGCAAACACCAGGGTTTTCTGTTGGCTTCTAATTAGCAAAGGATTCCTGCTGTTTTAACCTTGCAGACATAAATATACCAAGTTATTTACTCCAGACTCACTAATTTTAATGCATCACTACCAAGGCATAAGAAACCAGGATACATTAGTGTACTTCTAAGCTGTGGTATGAAATTATGTTTGTATAAAGTAATGTTCTTCTTACAGACCTATAGAATTACTCCGTATACTGCTACACAATGAAATCCATTCATTAGGTAGATATTATTTCACTTCTAAATCTGTGTGCAGAATTAACCAGTACACCACAAATCCTTTCCATAACATGTACATATACAATGGAAACATTTCTCTGACTTGCACCTCAGGATTTTGAAGCTTTCTAAAATCAGTCACTATTGATTACAAGGAAAACACTTGCAATGACTACATTTAAAAAAGACAAAATGGGTTCTGTCTCTCTTGTAGATGCATGTACTGTATGCCTTTACTTTGGTCTTTCTTTTCTTTATACATTAGAGAGCTTTTGGTTACATGCATTATGTGGAATCACGTCCTCTTTCCAGAACAAAATTCTTACATATATCTGGCTATAAACTATTCGCTGTGTATTCATTTGTTAAATATTTTCACAAGTTTTGCTGAAAATGCAGAAAATATCTGTTAAGTTGATTACTTGTGGCATGCCGTGTAACAAAAGTTATTCATTGGTTTCTTTTTATATGAGGAAGCAAAAAAAAGTAAAGTACACATCTAATGTAATCTAACAGGATTTGAACTTTTATCATCTGTTCAGTGTTCTAAAGTTTAGTCTTTGTTAGCTCAGTATGTACAACTGTTTCATGATTACCATTTGAGCCAAGTCATGCTTATGTACACACTGACTTGCAAAGTGCATTATTTGTTTTCTTGGTTTCTTGTTAAACCATTTGTATAACAGTCTTCATTTTTCGAGAGGCCTTGTTCATTGTACTTCGAAAACATTTCTCAGTAGTGCATGCGTACGTATGACACAAATGGTAATGATTGCTGGGTGATTAAATTGTGAGTATTTTGAACCCATGAACTGTCTATCTCCAGTAGGCTGTGCCTATGCAGTGGGTACCTACATCGGATAACGGAACACAGCATAGTGTCACTTTCCAGGACAGATGCCAGAAAACATCATTAAGGAAGCATGTGTTCTTCAAACTGCTTTTACATAACCTGACCGCTGCTTAAAGACTGCAGACAGTGTATTTAAAACTCAGAATGTTTTGTTAAGTGGCTAGTAGTAAGTTCAACATAGTCATGAGACAACATTGACTTCTATAGCTTATAGCCTTTATTTTTTATACTTCATTTGTGTGTTTTTCTGGCCATTGCTTAAAATTGTAAAGGGTATCGGCTTTGTAGCATAGAGGAATAAAGCCCTGACTACAACCTAGACAACCAGAGTTCAAATACTGCTTCAGAAACTGTAAGAACAGGGCAGGAGAGGGTGGCAGTGATTACCCAATACCAATATACCCAGTGTGGTGGGGGGATATAGTGGCCAATTTCCATCATGTAGTCAGGGTATGCATGGTACCAGAATAGCCAGGACCAGGAGCAAACTTTACTGTCAGGACAGTGACGATAGACCTCCTGGGTGGAAGTACACACATGGAAATCATAGATGCCCCACTGTGATACAAGTGCTGACATCAACCATCAGGGGTAGAATTATGGCCTTATTAGAAATGTCCTCATTGATGGGAAGCTGATGAAAGCAAAAACTATCACTATGGCTGCCTGGACAATGACTCTTCTGGTTGGCACTTGCCTCTACACTGGGATACCAGCTATGGGAAATCAATGCAGAAAAAGAAAAATTATACATCATCAAGGGTTTTGTTATTCCTGAATTGGTATTCTGTACCATTGCTTCACTACTGTGCATCCAAGCTCTCACAGCTCTTACTCATTACTCCCTCCCATATCATGTTTATGCCGTTAGATCTTCTGTTGTGATATCCTCCCTCAGTAACTCTTCCTTCATTGCTTTTCACACAAGCACACCTTCTCCCAGTCATGCATATATTAGTAAGACATCTTATAGGCCCAATAAGACAAGGAGCTGTGTTTCAAAATACAGCTAAAGATCCAAAAACTTAAAAAGAGACACTATGGAATAAAACATTTCAGACAATAATTCATATAAGTAATAACAACTACAATTTTTTACAAGCATTTTATATGCCATCTACGAACCCTACAGAGCATAAGGATTTCCCAACTTAACTCTGGGATATAAAAATACTTGGACATTCAACAATTATTGGAAATCTTAACTACAATGGATGATGATTTTTATGAGCTACTCAACATGAAAGCAATATCCTCAAAAATGTTGACTGTTAAAACTAAACATTTTGAAAAAAATATTACTAAAGCTCAATCAACAATGGTAATATTGTAGATATAATGAAAAACTAAATCTCCTGCTCTCCCATACTTGGTTATACCCTCTGTAATTAAATACAAATAACATCATCACATTTAACTTAAAAGTAAGCTGAAACTCATCCTTCCTGGACTCTGCCAAGGAAGCTAAGCAATAGACAGCATACTTACCAAAACAGAAAGGGATACCACCTACTATCTTCAGTGACTCACATGTGCCCAGAATACTATCAGTGAGTTGAGGAAATTTAACAAAAACTCTGTGCTGGAATCACAAAGTTAGCAATATTTACAACAGAAAGAGATACGAGTTAGTCAGTCTTCAAATATTACTCATAAATAATAACATTAAAGTGTAGACGCTGCTTTTATCAAACTAGTCAAATAATCCAGATTTAACAATGAATTCAGCTTGATCTCAGACACTAAAAGCATTATTATTATGTGCTGTTTTATTCCATTTTAAAATATTGTAGCTCTAATATTACTTTCACATCTCAATGAGAGGTTCTTGTTTTGTTGCAGATGCTGTACTTTGATAGGAGGTTGGGTTGTACAATCTGGAGAAAAGGGAGAAAGCAGTTTGCATTTCTATTTTCTCTCAGTTTGTCTCTCCTTGGAAGTAGAATATATATATATATATATATATATGTTCAGTTTTATGCCTGACCCTTATATAGAACCAAAGGGACTAAAACACTTACACTTCTTGTATCTTACTATTCAGAAACAAGAGCTTCCAGTTTCTCAATTTTTGTTTTATCTTTTGTTTAGTCTCTTCCCACATATCCTTACCTGCCATAACAGAAGCTTTTTTAACCCACACTTGTAAATACTTCATCTTATGTCCTCATAAATATAGGTATTGCTGAACTAATTAATGTGTGGGTACATAAAACAAAGGCTATAGCCATAAATTATCTTCATTAATTTTCTATCCCAAAAAGACATGAAACTGTCCCAAAATGTTCAGCACTGATCATACCTCTCAACTGACCAGATTTTTACAGAATGTCCACATTTTTGCCCGATATTTTTGGTCTGTGCCTCATAAAATTTGTGGTTTTCTGCCAAACACCAAAGATTGAAATCACTAAACAACATACATTTGAGTTTTAGACTTCATATCCTTCAGAAAACACATTCTAACACAAATCCTGTTCTAGCAACTTTCTAAGTTTCTGAGAGCAATATTTAAAATTTGTCTCTATTTATGAGCCTTTGTCCCCCTTCCCCATTATTTTAGGATTTGTCAAGATTTCTTGTACTAAGATGTTGAGAAGTATGACACAGATGTCCATATCTGGGTTTATCATGTACAAAATAGTATCTGCAAATAATGTCATCTTTTCTTTATTACCATACCAATTACATCCTTGCATTTTAAGTACCTTATTTTCTGTCAATGGCTCTAAATATAAAACAAATAAAAGAAAGAAAGGATACCCCTGCTTGGTTCCTCTCTTCAAACACAACTTATCAGAGACAAACCGTCCCATTTTATATTTTGCCTCTGATTCCACATATATACACCTAATTAACATTATTGCTTCAGTGAATACAAATGCTTCCATTGCCCTTCTCAAAATCCCAGATTATTCTTTCTCTGCATCAAGCCCCACTAAAACACAATGATATTTCTAACATTTTGCTTCTCTCTGGATCATAATTGTTCTACTAATGTTCTCAAATGCTTGCCTCCCTTCACATAACCTCACTGATCTAGCTAAGTTTTGGCAACACCTTTGTCATTTTTTAGGTAGTATATATACACAAGCATTTTATAATTATGGTCCACAGTCTAAGTAAAACCACCACCACAGCTTTCTTCCAAAATGTTGGTATTCTTGTGGAAGTTAGGAGGGAAGAAAGTGAAAGATCTGGAAGATTTTATAGGATGGTATTTTAAAATGAGATTAAGCACCATCTGTTCCTGGAGACTTTCCTGAAGATTGATTATACATCATTGTTTTTATCTCACCTCCTCCTATTTTAACTGTTAGTTGTTGAGGCTAGCCTCATCTACCTCTAGCCTTGGCAAAATTAAGTCTTCCATGAATATTTCCATTTGTGCTTTTATTTTCACATTTCTCTGCTTTATACAAATTTTCATAAAATTTGCAAAATATCTAATATCTTTACAGAATCTCTGGTTATTTTTCTTGTTATAGACCTCCCAATTTTAGCAACAACCCTTTCTACTTTCTGCTACCTAAATTGTTGCGCTAAAAGTTTTTTTGCACTGGAGTTAGAAATAGTTGGTTAGCAGCAATCTTTCTAAACTCATGCATATTATCTAGATACTCCCTATTTTTTCTCTTTAGCACTTTGCATTTGTGCCATTTCATGTTCTGTGAGATTCCCCTTATTCTGCAATACTTTGTCAGCCCCTCTAAGTAATTCTTATTACTTCTTTACCACGTCTTTTTCTTTTATTCTCATTGTATTCTTCATTTTATCCCAGTCATTAGCTATAACTTCTGAATATGTATAACTCTGAAATAATTTTGACTACCCATTCTTTAAATTATTTTTAATGATTTTTAACAGGTAGGTGGGAAAGTGTCACCGCCTTATTTTTACTTCATTACCCTGTATTTTTATCTTTTTTTATCTGTGCATGATCTGAAATACTTATTGGATGTGTATCAAAACTCTCAGATACTCATGTTCAGTAGTTCTATTAAGACTGCTTTAGGGCTGGTTGGTCAATTAAAATGCAGGCTTCACAACAAATGCAAAGACTTTAGAAGCTATCCATGAATCCAATTGATTCTTAAATAATGAACATGACTGATGAAGAAATAAAGGTAACCTATCTTAATTATACATTTGTGGAATAGGTATCTAGATGTTCTACTTTCTTCAGTTCTACAAGTAAAACATGGTATTCCAATGGATTTAGTTGAATCCATTAATTCAGTATTTAACACTAAATATAATTCTTCATTCATTAAAACCTCAAAAGCTAGGCAACTTTCCTCTCAAATATCTATAACTAATAGAGGAAAGAGACACATTTTTTACTCTGGATTGGCATGGCAACTCTCTAATTGTAGAAATTCTTTGTAAATTTACATTGGATGTTTTCAAGTAGTAATACAGCTCTCATTATATAAGCAAAACATATTTGATAAGTTGCTGAACATAAGCTATAAACGATTTAAGGAGTTCTTTATTCCCTACCTCAAAGTTTCTAAGACGTAGACCAACCATGTGGAGAGTCCTAATTTATTGAACATGAGACCTCAATTTGAGATTACTACAAATATTTACTCAAAATCCTTGTACTCCACCAAATACTGTAAATTGGTACTTCCTCAGGTCAAATTTAAATTAACATTAGCTTCCAAAGTACAGACCATAGTATTTCCCATTATTAACTTTTTTGATCCAGCCATGAAGAAAACTGACTTCTTGGCCTATAATTAGTAATTTTGTGCCCAGGAGTCCCTTTATATATGGGTACTACATCTGAGGATTTCCAACTAACAGGAACAAAACTATGCTGTAACATTTTATTAAAATGAAGTAATAGCTGCAGACATACTACACACAACCCTTGAGCATTTAAAGAGATTATCAGGCCCCACTCCCAAAGAGGTTCTCATAGTGTCCAGATAAAAGGTGGGGCATTCATGTCCTTCACTTTCCACTGTACTTAAAGTACATCCACAGAACCTTGAATATTCTTACCACAAAATGCAGATTAAACACATTTGTCAATTGTACTGCTACATATGTCACATATTCAAAAACAATTGATCCTAAGCTTTTGACATTTTCTTTAGAGTGATTACAATAAGAAAGATTTCCTCATGGACACTGAATTCAACATGTTCTGTTCATAATTACTTTTGGCTGTTCTTCAGGTCATCTTCAATCTCCTATTAACATGTTATAAGCTTGTTGGCAAGTTTTACCTATTCCAAATTCCAAATATTAAACTTACTCTTCAAGTGTGTGTTGCGTTCAACAAAGGGGGAACACCCGCTCAATCCTTTTCACTACAGGTTTTCTAAGATGAGCACTACATATATTTCCAAAAAAAACATTCCATCTATTAGAACCTCATCTACAAATGTGATAAAAAGATTTGAATATTCAGATAAAACATTGTTTTATCAAAAATAAACTTTTCTGACACTCAAAATGTGTATTTACCAAAACTGCAAATTCAAAAGGTATATGGTCAGAGCTGCTAAGTGGGCACAGTTGTTTTATATTAGTAATCTTATTCAGAATAAAAGCAAGTAAAAGATCCAAGGTATTGTTTAACCTTGTTGAGGGGATTAATCATCTGTGTAAATTATGAATTAAACAAAGATCATAAAATTCATCTTTCAAAACAGTTTATAAAACTATCTAATCCTTCAGTGTACATATGCTGCACTTATTGGGCATAGATAGACTTTTAAACAAACCAATATATGAAAATAATTTGTTACTTTGTTTAGTATTAAGTCTAGGAATACAATTTTCATGTTTTGACTTGTATCCAAACCCTTAGCAGTTACCCACTGGGACACAAATACCAGAACTCCACCTCTAATTCTACTTCCCCTCAGGCAAACACTTGGCAACCAGGTAATAACACACTTTTGCTATTCCAAGATTCAATTATCACAATTACTGCATATTTATTCTTCTTACAAATTAAATGCAGTTAAATTTCCCTAACTCAACCTTCTGGTATTATCATAGCAAATCTATAAGATTGTCCCTTACTCTTATTAACTTTTGCACTTAAATCTAAAACACGTTTCACAAGTATCACCAAATTTGTTGTTCAGCAGTTTTCCCCTGTGATACTTTAGATGGAACCTGTCTTTATCAAATAGATTTTCCTGCACACAAAAATCTTCCCAAGCTATAATCATAACATATCTCTAGAACCGCAAAAGTTAAACAACCATTTATTAACCTTGCCTTTATATACTGGTAATCTCTCAAGGCCAGAAAAGAGACAATCTCTGAAAACTTGTATGGACATTATTATTTTATTTTGCATTTGTTGACCGGGCTAGTCTAGCTGGACACATGTCCATTTTCAGTAGAGACCCAGGGAGCTCCATTACAGTTAAAGTCACAGTACATAGTTACAAGTAGAAAACAAGATTTTTACATAATAGCATAGTACTAATATAGTTTACAATTAAATACAAGCTATAATTTAAAAAGACTAAGGTAGACTATTGTTAGCGTGTCAAATCTGAAAAAAATGTGTTGCATCTGATTATATGGTTTACCTTTACAAGATAAAAAATAAAATATGCAACCAGGCAAATATCCGACCCACATAGTCAGAAACTGCACTTTTGAATGTTCAAAACAGCAAAAGTGCTACTCAATGAATTCAACATTCTGGGAATGGCTAATATTGTCGAAACACCCGACATTTCCAAATGTCTCTAAACACCATCATGCTGGGGGGCAAGCCCGCCTACCCCACCCTGCTAATTTAATTTACTAACTCTGTGATCACACTACAGTGAGGGAAGGGGTACATGTTCCGATCTCCACTGTAGTGTGATCTGCACTCCAAATTATCGAATTCACATGAGTGAATGCACACTGACATTCGCTCAGTTGTGAATTCAACAATTTGGAGTCGGCATTTCCAACTTTTAAAATCATACTTTCACACATCTACCATCGCAGAGGTGTGCTTCAACCAAATGAAGGGAAACTGATTATACATATATAGTAAAGGGGTCTGTTTCAAATAATTAACACCAACATAAATTATAATCGTTTCATAGAAGGTCTTTCTTGTTATCAGTGACTGTATCCCTAAATACATGTCTAACAATTTGTACCAACCAAGACTAGAAACTTTTTCCATATCTACACTGCAGGATAGTCTAATACCTTACCTAATCAAAGAATCCACAATTACTAATACTCCAGACACTTGCTTCAAGGCAGTGTCTTGTCCCTGAGATCTTATCCTGAAGTTTCTTCCCAATGCTCTTTTATTCAGTCTCTTTATTTACTAAATCAGGTAAACTACCCTCAGAACACTTAACTGTCCTACCTCATCCATTTCCATTTTCTATTATTGCCATTTATTTGTATTTGTTTACCGGGAAAGTCTGACTAGGTAATCTTCATTTTCAGTGGAGGCCCTGGGAGAAAAGGTCCATTTGCTTACATTGTAATATACTAAGTTCCAGTTAAACACAGAATACTTATATTTCTAGTTACATTTATACACAAACAGTAGCTACATTTATACAGTCTAAGATTTTACAAGTTACTAAAGAGAAAGCCCAAATGTAACTTAAATGGAATGTACAGGCAGTAGTTGTATATAAAAATTGTTTGTCTTTTCAGTGAAAGGTTGAGAGTATTCTGTTTAAGGACAGTATTTGGAGAATATCATATGGTCTTAACCTTGTGATGAGCATGTGCAAGACCAGGATTGGTTAAAATGTTGTTTAAGCAGTGGTACTTCTTTCTGGTAAATCTGCTTGACCATGCTCCAAAATATCATCCTTATCTTCATAATACAGTCAGTCTGCTCCTCTACATCTATTAGACTTGTCATTAAAAAATACACAAGCTTTTTCTGCATGTCACAATTTGTAATATTTTGTTCTAGTAAATCAAAGCAATTTTCTGCATTATGATCCTTGATTAATTAATATCTTCTTTGTTTCTTTATCACCATGTTTATAAGCATTACTTTCTTTTTGCTGAAACACATTTTCAAATCACAATTCTCCTTATTCATAGTAATCTCTTTTCTGAGAACCTCTATTTTTTTTTACTCTTACATCTTCCAAATGACTATATTTAATACATATACTACTATGATCTGGTTAATTGTGCTGCACATTTTACAGTGAAAGCATTGTAGTACAGCTTTTTCTTATAAATAATTTAATCACACATTAACGTGTTGACTTTCTTCTAGGTACAGAACTGAAAAAATTGAAATTTACTTTATGAAATCTATACGCCTACCTGCACTGGTCATGCATGCATAAGCATCTTGATATAAGAACCTTCATGTCACACACTATCACTGGCTTAGGGCCACTCACTAAGAGCAGTCTTTTAATATCTGAACCTATTCAGTTCAGCAAATACAATCAACACACACACACACACACACACACACACACACACACACACACACACACACACACACAAAGTAAAGCAGAAGTAAAATAGCTATAATAGCATCAGTTGAGGTTTCAGGATTTCATTCCTGTGAAATATAATTTTTTAGTCTAGACCTGTTATTGCACCTTGGGAAATATGTAAATCTTTCAGGTCCTAGGACTGAATTCATGACATCCATAACATAGTTTCATAAACTCCTTCAAAGTTTACCTTTTGTTATATTTTCCATTTTAGGTCCCCCAATATATCTTCATTACTACAAATAAAGTTCTTGCCCCACCTATATGTAATCGTCCCTGCTTAAAGCGGATTTCTTCCCACATTTTCTTATGCTCCATAATAGATTTTGGTGAAATATAAATACATGTCAGCATAATCCTTCTTCCTTACCAAAAGCCCCTTACCACCACAAATCTAGCATTAATGACTTTTTCCCCTCTTGTCACTATTGGAGCTCCTCTAGCTATTAGTATAATTACTCCTTTTTCTTTGTCCCTAATATTCTGATAAATATCCATCCTGAAATCTTCTTTAAAGTTCACATGATCATTTCCTTCCAAATGAGTATCCTGCAGTATTGCTATTTGCACTCAGGATTTCTTAATATAATTCAATATTCTTTGTAGCTATACCTGTAAGGCCATTTACATTCCAAGATAATATGGGCAGCATTGTCATTATAATAAAAAGCTAATGTTCCCACTTGTTATACATGTCAGTTTTTCTGAATGTGCATTTTCAACTTTCATCTTACATGCACACATGGCAGGCTGATCTTTTTATACAGATTTTCTCCATTCAAACCTATGCCACATTTTAAGACATTTTGTTTTGGTAAAAACCCTAAACAAAAAAAAAACTGAATACATATTCAACACATACCCATCTTCTATTAACTTAACTTAGAAGGCACACACAGAACTATCTACATCTTCAAAAAATTAAGTTTAACCCTCCAGATAAGAATTGCCACAAATTGGCAGTTGCACTCACAGGCATTACCTAACATAAAATTAAGGATACCCATGCTGAAGTGCATGCTACAACCTATGTTTCCACTTACACCGATTGCTGTCTGTTCTTTATCATCTCTAGCCCCTCCTAGATATGAAAAATAGCCTATATGCTTTTCAGAAAACATTCGGTTTTAAACCCTAGAAAAAGTGCTCTGGCTATCTTTAAATAAAACTAAATTATACACTGTTCAAAAGTATTCAGTTGCAAGAGGAGCTGCTTTTATTCATTTCTCATGATTTCAAACTACTTTTACTGAACTGCTTGCCATTGTACCTTTATTTAATTTGCATTTCCATGAAAGAATGCTCAGAATCTCAAGATGAATTGCTTGTATCTGATTCTGCAGACAGCTTATCTTCTTGTAAAAGCAGTCAACAATGAATCCTTGAAAATTTCACTTAAAACAGAAAGTACAGTTGCCATTGCAGCAGACTCCCTCAAAGCATCTGTCAATGAAAAAGCCATCTTTGCAGATGTAAGAAGCTTGGCATTTTTCATTGCTTGCCTCATTTGTCTCATTTTTCAAGCCTACTTGCTTAAAAATATAGCTTAGGTCAGGGGTATTAATCTAGATAGTCACCCTTGTAAAAATAAGAGAAAATATCTTAAGTCTACATTCAATATAATTCACTGCACTTTTGCACCCCACCCCAACTGCAGCAGCTCAAGATCACAGCATATTGACATTAAACTATGTCCAGCCTTTCTTCTCATTATATGGTAAAGATTATATTTCTTACAGCTAAAAAAGTAATTGTTTACTTTAGTATCATTAATACAACTACTGAAATGATTTCTCCCACATTTAAAATACCCCTGACTACACAGTACACAAAACTGTGTTATCATAACATGCAGTTTATATTTTGAAATGGTTTATACAAATACTAAAAAAAGGTTATATTCCTAATTTTAGTGTCCTTCTGAACATTAATGACCGGGGGGGGGCATATGCTTTATAGTCCACCCACAAGTTTAACAAATCAACAAGAGTCCAGTCTTTCTCAGTCACTTTCTTGCAAAGCCATATTTCACAAATGTGATTGATGCTTTATAGTCTCCCATTTGTTCTCTAATTTAAGTGTTGCTGGTGGTTTCTTGTTTATCTCCCTCTCCCAGCACCAGAGAATGGTTCAAGTCCCAACTACTCCTAAGTCCTCTAGTTACCCCCTGTGCTCTTTTCTCACACTCTCTTAAGCATTTTTCTTTGGAACATTGCAAAAGGTTTCACTGCGAAGCCTCTACAAGCTTTTCCACGAGCAGATTCCCCTTGTGTTTGCTGGCTCACTTTTTGTTGGATAAACCATTTCCTCCTTAGTCTGCTCTACATCCAAAAATGTCTGATCCTCCAGGGAAAAAAAAAATATATATATATATATATATATATATATATATATATATATGGCTCTACTTCAAAACGTTGAAAACTCATAACATCTAATTTCAAAACAACGAGACCATAAGATCAAAAATAGAAAACATCTAAAACTCATAACAAATCTCACAACATTGAAAACTACAAAGCAAACATAAATAACATCCCCTCCTCCTATAACACCAAATGAAAAAACACACACTGCTCTGCCCCCCACCCCCCGTAAATTAAATATACCAACTCTGAGATCACACTACAGTGGGAAAAAGTTAATTTCCTAACCCCACTGTATCGTGATCACCATAAAGAATGTACACAATGTCTAAATCACTTACCTGTATGGTCTAAAAACACATACAAAGTGGCAACAGAACAAACAATAGCATTTACATGTTTGATGATACACTAGTCAATTTTATACATTTTCAATGTTGTGAAATTCGATGTTATGAGTTTTAAGATGTTTTGAATTTTCAGTCTTATGGTCTCGCTGTTTTGAAATTAGATGTTATGAGTTTTTGACATTTTGAAGTGAAACCATACACACATATTATATATATATATATATATATATATATATATATATATATATATATATATATATATATATATATCTTCTGAAGGCAGCATCCCAAATCAGGGATCAAAGCAGATTCAAAATTTTTAAATCAGTCTGACCAATAAATATTATATATATATATATATATATATATATATTTATATAGATAGATATAGATATATGGGTGTACTTCAAATGAGTGAAAGCTCATTTGAATGAAACCCATTAAACAGAGACATTACCAAAAATCCCAAAACATCGGCACCTCACATGAACGAAACACAAAAGCATGACAACAGTGACTAACCTGCAGTCTGTTGCAAAAGTAGATAACTACATGTACACATTCCCTTCTCTTAAGTTATGGGGGTGTGGGGGTGGAGCCCCCCACATGGGGGTGCAGGGAGGGGCTTGCCCCCTGCAAAAACTTTGTATGCAAGGTCTTGTACAGTTTCTTTAGGATAGTGTAGACATATGTGTAGGGTTAGTGGTACAATAATGGTTCAGCGGTGTTTTTGTTTTGTTACAGTAGGTGTTGTTTATCTGGGAAGTAGTCCGAGAGGTTGATGTTTTGGGATTTCGGTAATGTGGTCTCAGTTTAATGGGCTTCCTTCAAATGAGCTTTCGGTCATTTGAAGTAGATGCATAAACACACACACACACACACACTCACGCATGCATACATACACACAAACACACACATACGTCTGTTAAATATGGAACAGGGCAAGTATCTTAAAGGGAGGTATTTTCTTTTGAATCTTGTAGCATTCTTTCAAGAAGTAATAGCAGCACTAAACAAAGGACTGACAGTGAGTGTGTTGTATGCTGCTTGTCTTGATCTTATTAAAATATTTAACACAATTCCATATAAGGCAGCAAACAAATTAAAAGCATTAAATTTAATTCCATTTCAAATTCAATGAGTTAAACACTACTTAAACAATTGGATACAAGTCAGAGTAGGTTGTTACCTTTCTTATCCTGATGGGCCTCACCACAGGTGTAAAAATAAAATACATAGGCAGAATCTTGTTTTAGCTTTTTAATATAGCAGTAAAAACTACATACTATTTAAAGGAAAACTCGAAGTGAAACTCAAGATGTGTTTTTCCATTGTATCATTGTTTTCTAAGCTCTTTTAATGCATCAAATTCATCTAAGCTCTTTTAATGCATCAAATTCATCTAGGTGTTTCCTATAAAATTTTAGTGTATGTTTAGACAAAATGGCTGACACAGGGCCTGCCATATTAACATGATCTTTAGTGCTTTCTTCTCTTCTTACCAGAAGCCATTTCAAGTCTTCTTTATATGAGTTATGTTAGACATAAGTAAAGTTGTCTTCCTGTCAGACAGAAATATAATGGCGGTGTGAGCCAGAGGTATCTTGCACACCTTCTGTTGTAGGAGAGTTTACATTTTTTCCTGTCTGGCCATCATTATATACTTCTCACAGAGCTTGTTTTAAACTACTCACAATAGGAATACAACTTGAGTCAAAGAAAGTAGACAAATTGTAGACTTTTCCAAGGATCATCCTTTTGTAGTCCCTATAAGCACTGACAGACCCTCTCCACACACTTTCTGAGGTATCAAAGCTACCACTATTAAACTCTGTCAAGACCTGGGTTCTGCAATCCATCAGTAAGAAGAAGAATTATTAATTGTTTGGTACCATGAATGTTGGAGAAATATGCTAATGTATTTACTAGTATTCATCAGAAAAATGTTCTGGACTTTGTATTATGAGATTTTTTAAACTGAGGTACAAATGCCTACATATTATATTTCCAACTTCTTTTTACATTGCCTTGAATTGATGTACTCCTGCATACTAACATTATATCAAAGCCATAATCCTTTAGCAAGGCAAATCAGATGTGTGTGTAAACAACTAACATATTCTATAAAACTGTTTCAGTTATAAAAAATACAGCTTACAAGGGGATCACTGTACAAAAAAATGGTCTTCTATTAGAGGTGCTATAGTTTTATATGGGCCAGTCTTACCAAAATTTGAGATTGTGTAGGCCAGACTATACCACCATCGAATAAAATAATTTAACTTATTACCAAAAGAGATTTCCTGTTGTGTAATGTTTGATGTTTATACCACTTTATATATTAAGGTGTCTTAAATGTAGTATTACAGCTTTCTGTGACATTTAGAAAAATGTCAGAAAATATTTTTTCTTGTAAAATACCAATCATCTTCTTCTTTCGGCTTTTCCCATTTAGGGGTCGCCACAGCGGATCATCTGTCAGCTCATGATTGGCAGTGGAGTTTTACGGTGTCGAGTTGCCAGCCCGACGCCCAACCTTCCACAGAAGGCACACACACACACACACACACACACACACACTCACTCATGCCTAGGACCAATTTAGAGTATCCAATCCACCTACAGCATGTCTTTGGGATGTAGGAGGAAACCGGAGCACCCGGAGGAAACCCCACAGGGAGGACATGAAGACTCTGCACAGAAGGCACCCCAGCCAAGATCAAACCAGAGAACCTTTTGCCGTGATGTGGAAATGCTAACTGCTGCACCACCACAGCCATTTGTAAAATACCAATACATTTAAATATTTTCATGTAAACCTCAGCTCCGTAGGGCAGAAATGCCAAAATCATGACTGCTGTTTAGAAAGACAGGTGGCAACCCAGTCATCTAGATGCACTGAGTTTCTCTTCCTCACTGAAATAAAGGCAGTGGTGAAAAAAAAAGTGTTAACACTCCCCCCTTCACTTTTTTTATTTTATTTTTTTAATAGCAAATGCTGACATGCAGACATCAACAGGACTGATTGCCTGTGAAAGACTATGGGCAGTACATGATAAGTAAAACTACAGATTTTCCTTTTTCTTTAGTATGCCATGCAGGCAAAGAAAAAAATCTTTTCAAACTATGTGAGAAATTAAGCTTAAAAATGATGGGTGGGTTTTCCCAAGGCAAGGAAGCTGAAGTTTTATGAAGTCCATGTAAGTTTGCGGTATTAAACAATACTGGAAACCTGCTATAGGGAGAAACGTAAGAGTTGAGAAACTGTAGGAGAGGGTAGACCTCCCCCTTTAAAATACCCTCAGAACAACATGCATTAATAATTAAATACTACCTCAATATTTAAAGTAACACTGTCCAGTTAAATTCATAATTTAAACCCAGAGGTTTCAGTCTTGAACTTTAAAATCAATCGTGCATCCATTTGCAACAATAAATATTCTAGTGTCCTTCTCTTTTACTTTATCGGCTAGTCAAAGCAATTATAATTAAATCTTTAATTTGTTATACATAATTTTCAAATGTTCTCTTGCGGGTTTTGTCAGTACCTCCCTATGAAAGTCATTTAAGTGCACCATGATTCTAATTTTAAGCTGTCTTAATATGCCTATATACCATTTAGGATTTTCACAATTGTCTGTATTTCCTTTTAGTTACTTGGGACTGACTAGTTAAATGCCCGTTGGATATAAATTTCACACAATTACGTTTTTCTTCGTAATTATGAATCACTAGGGAGATTCTACGACTTTTAGACAGGAAGGTCCCTTTACCTATAACTGCTTTTCATTCTTTGACACACAACTAGAAGACATTACTATATCCTGCAAATCATTTTCTTGTATTGTATGTGACCTGTTATTTCATGTAAACTACAGTCACCCTTACCCTTGACAATGGGAGGAAAAAAACAGCTTATGCAAGTTATTAGAATACAAAGTCATTTTTTTAATACAGTTTTCTTCTGTTCCAGAGGAATCCTTTATTTTACTCTCGAATAACGTTTGTATTTATTACCCTGAAAGTAACATATCATTTTAACAGACATTTAAAACTGTTTGAAATCACACACTGCTAATTCACAATCCTCTTTTAATATAGTGCTTTTTTATCCATCCTTTGCCCTATGCAGTTCTCCGTACAGAAATAATTCATTAAATGCTTTGGGAGATGGTATTATGAAATTACACAGCACTAGCCACTGGGTAACTAGGTTTCCACTAGTTGTATGATTAACAATTTTACATATGGACATTGATGGGCAGTGATGAGAAGACACATGAACCTTACACCCCCCCCCCCCACACACACACACACACACACACACTCTAGGAGTTTACCTGCCATCTTCCTATTTGTAGATAAAATGGACCTCTGGGATGAATGCAAGGATTTTTAAGTTCAATGTACCTTGGAGTGGCTCAAAATAGTGAGAAAAATAGGAACCATGAACAATTCAAAGGTGAAGTTACAGAGCTATAGAATAAAATACCATCTTTGGTAGAAACATAGTATCATAAGGAGCATTTATCCACAAGATGTATCAAATATGAAAATTTTTAAAGAGAGCTTCTTCAGTACAAAGGAAAATTAAATTGTGACTCGCGGACCATGTAAAAAGCTTACTATTCCCATCACAACAGGAGGAAGAGCAGCTACAAATGGGCACAAAATGATTTAACATGTATGCTTTGTTTCTTCAATGTAGTCTTCAGGAAAATAGATCTTTATGAATAGTGTCCAGAGAGGCAGATGTTCCAGGTTTGAAGCAGTAAATTCAGGAGAATACAACCTCTGGTGTCAGGATGGTAAGATTGGCTTCTCCAAGTGCTCAGCCTGTGTGAGCAAAATGCCCAGCAAGGTAACCAAGAATTAACAGCTGCAAATCTAAATGAACTTAACTCTTTGGAATATTGAGTCTTACTGAAGGGGTTATCATTTGTGCCTACTGTGACTGCAAATGGCGAATTCCTATAAATGCTATTAAATTATATCGGAAGTTGTACTTAAAATACTTTTAAAACTAAATCATTGTGCATGACCTGACCGACTAGTAACTCAAATGATTCACTTGGGTCTTTGAACAATTGATGAATCCCAGTATATATGATGTAGTGTGGACATGCAGGAATTTAACTCTAATATCATAGTATAGAGAGTCTAACTTTGTTGGGTCTTAAAATGTTTTTGCCATTATTTGATATTCCCAAGATTATTCCACAGAGAAATTATAGTCAGAGTGCCTTTGAAATGTTTCACTTAAACTTGCATGTAATGATCTGAGTAAATTGAGAAGAGAACAAAGTTTAATCTGTCAGAGGAAGAATGGCTACATCTGCAAGATTTGAAGCACAAAGACCAAGTCTTAAAGTCTGCCAAGAAATGTGGCAACACTGTCATTTTGAATAAAGAAATGTACAACAGAATACAAGCCATACAAAAGAAAGATGAAACAGAATATGAAATGCAGTTTAACTGTCTACGCAAAGACTATAGTGAAATTGGTCTCTCTTACAGAGAGAAACAGGATTTGTAATTCCTGGCTAAGGAACATCTTATGGCGCTACTATGTGTTCTGGTGTAATGTCACAAACTAGAGTCAACCATTACCATTGGTCAAGCCTTTCATACTTCCAACTAGAAATTGGCATATAATCTCATGGAACCTCCTACAGTGTCCAAAAACTGTCTCTTATCATGTTGAAATACTTTTGGATTATAATAAAAGTATTTCAAAATAAAATTGTTTCATATACTAAAATCACTGCCTATGTGTTGGAAAAGCTAAAGTGAAGTAGTGAGGCAGGAAGATCACTACTAGGCAGCAGCAGATATAATACATTCATACAGTGTTATTCCACAAGTATATGGTGATGGGACATTTGCTAAAGTGTTGGGGGAAGGTTCCAAGAAAAAGTTTGTTCTCAGAGTTTTTGTTTAATGAAGTATTTTACTTGCAGTAATGGTGGTGGGTACAGGGACACAATTTTCTCTAATTTATGACTATATACGTTTGAACATGGCAGGATGCTAACACATTTATGCACAGAATTTTTTGTGCAGAAATTATCACTCTGATGTACTAATGGAGTTTGTGTTCATACACAGAGGGCATGTCAAAGAATGAGAAAGTTATCTCAACTTCATAATAATGTATGACATTTAAAAAATCTCACTAGAGTCAAGTAATATGAACATGATTGATCGTTAGTGGACAGGCATCCCTGGTAGATATCCTGTTAACCTATATATAAAGGACACCAGTGATAATATGATACTATCTGTACTAGCCATAACCCAAAACATCAAAATTGTTTCTCCTGTGAATAATTATACAGGACAAAGGAGAACTCTGCATTTAAAGGAAGTTTTCTGAAGCAGTCAAGCATGATTTGAAACAGATCTTTTTAAACAGGGGATATACACTGGCCCAATTTAATAAACATGTTAAAAATAAAAGTTATATTGAGGGGGGTTGCTAAAGAATATGTTCCTTAAAGAGGAGGAGGAAGGATTTCCCTCAAAGAAAATATATTCTGATGCATTTTCTGGTAGAGATTGTTTAAGCTGGTTTTCCCTCTTTAACCAGTGGTAATGGTTGACTAGTTTGTGTGGCATTACACTGGAACACACAGTATTTTCATACAAAGGGAAAAGGACTTGCAGTATTAGTTTCTAGTAGTTTGTATTAAATGATGAAAGACCTTCCTATATAAAAATTGTAGGATATGTCCAGTGACAAAGAATTACCATGAAAACAAATAAATGGAGGGAACTTTAGGCCTAATGAACACTTTACCTGTCAGCCCCCAAATATTTGTGTATGCATCAACAAATGCTTGTGAAAATACTAAATGGTACTGAATAGTACAGACAAAGTTAAAATAAGGGTGACAGTGCATTAAAGTGACATGCACAGAGAAGTACTGGCAAATCCAGTAGTATAATAAAGAAATGAAACATTTAAGTGCAACTGTTTTAGGTAGCCCATCAAGTAAGATAGAAATTTTTGACTATTTATTGCTGAAAATACAAACTGATTTTGAAGTTCATAAATATGACATAATTTAGTTGAAATAAATTGAACTGGATTGGTGCTGCATTAAATATAAAAATTAAATATAAATAGCATTTGTTTGGCTGTTATTAATGCATGTTTTTCTGACGGTATTTAAGTTGCTTTCGTCATTACTGTTGTAGCGGTCCCCGGTGGTGAGATACTGAGACGTCAGGGGGTATTCTATTAAAAAGTTATGACATTCTGCCTGTGCTTCCTTGCTGTTTTAATTTCAATGAATAAAATCTGATTTTCGATCACCAGAGGTGTCCTGCAGGGCTCTGTGTTGGAGCTACTATCTTTACTAGACTGTTTTCACCAGATATAAAAAAGTGAGAAATGGGCTTTGGATAACCAAGAATGCTGATGACTCGAAAACACCAAAATGCTTAACATAATCAAAGGATGCCAAAGTCCTCCAAGAGTGTCTACAAAAAATTTTTTAAAGTATATTTACCCCACACACAAACAAAAATCTGGTATAGTAATGACCTTGGCTTGAATGTCAACAAATAGCACTATCAGATGTCTTGGAAGGACAGAAATTATGACTACAAAATAAATGGTCAGTAGAAATAATTTCAGACTACCACCAACATTTATACTACTATATATCCACCAAGGCAAAGTCAGAAAAGGATATTCTGTATCAAAACTAATTCTAAAGAACAGATCCAGTTCCTCTAGGGAAAACACTTTATACCTCAGTGATCCAACCCATTATGGAACACAGAGCTGCAGTCTTTGAACAACCACTGAAAACAAACTGAAAACTACACTGTTTTTTAGCAGAAAAATCATAGGACTGGAAAACTAACATCTCCTGTTATAGTAAGCTAAATACACAGCTGTACATTCCTGAAGCCTGTGCGAATACTGCTGCAGTAGCCATTACAAATGGAAGTATCCTGTTAAGGATACCATACATCCAGCCAGTTTATAAAGCTTCAGTAACCTTCTTCATGCATCATTCATCTGCCTTCAGCATAAGTGGACATGCCACTATAAAAGGAACATATGGATGCATCAGGACTCTGCTTTCTTATCCCTAGAAGGAAGACTGAAGCCTACTGCTCCAAGTATAGTCTCATCAGAAAAGAAAACTAAATATACCCCACCAAGGCCACAGAAGGAGTTATTCGGGGGATGGAGTGAGGTTAATACTGCAACAATGCTCTGAACAGCTACTGCTATTATAAGTCAGCAAAAATGTTGCAATAGCAGTAGCCATTACAAATGGGAGGACTGCCAGAGCTCAAGAAAGGGTGGAGAAGGGAGAGAGACCAAAAACTTTCTCGGAAATTTGTTCTGGCTCTGGAAACATGTAGCTTGTAATGTTTAGTAAAATATATGAACAGAAGATCAAGTAGCCACTTCCAAAGTGGATCTGGAATTCATACTTTTCCAGAAAGCCCCTGATGTGGCAACTGTTGTAGTAATCAAATCAGGTTCTCAGCCAGAGTGCCCTTTATGATAGAGTCACCATGTTCTCCGTGCATTCAGATGACTATCTGGATACTCTAATTCCCTCCTACATCCCAATTAGTGACTCTAAACTGTCCATAGGTGTTTGTATATGATACAAAAGAAAGTCATTTAAATCTTCCATTCTCTACTTGTCTAGTAAACATTGTAGATGTGTATTTTGGGGAAAAGTTTTGAAAGGAAAGGTACAGCTAAAGTGTATATTAGCAGATACGTCATTTATTATACCACATATTGTGTGGATCCATTTTTGTTCACATTCTTGTTGCCATTAAAATTTCATTGAAAGCAGTTTTAAACTTCTGTTGGTGGCAGTATGATGACCTTTCACTTTCCTTCACTATAGCTGTGCATAGGAGTGTTTTTCTGAGAAAAGTTTATTGAATATTTAATGTTACTTTTAGATTTATTGGTACTTTTATTGTTGTAGTTTACATTTTCTCTCTCACTACAATTCAGATGATGACTTACTTACTCAAGGTAATTGCCTACAGTAGGTCAGTCAGTTACCATGGCATTATTATAAGGAAGACCTGGCAACCCATTTTCGTTTCCTCTTTTCTTGTCAACTCTGTGGATAGATGTGGCTTTCTCGGAGTCCATTCTTAAAAGGTAGCTTTGATTAATAGGACAGGAGCAAGAAAATGCAATTCAGAAACAACTAGGGCCACAATGACTAAGAGTTATCATCTTACTGGCTCATTAGCATGCCTCTGGGTCACACACTAGCCCACATTTGGCTCATTTATTCAGAGCTTCCCTGTGCCTGGTGTGGACTCTGACTACAACACTTGGATTGCTTCTAAAATCATCTGGACCTACAAAGCTGATACAAGCATTTTTTGCACTTGCTCTCAGTTTTATTTAACACTTCTGTGCTGTATTTACTGATGTTGTTCAACTTGCACTTGTTAAAGAAATGCAATCTGTTAGTTAATGTACTGTTCTTAGGTTGCTTTAATACTATTCTGATATTTCATAATCCCCTGTGATACCCCAAAAGCTGTTCTGAGTTTGCCAAAATATTTCTGTTTTGCAAAGTTTTTCTGTTTGTAGACGTTCTACATTTGTGGACTTTTTTCTGTATTTCTGATCATTTATCATGGTTTATGAACATATTTCCAAGTATTCTTAATACTGCAGGTGTTCTGTCTTTTGTTGTAAAGCATTTGTCACTGCACTTGAGCTCAAAACCAGTTTTACATAGAGAATTTTTTTTTTGCACTCTGGCAGAAGCAAAGGGCTGATTCAACCCATCAGAGATGGTAACTGTTGTTGGAAGGCTTATTGTATGTTTATTTGATTGGCTTGAGGCCCTAATTGTGCAAAAGTCTTTCATCCTACTGGTATAAAAGCCTCACATTTGTGCATCAAACAAATGTGGCTACCCGTGCCTTCTATATAAGCAGACGTCTCCAGTTTAAAATCCTGTACATGTAAAGCTCTCCGTAGTCTCTTACTGTTCACAGCTGCTCAAACAGCTGCCAGTTTGTGCAGATAGCAACATCACTGCAGGTCATCTAATAGTATAATACTAAACACTCTAAGACCTTTAAGTGACTCAACCGTACTCCTTCCCATCTACTAAGGATCTGGTATAATGGATAAGCACTTCCCTGTCATCTCTGTTTATGGCCTGGTGGATATGGGCATCCTGAGGCAGTGTAGTAACTGCTTCATGTTCACAGACAGCCATTTAATTTTAGAACAAACACAGTATGTGAGAAATGTAGATACGCAATGTCTTTGGAGGCAAAGCTCTCACAAACACACATGAAAAATACAAACCAGGTTGTTAGCATTACACCCAAAATCACCAACACTAAGGAACAAACACACAGACCCATATATATGCCTAGGTACTCATTTGAAATTCACCCAAACCTCCAAGACCTCCTAAAATAATCTCTCAGTGGCCCTGCGCACACTCGAAAAAGACAGCACCTCACACACACAACTGAAAATCATAGTCCATAAGGCAACAGCCAAACATTAGTTGGAATCCCATTTTAAAATGTACAGATGTCCTCCTTACCAGGCTAAACAAGAAGATCACAGAGTTATCTGTCTGGAGCCAGGATCCACCAGATCACACATGCACTTAGGTCTTTAAACCACATGTACCAGTATGACATAGTCACAGTCCGTGTAGGTAGAAATATCTAAAATGTCCCTCACTGGACTATATGAAGAGAGAAAGACGTGATGGAGCTCTTTGAATGTGTCCCAAGTAGGTATGAATCTAGCTTTGAGTAACATCCTACTTTCACCAATGACGATGCCACAGTACCAGCAAAAAATTATTAACTTCAACAATTGGCTTAGTTTCTGATGTCACAACAAGGGGATCCAATATCTGTCAGCAGGGGAAGACATGATTGACATACCAAGATGCTTTTCCTTGTCACCACTTGACTTCTGGATACTGACAAAAACCTTATTTATCTCCATAGTGTCTTTTTTAGGCTATACCAAGTTGTTAAACCCTCCAACATAACAAAAATCACTCACGACTACCTAAAGGTTCTGGTACTTAATGCTTGGAGTTTAAATACAAACTTGCACTCCCTGGAAGCACTCCTCACCCTGGAGAACACAGACATATGTGCAGTCATTGAAGCATGGTTCAGAACAATATAAAACATGCCAGCTATCAAAGGCTACAACACCTTTCATACATTCTGATCCCCCTCAGCTCAAGATAAAACAAAGGGAGGAGGTGTCTCAGTGTTCCTAAAGGCCTAGTATACTGCTAGACTGATTCAACAACATGACTTGCTTGAGCTGTTCCATGCCTAACTAACCTCAAGTGTGATTATCATATCCTCGATAGCTAAAGATCCCCTAACATGAACTTGGAAAAACCACACCTTCTACAGTACTTAAACCTACTGGAATCTTGTAACATTCAGCTTAACACCATACTTATGAGTGATTTCACCTACCCCTCCATAAACTGGGAGACTTATATGACCCATAATTCACTTGCTCAGAGGTTTTTGGTCTTCATCAATGCAAACATCCTGGACCAACTAGTTAACTCCCCAACTAAAGGTAGAAATATCCTAAATTTAGAACACACAAACATGGGGGGATGCTGCTCCTTACTGTGCATTTACTCCTTCCTGGTAAGTTCTGACCACAAAATGATCTTTTTAACAAGGAGCCCCCATCAAACTCCAAACCTATTAACAACTTTGCTAAGATCAATTACCTCAAAATAAGTGACAGCTTATTAAACTTCCAAGCCCATCCAAACTCAGATGACACGGAGGCCTACTCTGAGCTGTGCACAAAAGCACTGTACAACCATTCATAGCTGCATAGAGGAGGCAGCACCTGTCAGTCTCAAAACTATAATTACTGACAAAAATAAACCATCCTGGTGGACCCATAACATAAATAAGCTAGTCAAAAAAAGGGAAAAAAATCCTCTCAAAGCCAAGAAGGGACAAAACAGTGCAAAAAGACACACACCAGTCTAAAAAAAATTAGATAGCTGGTCAGATCTGCCAAAGCAAACTATGAGGCAAAGATAGCCTCCCAGGTGAAAGCTAACCACAAGGCTTTTTTTTTTTTTAATTGTGTTCATAACCTCAGGGTAAACACTCAGCAATGGGCAGAGTTACTCATGAATGGTAACACTTACACCCAAGCCTAAAACTACAGCAATCCTGCTGGCTGACAAGTTCAGTTCAAGCTTCTCCCCCCATTACCTCCTACCACACCCAAAGAAATACCCACAATAATCGCACAACCGGTTATCACAAGGGAACAGGTCTTTATTGCACTTGCTATAGCCAAAAACACAGCCTCCATGGATCCCAACAACGTTACAGGATGCTTCTTAAATGGCTTAAAACAGAATCTGTCAGGACCACTAGAAACCCCCTCTAATGAGGAACTCCAGTCAGGCTTTGTCCCAGAGGAGAGGAGGACTGCAACAGTCATCCTTCTGCACAAGGGGGGCCCCATCAACTGACCAAGGGAACTGCAGACCCATAAGCTTGACCATTCTTATCTGCAAGGCCATGGACAGAATTATGGACCTAATCAGTAATGACATATGAACTCTCCAAAAAATAGACCAGACCCAATTTGGCTTTGTTAAAGTGAGGTTTTGCCTGCTCAATCTGTTGGACTTCAAGAAAGTCACCAGGGCCATGAATGAGGGTATAATGGTACACACCTCTTATCTAGACCTGGCCAAAGCTTTTGAAACAATCCCCCATGCAGGGACCATAAATAAACTCACTGACTTAGGCATAAGCCCCTACATTTTCAGATACATAAACCAACTGTCTCACTGACAAGACACACATTCAGATAAGTGAATCTACTTCTAAATAGAAATGTGTTACTAGCAGTGTCCCACAGGGTTCAGTTTTGGGACCCCTCCCATTTGGTATACATGTCTCTGAAGTGAAGGCCAATGTTGGGGGCCTCTGGCTCACCATGTTTGCTGACTGTAAGCTGGGAGCAATCATTGAATCCCCAAATGATGTTGACATCCTGCAAAGAAGCCTGAAAATGACTGGTGCCAAAAACATGGTCTTAGACTAAATGCTAAAAAATGCATAATCTTACCCTTCAGTAAATCAGATATCCCTGCAAATTATAATACTGCTATCACACCCCTAAAAGTAGACCCAGTGGTGAGGAACTTGGGAACACAGATGGACAGTAAACTAAACTCTGACCACCAGGTAACTATGGTAATGAAGAAATCCTTCTGTGTGGGCCAACTTCTATATAAAGGCATGGCATCAAGAACAAAGGAAGTCATAGTGCCATTGTGCTCGGCCCTCATCAAGCCCATAAATCGAGTACATGCTATCTTCTACATGTACCTTACATCAGTTGGAGTTGCCTCAGAGGTTTCTCACTAAAAAAAAGTACAAAGTGTAAGACACATGTCTTTTGCAGAAAAACTAAAGGCCCTATCCCTTTACTCAGTCTCGTATCATTTATTGAGAGAGGACTTGCACCTGATCTACAAATCATTCTGTAATCCAGCCCTGATGAAAATGTTATATATTTTCAAGAAAAATGATACAAGGGTTACAAGTTCCATGAACCTGAACCTTACCTGTGACTCTAACAGAACTTGCTGGAGAGACAGAGTCATATCCCAAAGGTTAACTCTGCCTGTGGAATAAACTTTTATCTTTGTAAGACAAAGCTCATTCATCACTCTCTACAAAAATAATTTGGATAAATGGATGAGCTATCATAAATTCACTCCTGGAGTACTGCCCATGTTCCTTATGGACAGAGGCAGTCTGTAAAATGACTCAGTTCTCTAACACCCAAAGACCCATTACCCAGATACTACCCCATCCCATAACTGGGGAATTAAGATATAATATTGTCATATCCTGGGTATTATTGGACAGGCCTGTAAAGGCTCTTGTGCCATTAGCCTAGTAATCACCTATGAATCTATTAGCAGTGTCAAACCTGAAGGCAGTAGTATTCACCCTAGTGGCCCATGCAACACATTAGCAAAGGCACCTCCACACTCTCAAACACAGATAGCCAAGCTCATATACATATTCCCAGACATTCAGACAGATTCCCCTATAAATCAGTCACAGGGGAAAAAAACACCGCCACACACATTCTTGCAGCTTCATTCATGCCCCTACAGACATGCCCTCATGTCCACAAACATACACTAACACCTTCCCACCAATCTCCATGTGTTACTGAACTTACCTGTACTGCGAGTGTTCCCATAGTAGTGAATGGGTTTCCATCATATGGGCAAGTCAGGAGCTGCTGACATTTCTTAGGGAGACTACATGGCTAGCCACTCTTACACCACCAAATTATCATACATGGAAAATCTAGGTGGTAGGATGGTCCAAGAATCAGAAACATTTAGAGTGAAAGGAAAAAGGCTAAGGTTTCCTACTCACTTGAAGTCTTTGGGTCTCAGCCTTATTTCATAAAAATTTCATAAAAATGTAATGATATTTACACTTTTGCAGTTGTTTCTCTGACATCTTGACTAAATTTTGTTTTTATCATCATTTTATATGTTTTATTGACATATGAATATGTTCTGAGCTCATTTTAGGTAAAAACTCCATGTTGGTTGTTTTGTAGCATGTCCTTTGGGAACTTGTACATTTGTTTACTTTTTCTTTTTGCTCAACTGCAGTGAATGGAAGTGATTTTTATGAATTTATTGTATTGTTTTACATTATAGTATTTTGTTTGATTTAGCGTTTGCGGGGGGTCTTGTGTTTAGTTTGATGTTTATTGCTTTTTCTTCATTACAATCTATGGACAGCAGCTCAGGCTGTTTGTTTAGTTTGGTTAAGGTGGTGTATTCATTCTACAGATATTTTCAGGAGATACATCTTTATATATATATATATATATATATATATACACACATATACATATACACATATGCATATACACATATGCATACACATACATCCATACAGATACTCGTGTATTTACACTGTGTACCAGGTGTGTGTTTTATTCTACATCAGTTTCTCCAAAGTCAAGATAAACACACACACACAATTTTACGCAAGTTATATTGCTTGTCTATAATATAGCATTGCAGTCAGTGACCCTTCTGATCTACCTCTGTGCCTTGAATGAGGAACACAAAGTTTTTCAGTGGTGTGCTTCCTGATAGTAGCCTGTGGTGCTCTGGAGCCTTTCTGACCAGTGGTATTACCTCTGACCAAAGACTATCTGATTTTAAGATGTGCTACTCCTTCATAGTAGCATATAATGATATGATTGCAATCTAACCTAAGGCAAAATCTCAGTTTAGTTGTAAAAATGTCCTATAATAGTTATTATTTTCCCTCAAGGTAGCTTGCAGTAATGTAGTGCTATTATAGAAATGCCCTTCTAAAAGGAGGAACATCTGTCCAACTTCATGGATACTGATCAATCCTTACGCTTGATGCATTGTGTATTATGACCTAATATGCCACAGATTAGGGGAAGAATATCTTTTGACATGGAGTATATTCTAAGATTGTTCAATGACAGGCATTCTTTGGCATCATACTGAGCATTAACAAATTCATCTTAATGGACAAAGTATCTGTACCACAACCATGGGACTATAGTGTTCCCATGGATTCAGATGTGTGAAAAGACCATTATGTGGTTGCAGTGCTTTGCCTGCCAGTAGCACATCATATTTAGATAATGTTCTAACATATGGCAATACCTGTCCTAGTGCAGTACAGGAAGTCATTGTTCTAACACTAATATGCTGAAGACAGTTTTGTAGAGGATGCTCAACTAAACGATTTTGACAAAAATATCCACTTTTTGAGGTTTGTAGCTTTCACTGAAGTTTGGCAGCCTTATAGTTTGATATAATAAAGTAGATGTTAGAGGAATAATCCCATTTCATTTCATGAGGGGATGGAGATTTTGTTCCCTACATAAAGGAGAACTCTCAAATCTTTCCCCAAAGTAACATTCAAATCAGTCTTGACTGAACAGTCTTCATAGTATCACTCAGTCATGAAATGACCAATATGCCTGCATTTCTGCCTATAGTACTCTGGCGACATTATGACGTGCGGTTATAGTACCGATGATAGGCAGGCATGTCCAACAGTGCTAATATTCCTAGATGGTAAGATAAATTGCCCCAGCATCATTGTACTTTCAGCAATGTTACTATTTTGGGAAGGGGGCATTATCCATCTTATTACAGTGCTATTCTTTCAGGGTAGCATGTTCTGTTCTGGAGTAATGCCACTACTGAGAAGTAGAACATTTCTCTAACAGATCGACTTCTAATAGAAAAAAAAGTATGGCCGTCATTATTTTACATGGGGCAAACTCATAACAGATTAAACTTGTTTTAGTTACATTCCATACACATTTGAGGGGGAAAAAGTGAAATGAGTAGTACTGCTAAGTAAGTATCTGCGTTTCAGGTGACCTTCTGTAGAATTCAGCTCACCTGTACTGCAATCACCAAATCCCCTGACGGAACTATATCCCTGTCTTCAAAAGTAGTTCATTTACTGCACAGTTTATGGCTATAGAAGGCATATAAACACTGTCTGTCTGACAGTTGTAGCAGTTGGTAAAGTTTTCAAGCCATCAGTAAATTAGTTGAGAAGGAGTTCATAATTGTTGTGAAAGACATCAAACTGCTTAGGCTCGGAAACATTTATGGCTAGAAATCCAAGAACATGGTTTACATGTGCCTTTGGTTAAAACTGGTTGTGTTAGAATAAATATTGCTTTACAAATTTTAAATAGTTATGTTAAGTACTTGTAGATCTTTCCTTGAATCAGAATACTTCATTACCTTGATGTAGACACTACAGTTATTTTGAATGATTATTCTCTTTTGAATGCTAATTTTATATTAAATGTGTTAAATTTGAATAAAAATCTAAAAAAGAATATTAAAAACTACTGCATAAAATATTTTTCTAGTTTTCTTTAACAGAAATGTTCATTTTCCCCTGCCTTCATTTGTTTACTTTTTTGAGCAGATTTCCTGTCTTAAAACATATTTTAAAGACAAAGACAACCTTTGTAAACTGAAGGCATTATGGTTTGTACGTCTTTCAGAAAGAGAAAAAAATCAATAACATCATGGAGGGTTGGCATAATGGTTAAGGTCATAACCTCAGCGATACAAGGTACAGGTCTTGATTCTAACCTCCGGTTATTAGCTAGGTTTGTAACAGTCTTCAGTCTCATAGCCTAGTAATTACCTATGAACTGTAATTGCCTTTAAAGGGCAAACACCATTCTGTCTATTAAATGATTATTTCAAGCTGTGTTAAGTAAAAGTTTACTGAAGTGAGATTTGCTTTTAAGAAATAAAACCAGGAACAGTTTGTAAGTGATCTTTTAAAGGAAAAAATATCAAAGCCAAATGATTTTTGCTATTCTATCTACACAGGAGTACATTATACACATGAAAAACATTTGCATATATATCCCTTGGAAAATGAGCATGCCCAATTTTTTGTCCTCAGTTTCCCTTACCCAGATAAATGTTAAAATTACAAAAAAAGAATAAAATGTCCTGTAGACAATATACAAAGTAAAGCTGGGGTAAGTAACATCATGCAGTCCTGATGCTGTACAGACAATGTACTTTATATGGACTGAGGCATCTTTAATAACACTGGCATAGACAAAGGCATAATGAAAGATTCACCCACCCCACTTAACACCGAGATATTCTGAATTTGCTCCTTACACAAGACTCAAATATTTAACTTAACCCAGGTGGCTAATTTCTAGCCACTGCATTGAATACCAAAAATACGTACTTTTGACATGATACAGTTTTTGCCTCTAGAATGGCTGCACGTGAAATGCTGGCTAATATAGTTGTAAAACGTTTTTTTTACTTTCTTGCCTCTAGTGGTTTCCTGCTGCTTAACTGTGGTTTTCATAAATGTAAAAAAGCCAGATGTTTATCTGGTTGCATTGTGCTGACAGCAGTCCTGTTCCTTATTTTAGGGTCACAAGCAAAATATATTTTTTTGCACGGTACTGCAATCAGACAAGCACTATGACTGCAAAGTTAAAGTGTAGCGCTTCTTCCTTCGGTGTGCTGAACCAGTAAAACAGACATACTCCTAAAGGCTACTAGTATAGCTTACAAACTAGCTCTATATGTAAAGTTAGATGCACCTTCATGTAATCAGCTGTTATTTGAAAGGACAAGTATTCACTTTCTTTTGTACGATGCATCACTTTCTAGATTACATGTACTTATTAAAAAATAAATCTGAAGGAGGATATTTACTTGTGACTCAATGTCATTACTGCTCTGTTTCTTCATTTTCAGTGTCAAGCATCATGGATGGGCAATGTCAATACCTCGGGAGGGAGGGAGGGAGGGACTGAAGTGATACACAATGTGAAGAGGAGAGAGAGAAAAAAAGTTAAACATGCACGTGATAGTTCTATTTATTCAGGGTAACCAAAACAAGATATTGTATATGTACACACACACACACACACACACACACACACACACACACACACACACACACACACACACACACACACACACCATATTATAAATACATACACACACACACGTGTATATTTAGTGCTTGCTGCCTATTCAATAAAGTTATATAAATTTGGTAGAAACAGCTGCAGCCATTTAAGATGCACTGTCATGATTTCCATTTACTTGACAATCATAAATAATGACTGTCTTAAGGGATAACTCCACCCAGATGTCATTTTCTTCATGACCTGTTACTTTGGTTCATCTATAATCCAGCCCATCAGTGCCACATAGAATAATATTCTATTATGTCTGTATTTCCTAAAGTTACTCTGCACATTCTGGTCTTCTGGGAAATCTCATTTCATTTCTTTTTCTCTGTCACTGCATTTGTTACATCATAGAGGCAAGTCTTTCGTTCAGATACATAGTGAAAAGAAAAGATGTAATTTGAGCTAAAGTAATCTAGCTAGAAAAAAAACAAAAGAGTTGATGCCAAGTATAGACTGCAAAGTCAGACATACAGTGCATGTTGTTAGTTATAGATGACCTATGTCCTACATCAGACAAAAAATGTGAAATGGAACACAAAGATGAACTTAAAACCAACTAAATTATTGATTCTTTCAAGCATTCATAATGTTGTTTTTAGCACAGCATTTAAGAAAAAATAAGGCAGAATTTGAAAAAAAAAAATACGTATGATAGAAATAGCCAAAGAAAGTGTATCTCAGAAGTCACAATGTAATGAAATCGGAGACAGAGCCACAGTTTGCCTCTCTACTGCAAACTACTTAGGACACAACACGTCTGGGCTACAAAAGTCAGATATCCAAAAACAGTCTAAGGCCTGTCAGGCAATTACAACAAAATAGAAAAAAAAAACATGGTTAGAGTCAGGCAGGGACATTAGCGATACAGAGGATCTAAAAGTAAAAGGAAAACATTTTCAGTTTTTCTGGCTACAGTTGTACTTTAATGAACTGCAGTTTTCTGTCAACTTGCTTTACTGATTAATAGTTCAATGTTTCTAGTCTGACATCAGTGCAGCATTTTGTTTCTTATTGGTGGAAAAAATATGGCCCACATTTGCATTCCAGTCTTCAGCATGGAATAATTAGTCAGTGTGGAATAATTGCTCAGTGTGAAGGACTCGTCACACTGCAAATCTGTTGGCATAGCTGTACTACTCAAAAACCTACAACTGGTGAAATGCCTCTTTAGGTCATGACATGGGAAGGCCACCAGCTAGCCAATGTGTTTTATTTACATGCACATAAGCCAACACAAACATAAATAGCAGTTCTCCTTCTTTACAGCAAGTAGCACAAAATCCTTCACACATAGTTTCAGTGGTTCTGTTGTATGGAAAGGAATATTATCGGACCAACTTGAATAATACATCACTACAGCTATACTGTACTGTCAGAAATAGGTTCTGCCATGTACAGTCGCCACTTACTATGTATAAGTTAAACTCTAATCTGTCTACCTATTATATATGTGAAACACAAAACTAACCATAATTCTAGTGATCCAAAACAAAAAGACAGCAAAGGAGAAAAACAAAATATCCACTGCTGTCAGAGCAGCAAAATTAATGAATAAAAATTCAAGTAGTAATAGGAGGGAAAGGGAAAAACAAACATAAAGGAGTTGCTTGTGAATGTAGATTCTGCAAAAAGGATGAGGAAAAGTAAAGTCATGCACAGAAATATATAGAAAATAAATGCATAACTACATACGTGGACTTGTTCACCAAAGAAAGCTATAGCAGGAAAGGGGATGAGCGCTGAAAGGTGACAAACACCTGAATAAATAGTCAGAGCAAGTATACCAAGGAAGAGAAAGGGGGACCATTAACATAAGTACACATAGTGGATTCAGAAATCAAAGAAACCGAGAACAGGAGCCAGGAAATAATTATAAAACAGTAAATTAGAGGCATTTAGATGGCTATAGTAAATGCTTCAGATGATATATAAATATCCAAAGGTGGTATACCTCACTCGACTGTAGCTTATTAGGAGGAATGTTCTTCATTTTGTGTCTCAGATTCCATGCGCCACACTGTTCCATATTAAAAAGATTTATCAACAATCATTAAGATTTAACAAATATTCAGAGAAAATGTTGAATTATATTAGTTATCAAAACTTTTTCTGAGATATGATCTAACAGTTTTTCAACTCTGCTGTGAGCTTTGCATTTGAAGCGGTTAGTGAGTGACATTTTTGCCCATTTGTTGCACATTATAAGGAGAAGCATTCCATATTTAAGAGACAGATGGTCAAGAGGTGTTACAAGTATGTGCAGGAGGGAAAATGAAATAATTACTACCAAGTAGTGTAGGGGAAATGCTCCAAACCCACTTACAAGGCAAACAACAGCTTCTTAACAGGATTAGATCAACACTAAAACCAAGAGCCAAAGGTATCGGAAAAAAAACTCTTAAGCCACTGATGTATTTATAATGGTGCTTGGAAATTGATCAGAATAACCAAAAAAGAGTACAAGGGAAACCATTTTGAAGTTCTGTCAATTAATTAGGAACACTTGGGCAAATACTATGCAAGAAATAAAAGAGAAGCAGAAATTGTTGGTACATTTAGTCTGAAGAGTGAAGAATCAGCTGAAAATAACACAATCTGAAGAAAAGTAGTGACTTCAAAAATGCTGTGGTAAAAACTGTAAATGTTATTTGCATGACTAAGGAGAAGTTTATTTGCTGAAGAATGACTAATTCGGTGATACCATCGTCATCCTTTTCAAGTTCACAGCAAAATGTGGACTTAGCCTTAAGCCCATAGTTTGACAGGGTAAGAAGTAATAGTGGACTCTGGCCCATTACAGGGTACATGCACATCCTCATTCATACACTACACTTGAACTGGCAATCCTTTAAAAAACATCTGCAGCTACATCTATTCATACAATACCTCTCAACCTCTTAGAGCAAAAAATCTGGACAAAGCCATTAGTAATGGGGGGACAAAGGCCCAAAAATAGGGCCATTTTTTAAATGTTGTTCTTACAAATTAGAAAGTTGATAGAATAACAGGTTTTACATTAGCATGAATTTTCTTTTTTTTTCAAAAACATTTTTAATTTTGTTTTCATTATAAACATATGCAAATGTACATATAACAAATACAATAAAACAACAAAACTAATTTACAATATTTACATTCATCCATGATAAACAATCTTTTTACCCATGAGAAGTTATCAGTATTTGTTCAAAAGGTTTTCCAATTTTTGCCATGCTATTTTTTATGAGTAATGTTATGAGTTTTTTTACAAATAACTTTTGTTAAATTAATAAAATCTTTAAACATCAAATCTTATTTACTTTTCCAGTTCAAAGTAATAACTTTTCTGGCAATTGCAAGAATTGACCAGAGTAACTGAATCTGAGATTTAGGTGTTACCTTAGGTATAGGAACATTGAATAGGATTAGTGAGTTAGAAATATGACAGTTATCAGACCATAAAGCATTTACAAAATTTCTTAAGTCTTAAGCCAGTATTGAACATTTCTACATTCAATGAACATGTGAACCCAGATGGTCTCTAGTAATTCATCACATTTCCAACATTTACTTTCACTGTTTTTGAATACAAGATTTACTTTATGTGGAGTATAGAAACTCCTATTCATAAATTTCCATGTATACAATCTCCAATATAATGAAGAAGAGGTACCATACATATAATTCAATAACAATTTTTTGGATTCATCAGATATTTGTTCTCCATTAATCTTTACATAGTAATTCCAAAAATCTGAGTCAAACTTTAGACTGTCTGCTCTTAGTATCTTCTAGGTAGGGGAGATACTTAATTTTTGATTATCTGTCTTTTCAAGACACCCAGTAAAAAGCTGAATCAAACTAGGTATAGATTCAGTCTCTAGGTTGATTGATACTCTCATTTTGTTTTCTATAAACTGCCATAATGAGTGTATAAACAACCAGCTGTCTTGACTATTATCAAAATTACATAAAAGAGAGTTTAGTGTTTAATACTCTTATTTTCAATAAACTGATGCCAGAATATCAAGTTATTTTCCTTTAATTTTTGCATCGCATTGATGTTGAAAGAATCTAGGCAATCAGGGGAGTATGCTATAGGGAATATAAGAAATAAAAATCGTTTAAATGTAATTACAATTATATTTATAATGTTATTAAATATTTGATTAATGCCAAATGAAAAATGATCAAATTTCTTATTAAATAAACAAAATTCACGTAAAAGCCAATCAACTCTACTTATTCCATATTGTTCCTTAAATTGATTTTCTATAGTTCTGACATCAGTTATATGAATCTCATGTATTGTTCTCCAGCCAGATATATAGGTAGGTGTGGTCCAATGTAATATTACATTAATTATAACTGATTTGGAATAAAGATAGGGAATGCTATCCCATTACTGTTTCAAGCTCTAATGTGCCATTTATATGCAATCCTATGTTTTAAGGGGAATCATAAATATTTAAGTAGCATGGAATCTATTTTTTAAATAAGTTTTTGGGAGGGGGTAGTATCAATGACTGTATATAAATTAAATTTCTAGGTAAAATTAACATTTTAATTAAAGAGAGCCTATCTTCCATTGTGAAGAACATTTTATTCCATCTTTTGATTAGTCCACTAATGGTGGTTATTAAATTACTGTAGTTTAGTTTAATAGACTCTTTCCATGTACTCTTTATACTGACACCTAAATATTCTAATACATCATTCTCCCAATTAAACAGGCTATTTGCTCAAGTTTTTGTTGATCTTTTTGTTAATTAGTAATGTTTTGGATTTTTTATGATTAAATTTAAGCCCTGAAATTCTTTCAAACTTGCTTAAGGTATTTATAACATCATGCAAATAACCATCAATATCACCCAATGTTAACAACATATCATCAGCAAATAATTGTATCTTAGGACAATAGTCCTTATTAATCTGAAAGCCTTTTATATTTTGCTTGTTCTGATATATGTAGCAAAAGGTTCCATTAAAAGAGCAAACAATAATGGTGACAAAGGACAACCTTGTCTAGTTCCCTTGAGGATTTCTAGTGGTGAGGATAGACCTGATCCGATTTTCACATAAGCTTGTGCCCTACTATAAATTTTCATTAATAAGTTGACAAAATCCGAGGAGAATTCAAAACCAATCAGAATTCTTTGTAGATAAGACCAACTAATAGAATCAAAAGCCTTTTCTATGTCTAGGCTGATAATAGTTAATTGTTTTTGTATTTGCATGCTATGTCTATTAATGTTATCTTGTACTTTTCTATGAAGAATGAACCCTGTCTGATCATTATGTATTAGATTATATAATATTTTGTTTATCCTCTTAGCTAATATTGTCATGCAAATTTTATAATCAGTGTTTAGCAATGAAATTGGACTATATGACTCACAAGATTTGGGGTCCTTACCTTGTTTTAATATGGGGAGTATTTCCATGATGAGGGTGTTATACATTTTTGCATAACCATAGTAAAGACACTCATTTTCTTTATTATATATTCAGGAAAAATCTTACATAGTTCAAGAATTATTACAACCAGCCCTGGGGCTTTATTATCTTTTACATGTATTTGCTCTTTCACTTCTGTTAGTGTTATTTGTTTATTTAATATGTTATTTTGTTGCATTGACACCTTAGTAGTTATATTTTCTTGAATAAAAGTATTTATTACATTGTCTCCAAAAATAGTGTGTTATTTATTTTTATAGCAGTTTTTGAACACTTCTAATATGCCCATTAAGTTAGATGTACTCTTAACTGAACCATCACTTTTATATTTAATCTCATTAATAAGATTTTTTTTTTTGGATCTTACCACTATTTTATGTAGGTATTTGGATTTACAGCATAATATTGCAATTTCAATTTTTCCAGGTTTATGATTACTTTATGATTCAGAACTTCTAAGTATTTTTTATTTAACTTAATTTCATTATGTGCTACTTTATTATTTGGTTTTGCATCCATTTTTATCTTGTCTATTTTTTTATAAGTCTAAAAGCTCTTTGTCGCACTCTCTTTCTTTTTAAGGTACCAAGATTTTATTCTAATATATATATATTATACATGAATCGGCCAGAATGGTACAGGCATTGAATGAGTATTTTTGTAGATTTTTTTTTTAATAGATGAGTTTCCTATAAAAAGATGATCTGGGCTTTATGCATTTTGATACATTTAAGCAAACCAGCTCTTTTGACATTATTGTTCAAACCATTAATATTTAATGATAAACATTTATAAGCCATTGACTATAACATGTATGTTATTACTAACTGAAAGACCTTTCTTCCGTGTTGACTTGAAACCTACTGAAAACTTACTTTTCATGGATGCATAATGTGTATTAAACTATTTACAAACACATACATGAAATAAAGTTTCTGGTTTAGTTAAAAACTTAATTAAACCATCCATCCACCACCTCTCCAATATCAAACAACACAAATTATCTATCTCTGCTTAGAATATAGTATAAAAACAAAACAAAAAAAAGCATTATGAAAGCAACTAAAGAAATCTGAATCCAATAAATATACATTACAATGAAAGTGTTCAATATATCTGAAGCTATATGAATATGTCACATATGATAGCACCTCTAATACATAGATATGCCAGAAATACACATCAGATCAAAGTATGTATAAACATTAGAAGTTGAAGGTTAAGAAGATCGTCATTATTTCCAAGACTTTTCAAGAAACATCCGATAATTTAACCATTTTGTCAGTCATCTAGCATTTTTCATGTAAGGATCTGTTGAAGATATATATAAAACACTTATTACAACATAACTATTATATTTTGCAATTATACACATATTACTCATATGTATTAACAATATCTATGTTGACATCTTTCATCAGGAAGGGGAGAGAGAGAAAAATAAAAAGCGTGCCTCACAACCCTCCATTTAGTTACTAAAGGTTTAGTTATATAACATAAGTCTGATGTTAATATGCATAATGAGTTTTCTAATGCAGCTCCTAGTTCACTTGATGTCATTTAGTTACTAATAGTGTAATTGAATCTGCAGAATGTATGTATCTATAAGAGAACATAGGCATTTTCAAAGGAGTTAAACAGTTTTATCAGAACTAATTATTTACCATTTAAAGTCTCTAGTGAAGGATAAACAGAATTTCAAGAGAAAAGAATTTTAAGTACAACCATTTAACAAGTTCAGAAGCTCAAGCTGCAGCTTCATAAATGTGTTAAAATGTATCTCAATAGGCTCATGCAAAACGCAAGTTGTCTCTAGTGATGAATTTTACAGAAAGCAAAAAAAAAACACTCAAGCTGCCTTGTCAATGTATGTCATGAATCTCCACAATAAAAACAGTCACACAGACCACCAGTTTCCTTACAAAACATCAACATTGTGAAAAAATTAACCCTTTCATATAAAAACAGCTATTTAGAAGTAGCAGCAGCTGCCTCAAATCAGAAATCATATTATAACATTTCAATCATATACCCACCAGTTAACCAGGCCAGAGTTAGAGGAAAAAGAAGGAACCTAGTGTGTGTGTGTGTGTGTGTGTGTGTGTGTGTGTGTGTGTGTGTGTGTGTGTGTGTATAGCTATCTATAAGACACCATTAATATACTGTATTAATGTTTAAATGTATCTAAACAAAGAGTCTAAAACATCTAGTTAGAAACAATAATCAGAAACACCTTGTTATCCCACCACTGACCCACTAGAAAAAAATGCACTTTGGTATTACGTCAAATTATACGGGTCTGTATTAGATGACCGACCGTTCTGATGTTCGAATCATAGATGATCGACATCATACGATCGAATGTCGGAAAGGTCGAAGGTGAAAGTCAATGGCTTTTCACGTTCAGAATGGGACATTTTCCCTTTCTGCACTGAAGTGCATTCTCGGAGTTGGTATATTTAACTAGGGGGGTGTGGGGGTGTAGGGGGGCTTGCCCCCCTGCTCAGAGCGGTAAGGTAAGTTTTTTTTTATTATTTTATTATATAGTCGATGTTTTGAACTTCTCTGATATGAGTTCGCTCATGTGAGATTCGAAGTTTTGAAAGTTCAACTATATAATATAGACCCAAATTATACTATTACTGAAGAATTAGAAGACATACATCATTTGTAGTTATTTACAAGGGAAAAGTATGTAAAGTACTTATAATGGGGAAAAGAGAGAAAAGAAACATTGGTATAAAAAAGAATAGCAAGAAAGGAGAGAAAGACAGAGAAACAGAATGTTATTTAATTACTTAGTACTATATGTAATTAGAACAAAATATAGAAAGGAAACAAAGTTAATAAAAATGATTCACATTACCTTACAGCATAGAGACTTTCCAGAATCAAATATATTATGATTCATAAAACAAAGCATTTAAAATTTGAAGGAATTTATTCATTTGTCCTTTAGTTTCTTAGTATAGTTTGTTCCTTCCTTCACAGACCATCCATTTTTTGTTGCCTGTCTCTTCAAACTCTGGGATGACCATTCCATTTCTTCTATGACCGACAGTATTTTCTTCTTTTGGATAAATTCTACTGCTTCATGTAGGGAATCAAAGATCTTCACTCCTTCTGGCAAGGTGATTCTTATTCTTGCAGGAAAAAGAATTTCAGCTTTAATATTGGCTTTTTTCAAGGACTTAATTAGAGGAGCACACTCCTTTCTTCTGGATATGACTGTAGAGGTGTAGTCATTGTCAAAACGAATAACTTTTTTCACCCATCTTGATAGGGGAATTAGTCAAAGCTGATTTCAGCACTAAGTCCTTGTGTTGTGAGGAAAGAAATCTAAGTATTATAGACCTGGGGTTAAATGAACTCAGAGATGAAGCTGGATTTGCCAGGGACAGATGAACCATCTCAATTCCAAGAGAGGAGGATTCAGGCATGTTTAGTGCTGATGAAAACCACTTATTGAGGAACTGAATCATGTTAGCACCCTCTTCTTTCTCAGGAATTCCATATATTATGTTATTCCTCCCTGATCTACTTTCAAGGTATTTCAGTTTCTCAATCAGCCTGGTGTTTTGTTTCAGAAGAACTTCATTGTGATGTTCATTTTCTGTCACTCTAGTATCTAGGTCATTTATTGTTTCCTCTAAGGCAAGAATCTGTTCAGATTTTTTTTTTTACTATTCCATTTAGAAGTTTACTGCATTCTTGTTTGATAATATCCATTTTGTTTTCAAATGTGGCCATTTTTAGTGACAGTTCTTGAATGTTTGTTATTATAAGATGCACTTCTTTCTTCACTCCACTCTCCTGGTGTGAGTTTAGAGTTGCTCATCTTGAGATCTCCAGTAAAAAACTTGACAGGAATAATTAAAAAATTCTCTGGACTATGTATTAATTTTTAGAAAATAATAAAGAGTCTGTTAATCTAACTTTTAGTATACTTTTAGTTAGATTTTTCTAAAAAATAAAGTAGATTTCCTGTCAGGATATTAAAATCTAAGCAGATCTATGGATTTCTGCTATCAGAGTGGCATCTTGGCCACGCCTCGGAATGAATTTTTTCAAGGGTATGGGAACGCAAACTCAAAGGTCTGTCATTATTTTCTGACTTCAGACTTTAATGATTGGCCAATGATTTGCCAGAAAACCACAATTTTTTTCAAAATGGACCAAAAATTTGTGGCAAAAATCTGTACAGTTGAGCGGTATTACATGGCCTAGGTGTGCATAGGGAAACCAAAACACTTGACATAGGCACACATGGAAGATGCACTGCCGATAGCTCAGCCAGGAATTGAACTGCAGAACCAAGAGCAACACTAAACTCTACACCATTGTGCTGTCTATGTTCTTTACCCAATAATTATATGTTGTGCTGGATCACCAATTTCATTCTAAATCATAAGTGAGCAAATCCAAAGTTCTTATTTATGTAGTAGTGCTATTAGAACTGTGTAGAAAACAAATCAATACCTACACAAGGGGTAAGATTAATTTTCCCCAGATACAGCTTTTCTAAAACATCAAAAAGTTGCCAAAGCAAATTCAGTCAAAATGGAGAGATCAAAGAACTATTGTTTGTTTACTTACATTTTGCTGAATAGATGCTGCCGATGGACACAGGTTATTTCCTGGTAAGGCCTGGAATGAAATGATCCATTAATAGTGTTACCATTATACATGATTATATATAGTATTAAGGCCAGTAGCTGGCTAGAGTGATTTACATATCAGTGGGTAGAGTCTTCTTCTGAAGAGTTAATTTGCAGTACAGTAACAGACCTCATGCAAATTAAACCACATCCACTATGTCTGTGTCATTTATTAAGCTTCCAAACATGTGATTTTGTCAGTGTGGTAAAATACCAGCCAAAACTGTAGACATGCATCTGTAGAAGTGAATATGTTTGCAATCAAGAGTTTTGCAAATACAGAAGGATTCTCCATGAAAATATGTATCTACTGAACTGTCTTGGAATTAGATGCTTTGGATCCAGAAATGCAATATATTATTTAATGCAAGTTATTAACTGCATGTCTGAAGGGGGGGATTCTTTATATTAAGGCACAGTATGTTACTTCATGCAGCTGTGGGCATGGCTGGGTATATTTGAGTGGTAGGCTAATTTTTCAGAAACTGCTGAGAAAGTTCCATTTGTCCAGAATGACACACTGAAGGAATAGTGTAATTCACCCCAGTCTTCAATGCAGTCATATTTCAAAAAGGAGGTAGCCTGTGTAATCACTGTTTTTTTAATATACAGGCTAATTCTGGGTTTAGAGTAGCTTTTTTTGTAACATAACTGCCCAAAAGGATGCACATTTATTGCGCTGAGAAAATGTTTGAGCAATATAAATCATATCCCTCACTGCTTGCAGACAGGAAAGTAGCTTAAACAGCTTGTATCTGAAAACGCTACTTTTAGGCCTGAAGTTGCAATTTTATTTTCCAGGTAAGTCAGTGCTATGAAGCTGACTAGCAATGAGTGTCAGTAAATACCAGTTGGTGGGAAGGACTTTTTTGGCAACATGTGAAACTCGCATCTCTGGCATTATTACAGGACTATAATCCTCAATGATTTACTGGAAAACAAGCATTTTGCTAGGGACAGCTAAAAAATATGAGGCAAATATACATTCTGCAAAACCAGGGACAGTTGACCATCACTGCCCCAGAAGCAATATTTATAAACTTGCTTTTTAAATCCACTATATCACTGGATTTCATAAAGAGATTGTGAAATTTCACCAGCGACACTCCATTCCTCCTTAACCCCTTTTTCCCATTTTGCACATGGGATTGGGGTGTCACTTCAGTAGTGAGAATTATCTCGAGCCAAGGTTTACACCTCTGGGTGGCTAGCCCTGTCACGATAATTCATTCATACCACTCACGTGCACACACACTCTCACCTACAGCCAATTTAGAGTGTCCGATCCACCTACTACATGTCTTTGGAATGTGGGAGAAAACCGGAGCACCTGAAGGAAACCCACATGACCACAGGGAGGACATGCAGACTCCACACAGAAGGCACCCCAGCCATTAAATCACAATACAGTAAACAAAGTTCTACCTATTTACCACAATGGCACCTCCTGCTCACCTTTCATATTTTAAACCACAGGTGCTCTTGCTTCCATCCCATATTCATCGATTGCTCACATTAAAACATACTGTAAACAATGCTGCTCTAAGTGGCCGCTATCACATTCTATAACTGTTCTTTAAAAAAGTACAAGGTCATCTGGAGATATAGAGGTTTATATTACTGAATTACAGAACAGAGCCAAATATTGTGAATGTGGTGAGTTGCATAAAAACTCTCTAGGAGAATTTATGATAAAAATGAAACATTGGACAAGCTTTTAAGAAAAACAGGCCGCAGGCCTGACTATCAAAGCTATGGATGTTTGCAGAACAAATGAAATTACTAGTGCAGAAGTAAAAGAAATTAACTGAGAAAATGCATGCGAGTACAAAAAACATGTTAGATAAGGCAAAATGAGAAATAAAAGCAAAGTTGTTGTAAAAGCAATGGTTTTGGAAAAAAGCCAGAAGTGTCAAGAGAGAGGCCAAATTGCTTGCTTCATTTAATTCAGTTTTGCAACTGGTGCTGCTATAAGGGTTAGGACAACCATTGTTCTTGGCCTGCCTAATTATTCTTGCAGAATCTTGCTAGAAAATGGCATTTAAGTAAATGAAAAAATGTTCAAAAGAATCTCCATATTGTTGGCGAAATATGAAAATGTTTGTTGGTACTGTAGAAATAAAAAGAATTGATTCAGTGAAATCTGAAATCAGAGACAGTGAGGCAGGAGAGCAAGGAAGATTGTTGGAAAGGAATGCCAAGAACTGATTTACAAAATGTGGAATTAAAACTAGATACGGGTGCAAAGTAGAGTATTTTGTCAGAAAATATGTTTAAACAGCTTGATCTAGATGGATCTGGAGAGGTATGTGCATTAACAGGAGCTAAAGAGGTGGCCTTCTAGGGTCCACAGTGTCAAGAATGGGTCCCATAGTCAGCCAAGAAAATTTAATTTACACTCATTCCATTCATGTCTATAAACACAACTCGCAGAATAAAGTCTCTCTTTGCCATGGACTGATTAGCATGCAGAAAGAGCAGTGCTAGAAACATGAAATATACAGCACAAGTAGTAGAAAAAGCAATGTGGCCACAGGCTGCTTTGAATTATTAGCTGGAGGTGGTTATCTGCTTTGAATCATTAGATACAGAATGTCATTGAGTATGCTCACTGCTTTGAATTCTCTCTCTCAGTTTATCTGCTGCTTTAATTTTAATTCCATATGTTATATTCCTGATTTGATTCCCTTCAAAGCATATACTGGAAGTTTAATTGCAGATCACTGCTGCTTGACTGAGGCAGACCGCTGGCTGCACTGTGGGTGCCTGGGTTTACATGTGCCTGACATACAAGGCCATGTCCAACCCGGAATTAATGGACATGCTCCACCTCAAAAAATCCAAATCCACCAAAACCACTAGAGCAAGCGACTTAAACCTTAGCACGGATATAAATAGGACGTGCTGGAGGGATAGATTTATCACTCAGAGACTCCCTATGCTGTGGAATAAAATCCCGGTCCATGTGAGGCAGAGCACCTCGCTGACTCTGTTCAAGAGAAATCTAGACCTGTGGATGGGAGATCGTAGGTTTACCCCGGGAATCATCTCTGGGTCACTGCTGGACAGAGGCACAACAAACTAATGGGCACAGTATTTTTTCATATAAGGGGTGGCGTAAGCCACAATAATTTGGGCTAGGCTTATAAATGCCTTAGGGCAGATAGCCTAGTATAAACCTATGAACCTATGAACCTATAATGTTGGGTCAGTACTGCCAGCCAGTCATTAGATTAAAACAGAGTTTTTGCTGTCATAAGGAGCTCTTCCTCAGATTTGCATAGTAGACAAATGGAGGCAAAAAAAAAATCAAACTGGATCTTTAACTACAAAAAAGCATCTCATTAAGAGTTTAGAGCCTTAATCCACTGCACTAAATATGAGAAATGTACACAATTTTCTGCTAAATAACAAAGTTAAGTTTTACAGCTGGTCAGTAATGGCAGAGTTGTGTGCAGTTTTAATGCACTGCTACCTGTGGTGCAAAGTACCGTTTCACCTCCATTTGCTGATTGTGCAATTTTAAACAAGCTGTACTTGATGGTCACATCTACGTGCAAGTCGGTTTATAAATACTTGGTTCTTGCATCCTACTATTCTACTCAAATTATGAATTGGCATAGTAGATTAATGCTGCTGTTCCCTGTGTCAAAGACGTGGGGTTTGAATCCATCCCCTCCTTTTACATTAATCTAGCAGTTTTTGCAAAGGATTAAAGAGGAGAGATGTAGTTCCTATGGTGTAGGGTCAGGTTCCATCAGCCCTCATTTCCCTGAGCCCTGATTTTGACTTTGAGCAAGTCACTTCACCAGGAAGTGTTTTGGAGCAATTGGAAATCTGAGCTAAGGCTTCCCAATTGTCCCCTGAGCTGCAAGCCCAGCATCAGCCTATGAACCAGAATAGTTAAGATGTAAAAGGAAATTAGTAGTAATAAACAACAGCATCATGAAAGGGGATGTTCTTCAGGCATGATACTTGGTTTCAAAGCACAGTTCACCTGCTGAGAAGTCCAATCCTTTAATGTACAATACAATTGATGAGCGCTTTCGTCTGCATAAAACAAACTTCATCAGATAAAAGTCCCACTATAACTGACATAATTTATAAAAAATGTTTAACCAATGAAAATTTCACATTAATAAAACAATTAATCAATAAAATTCTAAAATGCTGAACATTCAAAGTTTAAAGAAACAAAGACATGTTGGTAGTTGTATGTATGTGTACACACACTTCTAACTGATTAAATGGTGGTGCACCATAAAAAAAATTTTTGTTTGAAATATAATTAAACAAAAAGGTAATCTACATCATTGTTTCATAAATATAATTGGTATATAATGTGTGCTTACATCTGGTATGTTGAAAATATTTGTACCATCTTTAAAGTATATTTGCCTTTCCTGTTAAGATGGCTTTGATGTTTATATACTCATTTAAGCCTGGAAAAATATTGGATTTTAATCTTAACTGCCATCTAACTTCCTTCTGCAGTAAAATGTTTTTAACATCTCCTCCTCGGATTTCCAAATTAACCGTGTCTATGATACCAAATTTAAAAGATGGAACGGGTTGGCACATGGTGGTGTGTTTGTATAAGGCACTTGTCTCTTTTTTGTTTTTTATGTCATTCTTGTGTTCGTAAATCCTTTCTTTTAAATGACGTTCAGTTTTGCCCACGTAGTAACATGGGAAATAACAACAGGTTGCCAAATACACCACCATGGAAGAATAACAATTACCCCTACAGAATTTAACCTCTGTATTCAACCCATTGTTTAAAACAATACTATTAGAGGTGTTGATGGAAGAACATTGGGCACATCTGCCACATGAGTGGGTACCCCTGGAGTTCTTGTAAGAATAGTCTCTTCCTTCCAAGGTTCTTTTGAAATTATTACCCACCCGATGAATAAATGTAGGTTGGTTCCCTATAACTTCAATAATTTCAGGATTGGTTTTTAAAATAGACCAGTTTTCTTGTAAGATTTTTTTGAAAATAGAAGAAAAGTTGTTGTGTTGAATAGAACAAGATCCTGAAAATTCATAGGGTCTATCTTCTAATGTTTCCGGATTCTCAATGGGGTGACCAAGTAAAGGTTTGAAACGTGTACCCCACCCGTTGTATACTTCTGTCAATATGTTTTCTACTAAAACCACAGGATACCCCCTTTCACCAAACATTTTACCCAGTTTGGTGAATTCTGGTTTGAGATCTTCTAAGTGAGATGTCATCCTAGCCACTCTTGACAGCTTGCCCTTTTATAATGCTTTTTTTCTGAAAAAAAGGATGTTGGCTGTCAAAGTGGAGGTAGCTGTTACACCAAGTTGGTTTTCTGTACACCTGGGATTTGAAACCACTCAAGGTTTTTGATAGTGTAATATCTAAATAGTTGATACATTCTACACTAACTTGGTGAGTGAAAGACAACCAAGAGGTGGTTTGGTTGATATGAAAAATAAATTGTTCCAACTCATCTGGTGTCCCATCCCAAATCACAAAAATATCGTCCAAAAATCTATAATAAGCTGTAATTTTAGCAGAAAAAACACTCTCAAAGATATGTAAGGTCTCCCATTCCAAAAGTACCAGGTTGGCGTATATGGGGGCGCAAGCTGCCCCCATTGCCACCCCACTGGTTTGTTTGTAAAGAACCCCTTCGAAGTTTATAAAATTATTGTCTAAAACTATTTCCATTAGTTCCAACAATAAAGATTTTCTGTCTGATGTTAATTCGGAATATTTGTGAATACTAGTTTCAAAAAATTCAAAGCCCTCTTTCCTAGGGATACAGGTAAATAAATCTTTCACATCAATGGTGATTAGTAGACTATCCTTGGACCATAACCCCTTGTGCATCTTGCCCAAAAAGTCCCAAGAATCTTTTATAAGATGTTTATGTTTTTTTGCAATATTTTTGAAATTCTGATCAATAAATACTGCCAAGGGGTGAGTTTTAGATCCACGGGCAGAAACAATGGGTCTGAAGGGTGGTTCCATGATGTTTTTATGTGTTTTTGGTATCCCAAAAAAACCAGGAATGAGTGGATGGGTTTGTCGAAGGAAATGAAAGGTCGTCTGGTTGATTCGTTGTTCCACCAGATACTCCTCTAAAAGGGAATCGATTCTATTGTAAGCAGTAGAAATTTCGCTAAGGGACACCAAACAGTAGGTTTTTTCTTGTGTCAAAATGTTACTTATAGCTTTTGTATAGTCGTTTTGCTTGAAAATTACCAAACCTCCCCCTTTATCTGGTTCCATAAAACGTAGTTGTTTGTTTTGTTTTAAATTCTTCAGGAGAGTGGCTTCTTCTGCTTTTAAGTTATAGTTCTGCCAAAACCTGTCGGTGTTTTTGCTATATGTTTCATAAATTTCTTTTGTGACTATGTTCTTGGTTTCCTTCATATGCTGAATGTTGGCAGTGTGTTTATTATTTAGCTGTGAGCAAACTGGATGGCACAAAGTCTGAGATTAAAGATAAAATTAACTATGAATACATTTTTAATTTAGCTAGTTTTTGAAGGCACACAGGTGTGAAATGCATGTTGTAGCTGAAACACAGTGCAAGACAGATGAGTAAGGCTATGAGCTGTTAATGATGTGCTTCTTGCAGAACTGTAGGACTCTGACCAAGTTACTTTGACAGAGAGAAGTCCTTCTGGGCCGCTCCTGAAAAGTGACACTTCTGTTAATTGGGCTGTCCAAGGCTGTTGGCAAATGCATTTAATATCCATCTTGAATGCCTTAATCCTTCACTTAGCAAGTAGTTAGTGATTCACTATATGCCATTTGATTAAAACTCCCAGCACGTGCCTTGCAGTTTAATTGGTTACCAGATGCATTTCATTAAATGTGAAATTCAAGTGAAGAATGCAAGTCTATTTTCAATTTTAGTGCTTTGTTTAGAAAATCCCCAGGATTCAATAATGCCTACACTAAATGTACACCGTTGTGAGTGAACAGACAACACAGGCATAACTCACACATTCTTGCTCCTAATTTTACTTTTCCTACTGATATTTTTGCAGCTTTAAATATTGACAGGGATTCAAAGGTTACCACAAAGTGTAGACTACATACACACTTAGTGTAATCTTTTCTGAATGACTAGAAATCACAAAAAATGTGATAAGAATGTTTTTGAATACATATTGTGTACACTTAGTGAAGGTTTTATTGAATCTGGTCCAATGTCCTTCAGTGGTTTTGCTGAAAATTTTTGAAATAAAAAGTTTAAGTGAAATCCAAATCTTTGTGATAATTGTAAAAGTAAACAGTATGCTGGCTGACAGGTCTGAATAGTGTTTTATGGTAACTGGGGACAGACAGACAAGAAATGGAATACTGGTATCGCTGGTGGAAACTTGGTTCATTACCCTGTATAGGACCCATCTGATCACAGTACACTTCTGTTGACATCTGAGGTATATGCTGCAACAATACAATCTTTTCAGCCATTCAGTTAGGTCAGACCTGTACTGAGTGAAGTCAGAGGCGATGGCTATTATTGATGACAGGGATAAGGAGGTCGAAAATGAGATGCAGCTATCCAGTAAGCATACAAGCAACTCCCAAAAAGAAAACAGTATGTTATATGAAGTAACATTCCTGATTTTTGTATAACTAACGGCTTGTTGAACAAAAGCTGTGGCATATATAGTCTTCGTTTTGACTTATTACACTAAATAAATCAATTCATTAATAAGTCTGGAATATGCATTACAGTCTACACATCGTGACACCCCGACCCCATGTGCAAAAACAGGAAAAGGGGTTGCAGATGAGTGGATAGATGTTGGATTTTACCAATATATTTTTGCAGTACCTTCTTTATAGCCTCAAGCAAATGCAAAGGGGTTGACATTTGCCAGGTCAGTATAGTCTGCATTAAATGATCAGAACTGTCTGATCTTCAGCATCCATTCTGCAATCATTGTTGCATATTAGTGTGATACAGTCTTCCCTACAAGATTGGTAATGTAATGGATTTAATTTCATTTAGTTACAAACTGTTAATTTGGCAGTTATCACAGAAGACAAAAGCTCTGACTTGTTAATGAGTTCCTTCCTGTGCCATGGATGCAGGGGTTTAAATATTTCTACCTTGATTTGCCTTCAGTATGACCTTTAGCAAATCACTTAACTAGACAGCGCTTTGGGGCAATTGGGAATTTGGTTCAGGCTCCTTAATAATATCCTATGCTGCATGCCTAGTAACTAACTAGGCATCCATAGTTGTTTTTGCCAGCTATTCCCTATTGCAAAGCTTATCTAGTTCAGTACAATTTTATGTCAATATCAACACACCAATTTGGAATTATTTAAAGGACTGACTTCTGCAGAGATTGTGTACATTGACTTAGGATAGGTTATCAGGTGTTTTAATATTTATCTCCAGTTATACTCTTCCATTTAAATTCCATGCTACATATGGTTGGGTCTTATGGTGTGAAGCTGGTGATCTTTATAAAATGTCATGCAGTTTGTTGAAAGCTATCAAGAGAGTACATACAATTAAGTTCTTCATAACAGTAAGTGGTGTACATAGGTAATAAAGTGACTAACTGCTTCTGGGGGTTGGGGAGCTGTAGGTAGTTTAAAGTACCTCATGATCTTTAAGAAAAAAGTCTAAAGTCTGGCTTTGCAGAACTAGTGTGCACTTTGTTTACTCAGGCAGTATAACAAATTACCTGTTGCTCACTAATAATGAATTATTGTTTAGCTCATTGCTATTAGTTTGTGAGAGATGCAAGCACTAACCAAACTGAAGTTCTCCCTCTTACAAATACAACTTGTAGGCAACTCCCAATCCCACTACATTCAGCACAAATGCACATACCATTTTACGAAATAAAAAACACAGGAGTCAGAGGATAAAGCACCTCAACGAAAAATAATGTCCAAAAACAAACTCTTGAGGTGACACCATGGTACAAACTCACAACACTATTACTCTGAAAAACAATAAATCATGTAAGCGCTTTCAGATTCAAAATAGAATGCTTCTTCAGACATATTTAAAAAAAGAAGAGCCAGCAACTTAAATACTTAACATTCAATATCTTTTTCCATCATCCACCAGTCATGTTCCAGCATTAATTAACAAGCTTAAAGGTATACTATTCAAAAAAGTTTGTACTACTCTTAAAATTAAACATTTCTTTTTCTAATCATGATAAAGCATAGAAGCATATCATTAAAAAACACACTTAAAAGCATATGTATATGTATATATGTGTGTAAAGTATAGCCTCTCTTTAAAAATTTTACTTATAAAAAGTCAAACTAAAATCATGAAGTTGCAGTAATAGCTAATTGTCAATAGATGGCAACAAGTACTAAATAATCTCTAATATCTAAAAGGGGGGGGGGATAAAATACTATATAATTTTAAATAAGTTGTACATGAAATAAAATGGATAAATATATAGTGACAATGGTAAGAACAATTATCAAACACGTGAATCATGGCATAATGATTAAAAACAAATATCATAAAAATTAGGCATCTCAATAAATATCTTAAAAATATATTCATGCATAACTGATCTAATGTGTCAAGGATTTTGCACCTTCCAAGCCTTTCGGCCTGACGGTTGTTATGGTGGAGTATCCTTATTTGTTAAAGGTCACACATCTTCTAGGCACATGCCTAGAAACAAACATTGAACTGAGATCCAAAAAGCACACTAAATATGACCAACTATCAGACCAGACCATGTTATAGGACCCCTTTATACTCCCAGAAAACCATGCTAGATTCCAAAAATACCCTGAATGAACTTTAAATGAACATGAATTTCATAATCCTAGAAGGAAAACTACACAATTACACTGAGATACTTGTATCTCAGTTGAAAACTAGGAACAAAAATTCTTTATCTCATAAAAAATTCCCTGAAACAAATTTTCAAGGATCCCACTACAGGATAAAATATTCTTGTCTGGATAACAATGCCAAGTTGGTAAGAACCAATTAATCCCTGTACTCCCTTCTTCAGTTAAAGCCAATCACAAACTGGTAACATTTTTCTTCAAAATCTCCAAAAAGTTAGATATTTCAAGGTTCAGAGACTTCAAATGTACAAATTTGCTACAATTCTATGAGATGTTACTAAATTAAAGTTTAACTGTATTACCAAAGGTACAGCAAATAGGTACGCAAGTAAATTCTATGTGCATCTGGATAAATGAATTGTCTTGACAGCCCCTATCACAGCCAAACAAAATGGGAAGTTTAAAAGTAAACCCGCCTGGTGGCCCACATGTATAAACAAGAAATACAATTAAAAAAGCTTCTTAATCTATATAGCGAAACAAAAAAAAAACTCAAATCAGTAAAACTATTGAAAGAACAAAACACCATCAAGAAAATGGCCATCCCTTAAACTTGAAAGCTAAAGTCAATTACAAATCCTCCTTTAGCTAAATTAGAAAACCAACCACCACCCAGCACTGCTCAGAAGGCATCAAATATGGCACAATCTACTCAGACCTGGTAGATATAACCAAAATACCAGCAAACAAATTAAGTGAAAATTTCACCACTGAAACAGCAATTCCAAAGGCCACATATACTACAGAATCTCAACCATCCATTATAACCAAAGAACACTTACATAAAGGTACTCTCCAAAATGAAAACTACCTCATCTATGCGGCTAGATAAAATACCAGATGCATAATAAACAGTATAACACACCCTACTGGACTCATTCCTAAGCTATTCAACATGAGCCTAACTGCTGATTTTGTCACTGAAGTATGGCACATAGCTGTTGTGATGCCACTTCACAAAGGTGGACCCACTACTGACCCCAGAAACTACATACCCATTAGTCTGACTCAACCCATCTGCAAAGTCATGGAACGTATCATAACCGACATAATTAACTAGATCAAAAAATGTTAGAAGGCTCAATCCCCACCTGTTCAGCTAACTGAGGCGGAGGACATGCTGTCCCCACATTATGCCTCAACTTGACCAGGACTTTTGACAGTATACTATATGCAAATATAATAAACAAGCTAAATGAGCTCCAAACTGACATGTAATTAGGTGGATATCAAATTTGTTGAGAAATAGAACCCACATAGTGAAGGTGTGTCCTCAGCAGACAGTGATTATAGGTTTATAGATTAGTACTAGGCTAACTGCCCTTGTGAGCCATTTTAAGCCTAGCCAATTATCCTTTGTGAGACTCAAACTCTGTACCTTGTGTTTGTAAGGCAAACACCTTAACCATTAGGCCACCCTTCCTGATGGTGATGTGCCTCAAGAATTTGTGCTGGGACCTATTTGTAAATTGGAGACCTGTGAAGTATATGCCAAATAGGGATCTCTAGCCTAGCAAGATTTGCAGAGGACTACAAATCTGGCAACATCCTGAAGCCCACCCTCTCACCCCCACTGATAGTCAAAATCCCCAGCTAGAGTGCACATCTCAATAACTGGTGCTCAAAAGTAGTAAAACATGCATCATTATTGCATTTGAGAAACAATTCCTTCATCTATCTTACAGTATAGACAACATCCTGCTTCAAAATAGTGTGGTAAAAGACCATAGGAGACCATGAAACATGAGTAGAGAATTCCCTTACCTTTCACCATCACATAGCACTACTTAGGAAATATTCTCATCTGCATAGCTGAACGCTAAAGGTATTTCATCTAGATCCAAGTACTTACCCCATCATATTTTATGCATTGATCAGGCCTTATTAATAAAATACAATGCCCTTTTTGGGATCCATCTTACTAGGTAAGTAAACAACTGGAAAGTCCCCAGAGGTTTCTAACTAAAACAAGAGCTACTAGTAGAGGCTGGAAGCACTGTCCCTTTAGTCAGTGTGCTGTAGACTTCTTGGGGGTGACCTGTGCCTAGCTTTACAGGCCATCAGGGATCCAGTAGTCAAAAAACTTCTCCACAAAATTAAACTATCCCACTAACACTAGAACCAGGGATCTAAACTTGCTTTAGGAAACAAAGAAAACACAATAGAAAGATTTGTCAGAAATAATGTCCACACCAAATTAAGCAATATGATACTTTCTTCCTTCAAAATGGAGTCAGACAACCCACAAATTCACCCCTTATATGACTAGCATGTTCCTTGAAAAAGTAGGTAAGGTCTAGAGGGAGGGTACTGGCAAAAAAAATGGCCACTGGGCCCAGTTATCTTGTACATATTGTATTACAGCAGGCAATGCAGAAGGATATCAGAGATGCACAGACAGTAACTCAGAAAGGTAGCCAATTACAGTGAATGTGAAAGAAATAATGAGCAGGGAAAAATCACTAGTTTCATTTAATTTTAACGAAAAAAAGTGGTATGCAAAAATAAGTTGCATACAGAGCTTAATACTCAAAGCTGACAAAAATTGTTTCCAAACAACTGGAACAATGCTTAACAGGATAATTGAAAAATAAATGCTTTAGAGACTAAATGAATTGCAGCCGGAAATAATAAAGCACTGTGAAACACCGAGAGATGTTTTTGACAGCACTGCTAACTCATATGGAACAAGCAGTGCCAAGCTGTGTCGTCTATACCGCATCCTATAAAAACATCTAAAAGAGGAGGTTCTAGCCTGTCCAGTTCCATGTCGTCTGAGAAGCCAAATGGACAATGATTTGTTTCATTTCAAAGAAAGCGTACATCTTGTTCGCATAGATTACTCAAAGTTGCTTGACCAGATGTCCTGAGTAAATAATCCTGTCCAATCCTCCACACATAGAAGACTATCCCAGAGTTAAAAATGATTCCAAGAGCTGAAAAGCTGCATTCTTAAAAATGCCTTTGAATCTGAACAAAAAATAATCTTGAAGTAAATATCCCATGAAATGTTTAGTACAGTGCTAAGGTTATTTATATTGCTCATTGCATGGTAATGCATATTACTTCACAGACATAGTACAGACACTTTAGATTTCAAAAAGCAGATTGCTCTGGGGATTGTGGCCTTGCTATGGTCTGGAGCTTGCATGACCTTGTGATTCTTCAAGCAATGCTTCTTCTGCTCCTGGTAGGGTTGTCCCCGAAAAATGTGTCTGATACCTCCTTTTAAACCCAAGGTGTCCCAAAATTTAACTACTACAACTTAGATTTAAAAATCCAAGAATTTCACCCAAAACATGCTACTTAGACCCATTCCTGGAACCACATCTGGGGATGGTGTTACTGGAGTAACAGGAGGCCAACTATTTTACATAACCTACTTTAGCTCAGCCCAAAAAGATCTGCATGAAGCTGCCTCATGAACTCACCACTCAAAACAAACAAATGGGGCCAGGTGCAGTGCCAGCCATGTGATAAGGATGAGCAAGACAGGATCTGTTCCATCTTAATCTAACAATGAAAACTGACTTAGGACATAAATATCACTTCATTGAAGGAGCCAAAGCCTGTGTTGGAGAGTCAAAGTGTATTAGCTAGGTATATAGTTGGCCTAACCTCAGCACAAGAGTTGGTTTTAGAACCAGACTTCTTGATTAGGGCTGACCTCTCTCCAGCTCGAGAGTTTCTCCTTTTAACAAACCCTGTTAGGGTACGGGATACTGATAGTCTCCTGGCTTGGTGTTGTACAGTTCAGTGTATGCATGGATGGAAGTTACAGAAAGGAAAATCCCATTTGTGCATCTGCACCTAGTGGTTATTTGGCCTTTTAGATACCATGAGTCCAATCCACAATATGGTATCACGTACAGACTCTGTAGTCCCAGTGCGAGACATTAACATTCATATGAGGAATGACTGACATCTGGAAGGGTATGTTTTTGGGAGATACTGCTTACCTGATGTAAACCTGAATGTTGAATTGTTACTGGGCTCCTGGGGTAGTCATTTATCATCCATAAATGCCATGTTCAAAAACAAGGTTCCTCTTAAGTGTACCTGGCACCTTTGGGCCAAAGGCTGACAATTGGCACTGTAGTTGTATCAGACCTAAAGCCATACATTCTGGATGTTCAAGTGGAGAGTGATGCTAAGCTGTCATCTGATAATCAACTTGTACTGACCAGAGGAAGAAAGTGATGGCTAAATACATCTGGAATATTGAAACATGTAGCCAGGGTGTGCTGGGAACACCTGAGACCTTTGTGTAAAAATAGTTCAGTTCCCACATCCATGATAGCTTCTCCATTACCAAAGGAAGCCAGAAACATGGAATGTAAATAGACCCTGTTCAAAGTCTTGGTAGTAATGTATTAGCAAGGAGCTATGGCCAAAAAGTCAGTGGTTTCCATTGTAGTAGTAAATCTAGATTCAAAATTAGTGGTGAAGGAAGGCACCTAGTAAAAGAAAGATCTTCTATGTAGTGCTTGTGGGGGAAGTCTCCAGATATGATCAATAGGTACAAACAGGCCAGGAAAACTGCAAATAAAATCAGAGAAAAAAATGAAGGCCAGAGTATGACAGGAGTTAGGCAAGGCCATGAAGAATGACTTTCTCATGGCAAACTATCTGGTAGCTCAGGAGGGATGGTTGAGTCATTGCCAAGGCAGCTCTAAATAAGGGTGGAAAAGCACTGAACTTGACTGACTGCCTTACCGAGGTGGAAGGCGCACACTGAAGAACTCCTGAGCCCAGAAGACATGCCCTTCCCTTAGGAGGCAGTGTCAGAAGCAACTGGTAAGACTGGATCTATTTCTGTAGATGAGGTCGTTAATAGTGAATAAATACTTCCTCAGTGACAAGTCATTATGAGTGGATGAGATTTGGCCAAAAATTAAGGTACCGGATACTGTAGGGGTTTTCATGGTTAACATGCTTTGACAATGTTGTGTAGCTTGTTTATTAAAACTAAGGAGTTACTTGAGATAATATTACATTTTTAGATTATTATTTTTTGTTTCTATAATTAAATTTGAGGAATTTTGATTTTTCAAATATGGGATTTTTTATAGGTATGATTTACATTTGGTATTACCTTTTATTTTCTACTTTTTATTTTTTATTCTTATTTTCATTTGTCACTCATGGGTTACTACCCATGCTTCATGGTTTCGGGTAGCTTACTTGCTGCCTTGTTGCCATGGTCGGGACCTGACAGGGAATTTTTTGTACATCTCTTCGTACATTTTTGTACATTTTCTGTGTTTTGTTGTCTGGCCCGCTATAGTGGGTGGAGGTCCCGCTGTTTTGTCGGTGCAATGGGTTCGGTTTGAAGTGCTTTTCTTTTGTTTTTCATTGAATGTGTTTGAGTTTGGCGGATTGTTCCCTACTGGATTGCCATGGCTCCCCACGGGAGGGGGCGTTTGCATTTTTCAGTGACTGGACTTGGTTCATCGACCTTTAGGGGTCTTTTTTGTCTCCTTTGCTTGAGACTTCTGTAGATCCCCCTACTCGGAGCCATTTACAACATGGCAGAGTGGCAGAGAGCATACGAGTACACGTTTGTGTACTCGGATCACAGCAAGAAAAATTTGATCAATAATTAAGATACTTAATGTGTTAATATTCTATTGGAGGATGACCGCACATGCTTTGGGGATACTACCTCCATTTCTTATTCCAAGGTATATTCTTCTTGGGGTGGGATGTATTTTCCTTGACATCATTTGCAGGATTGGCCGTACCGGAGGGGTGGGTTGGACTTTAGCTCATTCTCTTGTAAAACCCATGTCACTACATCTTTACGGCAACACTCTTTTGCTTGGAAATTGCCAGGTAGGACTCTTTGACAATTTGCACAATATGCACTTAGAGACAGGATCTCTTTCTATTTTGTATAAACCTATAAAGGTTTTTAATATTTTGTAACATGATGGTGCTGGCATCGGGATACGATGCTTTGCGGGTTGACAAGGTATATCTGAGATGTTTGTGAGTTGTTGTATCCGATCAGGGTAATATTTGGTGTAGGTAACTGTAATAGGGGCATGTATACACTAAGTCTTCTTGGCCCGTTGTTACCTTACCTGACTGTGTTTTTTTACATATCGGCTTAGCAATTTATGCCGTTTTTTACTTAGAACTTTAGGTAACAGCAGCTCGGACAGGTGCCGCTTGCTGAATGTTACTGGTTGTTACTAAATGCTTTATGATGGCAATGTGTTATCTTTTAACAGATTTGTTTCTTACTTTTATTAACAAGACAAGATGTTTACTTGCTAAATTGCATGGTTACATTTTCTGTACCTTTAACAATGGTGCGCTGCCTAACTCATTTGGCGCGCTTTTCTTGTTTAAAAAGAAACTGTCACAGACTTGTTTTAGTACTCTGAGGAAGCTATAGCAGGAGCTGTAGCGAAAACGTTGCTTGTTTTGGGATAATAAAAAGTACGTTTAGACTCATATCGCTGAGTGGACTAGTGGCTTTCTGACTACTTCTGTTCCAGTCTGTTCTTCAATGTTGTGTAGCAAGTAGAGATGGTCCCAGCTTTCAGTAAGGTCAGAAAAAGGGTGCAACTCCAAATTGCTCATCTTTATAGGACAAGATCTAATTACATAAGCATCAGACTCTTCAGCTTTCCTGGGAAAGCTTATATCAGGGTGATGGAGGGAAATTATATCCAATAGCCAAGCCTCTGATTTAAGAGGAATAATGCAGATGCCATCCTGGCCATGAAACAGTGGGTCACACTTTGCTTACATGGAAATTGGGATTATAGAAGTTTTTCAACCCTACCTGAATACATGTTATATACCTGTAGAATGCATATAACTGCATACCCCTGCATGTCTAGTGGAAGGTGCTACAACAGTATACGTTTCTGGGGCACCATTATGTGCTACTCAGTCCCTGTATTTGCGGAGCCAGAGTTGTACTCGCATTCCTGGAAGTAAGAGGGTTACATGCAAGGTAGTTATAAGATTCTGCCAAGGATGCCTTTATTTTCCTTACTTCCTGTTTGCAGTTTTCATGGACAGGATATTAAGGTGCAGCCAAGGTTTGGCGAGTATCCAAGTTGAGGACTTGAGTCGCTTTTCTGTTTGCAGATTATGCTCTTTTCTTGGCCTCAGTGACTGACCTCTGGTGCACACTGGACTTGTTCAATGCTGAGCATTAATCTATTGAAGGATGAGTATATCGGCATTTCCAAATCACAGGAGGTGGTTCTTCTACAGAAGAGAGTGCATGGTTCTCTACTTGTAAAGGGGACCAGCTGCATCAAGTGAACGTATCAAAGTCTTGCACAGAAGTGGGGGGTAGAATGACTTGGAAATTGGCCAACAGTTGGGCACAGCAGTCGCATTACTATGGGAATGCACCGGACCATGGAGTGGTGGTAAAGTCTAGGCACAGTCCAAGGATGAAGCTTTCCATTTACTGGTCAGTTTGTGCCACTATCCCCACCTATGGTCACAGTCTTTGAACAGTGACAAAATGCATGATACTGCAGATACAAATAGCAGAGATGAGGATGGAATGTAACCCCTATTAAATAAACCTTCTGTGACAGTACCTAACTAAACTGAAAACACTGATAAAGCCATTGGAAATGGTGACATGAATTCCATGGTAGTGTGAAGCCAAATACCTCTTAAATGTTTTTTTTGCTGATAATTACAGATTTTTACCTTATATTTTTGCCTTACCCTTCTTAAGATGTTTAATTTTCTGGTAAATCATTGAGGATCACACTCAGTCAATGCCAGACATTACAATTTCATCCTTCATTATCTTCAGAAAATACATTTTAATGCAAAATTGGCAGTTTTGTTAATTTTAAGTGAAATAGAGCAATATTTAAAACATTGTCCCTGATTTTGGACATTTGACCCCCCCCCCCCATTATTTTTTGCTTTGTTCAGAATTCTTAAGCCAAGTTGTCAAGTTATATAAAGCTGCCAATAGAAATGGCCAAATGTTGCCAAATAGCACACATATTCAAACTTTTTGTAAATGTAAATCAAGACATTTTTGCCATCTTGTGAGCTACAGAGTTAAACTTATTAGCAAGTGATCCATATTTTGAAGATAAAGTTAAAACTGCATAAGCTAGAAGAAAACTACAAAAATGCTAATAAGAGTAAATGTGAAAAGATTAAAAGGTCTTATTTTATACTAAAAGCATTTTTATAATGAATTAACAATTCAGTACTATGGGTATACTTAAAAGGATCTAAAGCACCCAAACATCCATGTTGCTAATGCCAACACAAAATAATTGGGGGGGGGGGGGGGCATCAATATGCAAATGTGCATATTCTGAGACATAACCTTGGAGCATACAGCTACAAAACTATATATATGTATGCTTGTGTGAATTTTAAAAGGAAGGCAGACACTCAGAAGCCTGATCATCAAGTGTGCAGAGAAAAATCAGTGTGGAGCCTCAGATGTTTTGACATAGACAAGTAGCAATTCAAGACAAATTTCTAGAAAATCTGATAAGGGCTCTGTAAAAGGCACATATGTATCTTGGATAAGGTGTATATGCAAGTACTGTGGGTGCAGATTAGGTGCTATATGATCTGTACATAATGGAGAAAATAAAATCACCCCTGAATTAAACCATTTGGTCAAACATTCCATATATTTGGCAGAAAAGCATGGCAATGTGTTTTTTTGCTGAAACTTGTCTTACCATTTGGTTGTTATAAAGTCCAATAATAACTACAACTGATTATAACATTCCATTGTGTGTGCTGGTGCTCTCTGCCTTGCATTTCATGTTTGTTCTGTGCACTGAGGAGGCTTTTGAATTGTGCTGTGCACCTTATTTGATTGTTCTGACAGTCATCACTACGACCTTGTGTGTAAACCACTCCCGCTTGTCTGTACCGATTTGCATTTTTGCTTATTCCTATACAATGCACTTCACCATATTTACCCACTCTTCCCTTACATCACTGTACGCAAGCCCCTCTCGATATAAAAGAGATAGTCACCCCCAAACTGTATCATACCTTCCCTTCCCCTCCTACCCCAATCCTGTTTATTCACCTTACTCATTTCCCCAAGTGGTTGTGTGATTTTAGCCACTGTCTATAGTGCAGCAAGAATATCCATATACTTAGAGTCACTTGTGACCGTGCATGGACCAGCCTTGCATTAATTGCAACACTTTAGTTAGGAAGCACGCTGCTGTTGCATGACTTCAATTAGGAAGCATTCTACTGCTGCATGGGGTGCCCTCTGCATGTTCGTATTATCGACTGCAAGATCAATGCAATTAGCTGCACCTGCTCCAATCTGTCATTGAAGCAAAGTAGGGCAGACTGCTCTGAAGCACTAGGTTCTGAAAAGTCACATGCAATGAGTATTTTTTTTTTTGTTAACACCTTGCAACATCACATTCATGCACAAACATTGCAAGACTGTGCAGTGCAGATCTATGAATCCTTGTCCTGGGGCAGCACTAGTCTTCTGTAAAGATCTTGTGACTAATTGTTTTGGCCTAGCCATGATTATTCCACAGGAAATGCAGACAGTTAGTGGCCTAAATATGGTAGCTCATAAGGATAGTATAATTCTGGATAGGTATGGCAAGAAGGTGAACACTCCTACCATGGCAATAAGGACCACCCTTTAAAGATTACTGCAAATCAGATAACAAAACTAATCCCTTGGGAGCAGAGAAGAAAGCGCAATCACTTTGGTCAGACCAAGATTCAAACTGGCTGTTGGAGAAAGTCTTATCCAGAATAGGACATGGTATATTACATAATCAGGTCATACATATAGCATCAGACAAAAAAGAATATATTCAACAAATGGCTAGATTAGATTTTAAGATAAGGCTTGACATCAAATAAAAAATATAAAAACTCTTAATTTACGTATCCCCCAGGTAGGTTGTCAGGTGTGTTTACCCAATTAAGTCATGACCAAGGCTCAAGATAAAACTGAAATTCATAAAGCTGGCAGTGAGGTAATAAGGTAACATTAGTATATGGCACATGTGAAGGCCAGAACTGTACACACCATTTATGAATCATTCCTAATGCAAACAGAAGGAAAATTACTGCTAGCAATTAATGTAACACAAAGGGATTATTAGATACTGTAGGTAATGTAGCTTAAGCATAATAAGTAATCTTCATGTTAAGTAAAATCTGCATAATTAATAAAATACAGTGGTTACATTTATACAGTCAAGAATCATATGGAATGATGGGCTCTTGAACAAGATGATGTTCTGCTAGCTTTTGTCGGTGGGAGAATCAACCGTGAACAAACACAATAAAGGATGAATTTAATTTACACTTTCTTGGCTCGGGTTTCCATGCAGATATTTACCATCTTATTAAATTGAGAAAATGCATATCTAAAGTGAATGTTAATTAAATTGAGTTGCAGAGTACGGCCGTTATTCACATTTGCCTTGTGTATCTTCAACGATGGGGCCTTGAAGGGCTTTCTTTAAAATGATGGGTGTTTGAATACTGATCAGATCGATAGGGAATAAATTCAAGTCTGATGGTCCAGAGTTTGTAACACTATTCCTACTGCTCAGACATGTCCCTGATCCGATGAGTAGCACTGTTTAACCCAACTGTAATTTCCAAGTGTAATACAGAAAGCTTGGGACCATGAGAATAGAAGGGAAAATGATCATGGAATTATAATGTTTGTACATGCCTATATAGTAAACCAAGTGGCTCAAACAACAGAGGGCAGCCAGAAGGGTTATGCAATTAACTCTTGGGGGGGTGGGGGCAAGGTTTTTAAAGTGGCTTACATGTCTCAATTTTATCCAAGGCCATATCTGAAAATATGTTGGAAAAGGTAAGTTGGAAACACAAGTATGGATGAAAGTCTACATTTCTGAATATGTAAAATATTAGTTGCACATGTAAATTAAAGTCCACCCTTTAATTTTTGCAGAATCATTGTCATTAACCTAGGGAGCTCACAAAAAAAATCAAACGCTTACATTCAAGTTAGATGTTGCATAAATAGTAATGAAGGCAGTTTGCTATTCCATACAAATGCATACACTGGTGACAAATAAAAACTGTCTAGCAAATCAGTCAGTAAAACTCAAAAGATCTTTTCATCTTAAGAATAACTTAAAATGACACTCGACTAAAGGATCTTTTGTTGTTAAACTTATAATGGAGAAGGGTAAAAAAGGGAAGAATCCAAGTCTGACACAGATACATTATAAAAAAGCATTTGACAGCACCCCGCATTCATTGACAGCACCCCACATTCATTGACAAAGGAGTGCTTCCAGATGAACAAGATACACCCTACATTGATCAATAACATTACACTGGCCATGAAACAGTGGCAAACCACTCTGCAGCTAAGCCATGTTAAAAGAACAAATTATCCCAGGGATAAAAATTCAAAGGGGGGTATTTCAGGGTGACTGTCACCTCTGCTCTATTGTCTTGCCCTTAAAACATTAAGCTCTTCACTTAACAGATTAGGTCACAATTACAATTTGGCTCCCAGAAAACAACAGTGTAAAGACTTTTTGTTTTGTGGATGATTTTAATCCTTATAGTTCACCAGATAAGGAGTTGAAAGCACAACTGGAAATGGTCAAAACTTTCTCAGATGATGTAAGAATGTAATTTGGTCTTGATAAATGTGCAAAGGGAACATTTAAAGCCAGAAAGCTGCAGCACCAAGGAAACGTTAGTCTAGGACAGGAATTGTAAAGGAACTTGAGCAGGAGGGAAGTGTATAAATACTTGGGAAATAATGAAGGGTCAGGCAATAAAACATGAACATATGTGAAAACTCAGTAAAGGAATATTTTAGAAATCTAAAATTAATACTGAAAATAGCCCTAACATCTGTGAATAAAGTCCAGTCTAGAAACCATTTTTTCTTCCTGTTCCAACTTACAGTTTTGGGGTGAATGACTGACCCCAAAAGATACTGGATCAGTTGGGACAGGAAAACAATAAAAATACTTCATATTTATCAAATAATGTATAAAAATCAGTATATAAAAAGATTATATATTCATATTTCTGGAAGAGGTATAGGCTCTCTCGAAACTGATTACATGTATAGATCTGCAATTATAGAATTGCATACACATTTGCTGACCTCACCAGATCCAAACATAATGACAGTTTTAAAACATGGAGAGAAGAAATGTAAGACGGACTTCCCTGCTTAGTTTAGCAGAAGCATATCTGTGTCATGTAGGAATGGAAACCAAACCAGAGGTAGACAAAATCAGGCAACAACTGAATGTGCCAGAAAGATCATATGAGAAGGCAAGAAATGTGAAAAAGGCATAACTATAGTTGCAAGTACAGAAAATTGCTGGAATTATCTCATTTTGATGAGGATGTGATGCAGGAATGGTTAAGGAGGGGTAATTTTAAATGAAAAGATAACAGGTTAACATTACTGGCCCAGGACTGTAAGCTACATACACATTGTTTTTTAAAGTCCATTGAACATGTGAGAAAAACAGACAAATGCAAGTTCTGTAAAACAGATTTGGAAAAAGTCATAACTTTTTGCTGGATATGACATACTAATGGGAGGAGGACTGTGTACTGAAAGGCATAATAATGTGTCAAGACTGTTGCATTGGGAATATTGAGGCAGCTGAGCAGCATTGGAAACATGAGCCACAAAGCATTAGAGAGAATGATGAAGTTTATACCACATGGGGTTATCCATTACCTACAGTTCAAAAAGTTGATTTGAAAAAAACAGATCTAGTAGTCCATTGTCAAATAAATTGTTAAAATCAGACTGTAAAAATCATTAGGCTTTTCAAAATGACAGTCAATAACACAGGATGCTCAGGTTCAAACAATGTTTCTTTACTAATGTACATTAGGAGGCAAAAAACTATACAAAAACAAGTATAGAGTTTTGACTGGCTCTATACAGGAAATACCCTCAATTATATACCATTTGCTATCAGCTTTTGCCCACCTTACTGACGTGGTCAGTCACAGGGCATTTACATCACTATAGTCCATAATACTTCATTCATAAGAAGATGCTTAGGTAATGTTTTTAAAAACTTTCCCATGAGAATAACACAGCCTTGCGAGGCACCTGGTCAGTTACAATGTCTTCCTGTAGATGTTACTTCTTCCAAGGTTCTTAGATTAGTTCGGATACAATGGTCAGTTCATCTCTTAATACATTCCTTTGTCTCTCTGGTAGCAGCTGCACACTATCTCTGATAGTGTTCACAAGGCCATCCTTCTCGGTGGAAGGAAGAAAGATATACATGCATACATATTTATTTCTCTCTAACCCAGCAGATAATAACTGCTGAAAGACATAAGCTTGCTGAGCTGGCTACTGCCAGGGTCAGAGGTTAACCACACTGCAGCTAAATTTCAAGCAATTACATGCAAGATCATTTCTACTGCCATATTGTTAAATAGAATCAAATGCATTACATATTATACTGTTTCTAAACTTTGCACTATATATGTTCAAGTACATATTCTTCTAACAGTTTATATATGTTTAAGTACATATTTTTCTAGCATTCTGTATATGTTTAAGTACATATTTTTCTAACATTCTGTATATGTTTAAGTACATATTTTTCTAACATTCTCCCTCCTATTAATGCTTTTTATTCTATTCAGAAACAAACAACATTATTTCATTCCCTAGTCTTTTCCTCTCTGGAACTTTCAACTAGGCAAGTCATTTGTTTTATATTTCAGAAAGAATTTCATTTGGTATCAACAGATTCAACTCCAGGTTTTGATACATAGTCTCGGTTACAGATACATCAACGAAATCTCTAACTAATCTTTTCACACAAGGTATCCCGCAACAAACACATGCTCCCAATATGAGCAAAACTACACAAATAGCTATCAAAATATTCATTAGGATTGAACCCCACCCCCCAAAAAGATTCTGGAAAACGTTCGTCAGTGGGTTTGGGCCTGGTTCCGCCATTGCTGATACTTGCTGAATTACCTCTAGGTGGTCATTGATCTCGTGCTCATTATCTGGGATGTACGCACAGCATTCTTCTTTGATAAGCGCGCACGTACCACCTCTCGCCGCTAGGGTGAAGTCAAGAGCCATTCGGTTTTGTAATACAACAGTTCTCATTGCATTCACTTCATCAGTCACAAGTTCGAGAGCAGAAAAAGTCGCATTGCTCATTACTTCGAGAAGTTTCGACAATTTTCTCAGTTCCCAGATCGATTTGACTGCTCCATTGGCTGGGATTATTCCAGCCCAGGATATAACACTGTCACTCAAGTCCATATGAGTCAATTTTTCTTTATCTTTTACGGATGAATGATCTTTCCAATCAGCTTCGATTTTACCCACTGGATTAGCAGGTTTCTTGACTGAGTTCCCAGTTTTCTGAGCTATATCTCCTACATTTTGTATCTTACCCAGAGGCAATTCTGCAGTATGTCTTATTGCTGGAACCAGATAACCCAAAAAACAACTGCCGGACCAATTCTCAGGTAACCACTTATATGCTTTTTTCCCACAAACAAAATAACAATTTTCTACTTTAGTACTGATGCGGGTTAACTCTGAATGAAACATTTTCCTGTCTATAACAGACAACTGTTTATACAATTCAGGATTTTTCTGTACATCTTTCAATGTTGTTTTCATTAAGCTCAAATACGAATCATAATTCGTGCTACAACTAATACTCTGATCTTTTGCTTTTATATAACACTTATAAGACACAGTTATGTTACAATTACGCCAACCAACTTGGAGCGTATCATTTTTGTAAAAACAAACAATTCCCTTTTGTGTAACAGGTAAGTACAGTGCCACTTTGTCCTGTGATCTCACAGAACCTGTATCAAAAAGTAAATTCTCCCAAGTCTCATTTATCCCCAAGGGGACAGCAGACATCAAAAGTCCTCCATATGCTGTAGGTATGGCTGTACAAACCCAACAATTTGAAATGTTCATAGTCTCTACATACACACGTTTCATAGCTAGGTACATGTTAAAGTTTGGATGCCAATCTGTGGCCAGTCCATCACGTTTCGTCATTTTTATCTGTGTAGTTATTTGCAGGAAAACCCCCAACAAAAGAAAAGTCACCACCAACATGGTTAATAAGTGTATGATCAGTAGGACAGTAAACCAATGTCTTTGGGGTTGCTTTGTATTTTTATACACTCTGCCCTTAGTCATTCTGTTTCTGTGATATATCAGCTACAAAACGCTTGTCTAACTGAAAATTCTTTACCGGCTTGCAGTGTGTCAGGTGAACCCAGGACGACCTCTCCGCAACCTTTACTGCAGTAGGCGTTGCCAACAGTACTTGGTACGGACCTTCCCACTTAGGACTTGTCCAGTTTTTCTTCTTGATGACTTTTATCCATACCCAGGATCCTGGGGCTAGCACTGCATCTGGCTTCGTCTGTTCTTTATCTGAAAAAGAGTTTAACTGAAAAACAGTCTTATTGGTTAACAATCTTTTCATGTGACTGGCTAATGAGCCATCGACCTCCAGCTCTGCAGGCATAAGAGCTTTCCACTGTGGCACATAATATGCCCTTCCAAATACTACTTCAAAGGGGGTCAAGCCCTTTACATTTGGAACTGTTCTCATGCTCAGCAATGCTAGAGGTAAACAGCAAATCCAATTCTTCTGAGTCTCACTCATCAACTTCCTTAACTTGTTTTTCAAAATCCCATTGTACCTCTCCACCAGTCCTGCTGACTGTGGGTGGTAAGCACAGTGATTTCTCAAGGAAATCCCAAAAAATCTCCCAAGTTGCTGAATTGTTTGATTGACAAAATGTGTCCCATTGTCACTATAGATTCTTTCCGGTATGCTACTAGGGCCTTTGCCACTGTTGCTGCATCCGGATTCCTGGTTGGAAAAGCTTCTACCCATTTTGAAAACATGTCTATGATCACTAAACAGTATTTCTTTCCTTCACATTTATTCAACTCTATAAAGTCCATACAAATAGTATGGAACGGATATGGTGGTGTAGGGAAACTCCCTTGCTTCGGTTTGAATGCTCCCTGTGCATGATGTTTACTGCAAATATGACATGCTGCACAAAATTTTTGTGTGTAGTTTGTAAATCCGTATGTCTGGAATATTCTGTTAACTAACTGTACCATCCCCCCTGTTGAGACATGGCTCTGCCCATGGCTCAACAAAGCCGCATATCTAAATAAATTAGATGGTAATATCGGCTTTCTCTCTTTGGAGATGTACAAACCGTCTTCAAGGATTGCTCCTTGTCTCACCCACTTCTGTTTTTCTGTTTTTGTAGTTAATGTTTGCATTGTTTTTAACATTTCAAAATCTAAAATCTCAGAGGGTTGTAATTCCTCATTCAAAAGTAAAGTTTCTGAGTCTGAGGCTGCTTGCTTCGCAGCTGCATCAGCTCGTGCATTACCTTTTGAAATCTTATCCTGTTGGCTTTGTATGAGCTGCACATTTACAAATAGCTACTTTAGTAGGTAACTGAATGGAGTCTAATAAATTCAAGATTAGTTGCGCATGATTGATCGGTTTACCAGTGGATGTTATCATTCCCCTATTCTTCCACTGCTGCGCAAAAACATGCACTGTGGAGAAAGCATACTGACTATCAGTATATATGTTCACACATCTGTCCTTTGCTAGAGTGCAAGCTCGTGTTAAAGCTATCAATTCTGCTGCTTGAGCAGACAAGTTAGGCTGCAGGGGTTGGGCTTCTACAATCCCAACATCAGTAACCACTGCATAACCTACTAGATTCTTCCCTGTAGGACCCTTCCTACATGATTCGTCCACATAAAATGTCACCTCTGCATCAGCTAAGGGTATATCAGTAAGATCCTGTCGGGGTAAAGTTATGTGCTCCATTTCCTGTAGGCAACTATGTGGTGTGCCATCCACAGGAGTCGGAAGTAACGTTGATGGATTTAATGTCGTACAACGTTCAATCACCATGTGAGGTTGACTCAGCAGTATGGTCATACAAGAAAGATGTCTAGCCAAAATGCAATTTTCTCTTGCAGTAAAATTATCGCAACTGCATGAGGCACCCTCAAGGTAAGAGGGTGAAATAATACCATTGAGGCCGAAGCCTGTACTGCCATGGCAGCTGCAACAACTGCCTGTACACAATGTGGCAACGACCATGCCACTGGGTCCAACTGTGATGAGTAGTAAGCTATGGGGCGTTGCTTATTCCCATGCTGTTGCGTCAAGACTGACGTCATATATCCCTGCTTACAATCCACAGTCTGAAAAAATCTCTTATGGTAATTCGGGAGCCCCAAAACTGATGATGAAGCTATCAATTGTTTTAACCTGCAGAAAGCTGCTTCTGCCACTGGAGTCCAATGTAATATATCTTGTGCTGCCATAGGTGTTTTAAATATTAAATCAGCCAATGGAGCCGACTCCACCGCATAGTTTGGTATCCAACTTCGACAAAAATTAGTCGTTCCCAGGAAGGACATCATTTCCTTCTTGGTAGTGGGCTTGGGTGCTTGTAAAATTGCTGCCTTTCTATCTTCATCTAATGTTCTACCCCCCCTTGGATATCACATATCCCAGGTACTTGACCTGTGTTTTCCAAAGTTGCAATTTATGCTTTATGTCCCTGTTCTGCTAAAAACCTCAATAATGCTATTGTATCTTCCCTACATTGCTGCTGGGTAGGGGCCACAAGCAGGATGTCATCCACATAAAGTAGAACTTGACTGCCCCCTGGTGGAGTAAATCCCGCCAGGTTGCTAGCCATCTCCTGTGCGAATATTGTTGGACTTTCACAGTATCCCTGTGGTAGTCGAGTATAGGTGTATCTGTTACCCTGAAATGTAAAAGCAAACCAATACTGACTATCTGGATGTATAGGTATTGAAAAGAAAGCATTGCTTATATCTACCACGGTAAAATACTTCTGTTCTGGCTTCAAATCATTCAATAAAGTGTGCAGGTCTGGCACCGTAGGTGCCCTAGGTATTATTGCATCATTTACAGCTTGTAAATCCTGTATCATCCGCCATTCCCCATTTGCTTTCCTAACAGGAAATAGAGGGGTATTACATGGTGAATCCAAAGATTCTACCAGTACTCCTTTCTTAAGTAATGCTGCTATTATAGGCTTAATTCCCTGCTCTGCATCTTTTCTCAAAGGGTATTGTTTCTTTTGTGGTCTAAATGCTGACTTTGGTGTGATAGTTACTGGACCTGCTGTCCGAATAAGCCCTACATCTGATTTCCCTGTTGACCAAAGAGTGCTTGGTATATCACACAAAACTTTTTCTTCCTCTTCCAGTAGGAACATCAATCAGCTGTCCTCACTTTGTTGTAAGTGTACAGCTGGACGTGCTTGCGTTAACCAATTCAGTTTTTGCTTTTGTATTCCTTGCTCTGACAACTCTAAATCAGTTTGCCTTTCCCATCTTGTCACTTTTTCACCTAGATCTACCCATCTGGCATTCTTATGTTTGGTTAAACTGACATGCGGTAGCCAGTTGGACTTATACAGTCCCGTGAATTCCTGGGGTAATGAACAACTCACCACACTATTACCCTCAGTATCCCAGTACAGGGTTCGTAACACTAGCCTATTTGCAGGATTTCTAAACAATTTCTCCATATATTCTTTATCAGGTCCTGGTGTACTACAATAGTACAGAGTACAATGTAACAAATGCTGTTGATCAATGTGAAGGGAGGGTACCTTACTGATGGCTACGTTCATCAGTTCTTCGGTCACTGCCCCTGGACCAGTCGTAACTAGGTCCTGGAGTACCAATAGTAGGCTTCACCCTCCGATCGCATCACAAAAGTATCCATTTGTCTTTGTGCCTCCATACCTTTCATGGTAGGAACTACTGCTATGCCAAAAAGCTGCATAAGGTCTCTTCCCAGTAAATTCACTGGACATTTTGCAGAAAGTACTATCTTACTTCTCTGGGTCATACCTGAAACAGGGTCAGTTATTGCTATATCATGGGAAAGTGGTTCCCTGTATAGCTGTCCGTTTGCTGCTTTCAATAATATATAATCAGGTGATTCAGAGTGTTCCGGTAACTTTGAAGGATGTATCAAAGTCCGTGATGCCCCTGAATCACACAAAAATCTCACTTCCCTCCCCTCCACCAGAAGTGTAACTTCCGGTTTCGTGTCCGCCAAATAGAGCTCCAAGCTCAATAAGGCTAAATCTAAAACTTCACTTTCCTCATCATCTACTTGCACTTCCTCTATTCCTACTACTGTGTTTACATTTTCTTCCTGCCCATTACTCTCTCCTGATGACTGTTGAACATTATGACTATCATATAGTCAATCCTCATCACTCCTATCCTTCCCTTCTGTAGTCGTTTTTTTATTCGATCTGCAATCCCTTGCTAAATGTCCTTTCTTCCACACTTGAAGCACTCACCTTTTCTCTTTCTTTCCTCAAAAACCTCTGAGTCTCTGTCAGAGCGCTTATTGCTCTGAGCGTTTCTCCTCCCCTTTTTACCTGACTGCACTACAAAGACTTCTGCTCCGTCTTCAGCTGTGAAGACCTGCATCTTCTTTTTCTTCTTACTGTTAAAGTGTCTTTCAGCATGCCTAGCATACTCCAGTAAGGCTTGTAGCCTACTCGTTCGATGATCTATCATATGCTTTGTAATAAAGCTACTGATAGGGGCAATGCAACCTTTCAAAAATGCATTTTTCAATTGTTGTTCATATGAGCTATCATTTTTCTGATTTTCGGGAATAGGCATACCACTATGGTTATTAAAACATTCTAATAATCTACCAAAGTACCCATCCACAGATTCATTGTCCTGTTGTATGCACTGATTAATACAGGAATACAGGTCCAATCTGCTCTAGGTTTCCATTTTTCATTAATTCGGTCCGTAAGACCCTTCAACCTAGTGTCTAACTCTGCGTCACTATGTAGGAGGGGTTTAAGTTGCGCGTCACGCGCACTCCAGGTGCCACAAACCATGTGCCAGTCCGGGCCTATAACTTGTCTAATAACTTTCTCTACTTCTTCCCCATTTAAGTGGTAACTCAATCGCATACCTTGTAAATCTTGTATAAACTTTTCATGATTAATTTTCAGATGGGGAATCCCCTCTGTAGCCTTCCGGATATCTTCCGGTGTCCATGGTCTATATACTAAGAGGGTTGGGTCCTGGCCTTCCTGTCCTGCCTGAGGGTTCGGTACTTCAATTAATGGACAGATTTCCTCACTCTCTTCTAGTGAATCCCTCACTTGAGTGTCCCTAAGTGTTTTACGTGTTCGGGATCTAGTCTCAATAGGTTCTCTTACAAATGGTTGTTTAAATGCCCCTGTTGCCTCAGGATAACGTGGGGGGGGACCAGCCTGTCCTCCCACTGGCGGAGGGGGAGGGGCCATGCCTACTACTATATTATTATCTTCTTTATCTAAGAATAATGCTTTCGCATTTTTAACCTTCTGTTCCCTTCGGTTTACTTCCTCAATCCACCTGTGTGCTTGAGGAATACCCAACTGTCGCTGTTTTTTCGCCTGACCTTCTGCGTCAGATTTTAACTGTTTCAAAAGTTTCACTAACGAAATTTTGTCTAATTTACCATCAAATCCATATTTATTAACCCATTTTGCAAAATATCTCACATTATCTGCTCTCTGCAATTGCATATATTTCGCATCATCCGTCAAAGGCGGATCTCGCGATCTTTTAGTGCACTGATTTCCCATGTCTTAAAAAGACTGTTACGTAACCCTTCTCTTGTACCACGTGGTATCTTCTTCCCTATATCCACAGTAGTGTCTAGAATGACTGTTTACTTTGCTTTATTTTTTCCCTGATCTATGACCAAACGTACAGTACTTCAATACGTTCTCGTCCTGTTATCATAAATCTCAATAACAGTACAGTGTAACCTGGTCCCTGATCTAAAACAAAGACAAAGAGGGAAACTCTCCTTACCTGAGCCTCCCGTTTATGACTGCATGTTTTCTTCTTGGGATCCAGTTTTCCACTTTTCAGCCACAGATCAGAAAGTGGACAGCCTCTTTACACACAACAATTCAGTCGGAGGTCTTTTCACTCAAGAAGAACCATTTGTTTTGGCAGCTTCTCCTGCGCAGATTTATTACCACCCATGCACTCTGACATGCAGCTTACCAAGGGAATTCCGGCTTCAGAAGGACCAAAATGTCAAATAAATTGTTAAAATCAGACTGTAAAAATCATTAGGCTTTTCAAAATGACAGTCAATAACACAGGATGCTCAGGTTCAAACAATGTTTCTTTACTAATGTACATTAGGAGGCAAAAAACTATACAAAAACAAGTATAGAGTTTTGACTGGCTCTATACAGGAAATACCCTCAATTATATACCATTTGCAATCAGCTTTTGCCCACCTTACTGACGTGGTCAGTCACAGGGCATTTACATCACTATAGTCCATAATACTTCATTCATAAGAAGATGCTTAGGTAATGTTTTTAAAAACTTTCCCATGAGAATAACACAGCCTTATGAGGCACCTGGTCAGTTACAATGTCTTCCTGTAGATGTTACTTCTTCCAAGGTTCTTAGATTAGTTCGGATACAATGGTCAGTTCATCTCTTAATACATTCCTTTGTCTCTCTGGAAGCAGCTGCACACTATCTCTGATAGTGTTCACAAGGCCATCCTTCTCGGTGGAAGGAAGAAAGATATACATGCATACATATTTATTTCTCTCTAACCCAGCAGATAATAACTGCTGAAAGACATAAGCTTGCTGAGCTGGCTACTGCCAGGGTCAGAGGTTAACCACACTGCAGCTAAATTTCAAGCAATTACATGCAAGATCATTTCTACTGCCATATTGTTAAATAGAATCAAATGCATTACATATTATACTGTTTCTAAACTTTGCACTATATATGTTCAAGTACATATTCTTCTAACAGTTTATATACGTTTAAGTACATATTTTTCTAACATTCTGTATATGTTTAAGTACATATTTTTCTAACATCCATGAAAAGACAAAAGTAGCATTGATCACTGAAATTGCTACACCAAGTGATTTCATAATCATATGTACAGAAAAAGTCAGGAAAATCAAAGTAGCTGACTCCAAGTCAGACTGTTAACTAGTCATGAGTGGAATCCCACACGGTTCGGTCTTGGGTCCTCTCCTGTTTGGTATCTACTTCTCTGAACTCCAGGCCAACACAAAGGGACTCTGGCTAACAAAGTTCACAGAAGATTGCAAGTTGGGACCTATTATTAACTCCCCAGGTGATGTTGACATCCTACAGAATGGCCTCACTGAGACCACCGACTCGTGTCAGAACCATGGCCTTAAGCTCAATGCCAAAAAATGTGTCATCATCCACTTTGGGGAAAAACCTGGTTCCCATGAATTACCACATTGATGGTAGTCCACTGAACATAAAGTCCTTCTATGTGGCACATCTCATTACTAAGGGTTTTGCATCCAGGAAGAAAGAGGTCATTCTCTCCATCTACTCTTCCCTCATTAGGCCAATCATCGAGTACAATGCCCCATTTGGCATGTACCTCACTTCATTAGGCCAATCATCGAGTACAATGCCCCATTTGGCATGTACCTCACTAGACACCTGCAACAATGGGAGAGGCCGCAAAAGTACCTCACAGAGAGGGTCCTAGGCCTTAAACACTTGTCCTATATGGACAGAATCAAAAAAACTCCAACTATTCTCAGTCTCATATTGCCTACTTAGAGGTGATCTCTGCTTGACTTATAAAGCCATGTCTGACCCAGCTCTGTTAGAAATGCTACATCTAAAGAAATCCCAATCACTCCGCACCACACGCTCCAGAGACCTCAACCTCATTACCACAATCAACAGAATGCACTGGAGGGACAGGCTCATAACCCGGAGACTGCCCATGCTATGGAATAGACTTCCCATACATGTCAAGCAGAGCTCCTCACTGACCCTCTTCAAGAGAAATCTTGATGAGTGGATGGGAAATAGAAAATTCACCCCTGGATAAGTCCAGTGACTCTACTCGACAGAGGCACTGGGAACTAAGGTCAGGTGGCACGATGCCAGGGTAATACTACATGCAAGGCTTGTAAGGGCCTTAGGGCCATTAGTCTAGTACACACCTATGAACATATAAAATACCAAGATTTGTAAGTAGAATTGAGGACACTGTGAAAGAAGGGAACCCAGACAGTTCCGATAGTAGTAAGAGTAATGCGTCTCAATGAAAAAGAATTTACAGTCATATTTAGATACGCTACCAATACATGTAACTCCATATGAATTGCAGACGTCCACTGTGGGCACATTGCAGGTGCTGCAAAAAGCACTTTGACCAATATCAAAGACTGAAACAATACTAATTTCATGAACTTTAATCATACTCCTCATTGAAGGTGTGATTTGGCCCAATACTACTGATGGGGCCTTGGTCATCATATTACTGGAAGGATACCCTGATATGGATATTTTACTTAATGTATAATGATGGATTGTAAACCCTGTGCTGTTTGTTGTTCTTAATTTATGGTTTAACAATGGCTGTGTGTGTGTGTGTGGGGGGGGGGGGGGTATACGTAACACATACACCTGTGTGTTGTATCACAACTCCTCTGATTTCACTACTTTTTTTTGTTTGGAATGAATGAATTAATTAATAAATAAGAGTTCAAAGTCCATGGTAGTTTTAGGAGAAAAATGACCTAAAGGTACTGGGATCCTGCCCTGTTACAAAAATGCAGCAAATAAACTAATAACTTAATACTCTTATTTTGTTAACAATTTTAACATGGCCTATAAAGCGTTATTTCAGAGAAATCTAGTGACTTCTTACTCTTTCGTGCAAACAACTTGCATATAACAAATACAGAGATTAAGTACACTCTTCAGCATATATTTATCATATCACTCCTCCAACTATACAGAGAGGATGTGGTTTGTTTAGTGCTGCTGTCAGAAACCGGTACTGTTCTGTGTTTCTCATACGCCTTAAGTTGGACGGATAAGTGACATGGGATAGCTGGACTGTATCCTAGTGGATTTATAGATTACAGATAATATTTGCAGAAATTGTCATCCCACAACTGGCAAATCAACATGCAATACTGTTAGAAAATACCATATGATGTATATATATATATATATATATATATATATATATATATATATATATATATATATATCTCTCATGTATGTATGCGCAGAAGCTGGAAAAAAGGGGGTCTATGTTCATGCCAATAAAAATTACAGTGAATGACTAATAATCAAATGTTAAACAGCAAAACGTTAATGTACCAAAAAGTGTAACAGCGCAAAATAATTTGAGTGGCCATAGTTTGCCAACAACCAGGAAGTACCATGATGCATAAGGTAAGTGAAGGAGACCTTTTTTAAATTTGCCCTATTCCCCCACTGCAGTGCGATCTTGGAGTTAGTATATATAGTTAGTGGGGGTGGGGGCGGAGCCCCCACTTTGGTTGGCTACATTTGTAATGTTGGCCAGCTATGGCTATTTAATGAATTATTTTTCGTTAAGCTTTTTAGGTGTGTTAAACTTCCCTTGTTTAACGTTCAATTAGTAGCCATTTGCTGTAATATTTTTTTCAATGTGCGAACACAGACCTGGAAAAAATTGACTTTTTGTATTTCAAGAGTGCTATTTGTTGCATCTCTTTTAGAGGAATGCCAATATTTTATAACAAACTGCAGTGGCCAAAAAGGGATTGGTAACGTTTTTCCACTATGTTTTAATATTATCATAATTAAAGCATTACAATATAAATGGAAGGATTACTCCAAATGGATTTATATAGATGCCAGTATTAATGGATGTATTTGCTGAACAAATCGTGCATGAGTCGGATACAATGTAGTGTGCTGACTTACTTTTATAGGCATTGCTTAGAATGATATTGCATTCTTGGTAAATACTTCTTAAGATTATTCAATATGGTATTCTCTTGACATGCTATATTTTATAAACTTATTTTTATTCTCGCACATCATTTGAACAAATTTCACAGATGGTTATTCAGGGCCTAGAACAGGGATTACAACATACAACCTGAAGAAAGTAATTATCTGGTATGCAAAGTAGTAAAATAAAACAGTAGAATGGTAAGTTAGAAGATCCAAAAACCCTCCTACCTTGAAGTAAGACACTAAACAAGTGCTATCCTAGTGTACTTAGACTTTTAGGTCAAAAGAAACTGACTGTGTATACTGAACTCCATTTGAACCAGACACCCTTTACTGTTGTGGTTACACTACGCACCTATTACCAGTTACAGGTGCCTTGACAGAGAATACACTATAGTCATGACATGTAAATCAGATGATACAAGTCTGAGATTCTGGTTACAAACCACTACTTTATCCCCTTACAAATGTTACTTAAAAACAAAGGATGATATGGTTCACTATCACTATCCCTTGCAAACAATGAAGTGTATACTAAAATAAAATGACTGTTATCCAATGTAATGGATCAGGAGGCACTGGAAGCATATCTAGGGTGTTTCCAGAGAAATGTGACTGCCTAGTCTGCCTCCATAAGACATAGAATGGGGTATCTAAATCAGTTAAATCTTATTTAATGGGGTCACAGAACCACTGACAGAATGGGTCTTTTGCAGCATTATTGTATTGTCTCTTTCCATGCTGATTGATATTAACAGTTAATAAATTGCCAGCTTCCTTTCCCCATGCCCCCCCCCCACAGGAAAACTTTCAGCTTTAATACATTTAACATACCAAGCAGAAAATGGCCATGGTACAAGCTTACAATATTGTGTAAATGTCATTCTTATCTATGAAACAGTAGTAGAGACCAGAGAAATCAGCCAATTCAGACATTTTGTGAAGCTTCTTTCAGCCAAAGATGGTGGATGAACAAAACTGAATGGATCTTGTTTCAGTACATTTATTAAAGAAAAATTGTGCAATGTGTATTTTGGCATCAACATAGAATCTATGCTTGTTGAGAGAACTGAATTATTAAGAGGAAATGCCTACCATAGATACTAGTATTCTGTTTCTGGCATTTTTCAAGTGATTATAGCCTTCAGATTTGATGCATTCCATAGTGCAGAAACAGAAACAATTGCTGCAACTAAATTATTTTTATAAACAGTCACAGCATAAAATCTGGAGTTAGAAAATTAACTAAAACAACATTTTGTGGTGGGTTGTAAACCGGCAAGTGTTTACACATACAAGTCCATTAACAGGCACATTGGAAGAGAACATGCGCAAAAGCACACCTAGAGCTTAGCTGACCCAAATCTGATGTTGCTTTACTTTTTCTTTTGTGTGGGAGGATACTGAACTTATCACACCATTTGTTTTTTAAATTCCCACTCCCTTTATTTGCAAGCTTTTAACACCCTGCAGCAGTTTTGGCAAATATCTTACACCGGCTTAGCCTATTGGCACGCACTATGGCTCCTGGCCTGCACAATGCACAAAAATAGTTCAGCACTCTTGGCCAAGAAGAAAGGCTTTTGTTGTTCAAAAGCACAAACAAATGCCTTTGTAATCTGGACTGAAAAGGTCTTTCATTAGGACCTAAACAACACACTTCTTGCTTGTTTGCTAGATTTGAAGGAGTGTCAAGTGAGGTAAAATGGATTGGAGTAGCTATCATACACAATGAACCTTCCTCATTTCATGGAATGAGGACTGCTAGACTCCTTGCATCTATATATATATATATATATATATATATATATATATATATATATATATATATATATATATATATATTCAATCTCCCTTATATATTCGTATCTGCTTTTAGTTCCTTTTACTGATGAAATCAGGCATGGAATGCCCCTTTAACTTCTTCTATGAAAGAAAGCATTCACACTTAAGAGATCACTTCCTTTTCAGGAAGAATGCAATGGCTTCAATATCCATTACATACACAGCAGGATCATTTTTCTTTCAATTAGTAGCTGATCATCATCATTTCATTGTACAGTGTTTATACTGTAATTGCAACCAAAAGGAAGTACATTCTGGATGCACTGTATGAGGTTTAGCAAATACTGCAATCTGAGACATCCCATGTGTGCCTGTGAGTAGTCTCTGGCATCCAACAGGGGATGCTTCTTTAGTAACGGCCTTCTCAAAGAAAGCAAAATGAGCACAGGCCAATATTTACTCAATCTCTCTAAAACTTTGCGAGCACCTGGGCCAGTAACCCAACAGGGGCTTAAGCCAGTACAGATGGGTGCCTCAGCTCTGTAGTAGGAGCCTAACCAGCACTCTATAATGTAGGAGCCAAAGGAAGTGGAAATCACTTCAGAGCCACAAGCATATACACTAGCTGTCCAAATGATAGCCTGCAGTGCACGTCCAAGACAGCTGCACTGACCAGACACAGAGTAACTCTGAATGTTTGGGTCTGGTTTTCATATGGCGGAGTTACAATTGCACTGAAGGTTTTTGACAATGGGCTCTTCCAACACAGACTCTGGGCTCCTTTTTCTTTTCTTAACCAAATCAAACTCGTAGAAAAGTCATGCAGTTCAATAAAACAGTTTCTTTGCTTAAAGACGGATCAGATTTCAGGAACCTACTGTGCCCTATATTCAAATAAATGTTCACTTTTCTCCAGCTTTATGTAGAAAATGAACTCCATCATTGCCTAAAATGGACGTTAAATTAGCTTATTTAACACTTAACTGGATAAGTGGGCTGCACCAAAAAACATTTTTCATCTATGACCTGAGTGAAAGGCAGACTAAATGAAAGAGTAGTACCATATTACATGTTAATGTTAGGAATTCACATACGAAAATACTTAGTTGCATTTTATTAATGTAATCCTTAGTTTCAGTTTTCTCATCATTTAAACTTCCATGCAAGTATTATTCGTATTTTTGTGTTCCATTAGATTGATATTTTTCTGTTAAATGTTGTTTAAAATGCTTATCTGTCCTTTCTTATTTGTCCAGCTACATCCTTTTCATACAGAGAAGGCTTGGTGCTTTCCTTATGTGAAATAAAGCTGTCTTTTTTTCAGCCATCTGTCCATAAATGTTTTATCTCTGATTTGCATAGTGGATAATACCAGTTTGATAACATTCGTAATCACAAATGAAGGGGGCTCAAGATGTTCCTTTGTACAAAATAAATAAATAAATAATAATCTCAAACTACCTTATTTATAAACATGACTCCTTGCCGTTTCTCATGGTTTATGGACTTGGGGGGGGGGGGGGGGAACACACACATTCCAGTCTCTTATCAATTACATTGTGTGATTCCTTTGACAGTTTACTTCCTTGTTTATGGCAGTATGTATGAATCAGCATATGTCGACATGGATTCTACTTTTTTAAGCATGAGTCATATAAGTCTGGAGCTGTAAATCCCAGAGGAAATATTCAGTGTCAGAATACTTTGATATAGAACATATTTAATCTGTTTTAAGAACTTTACAAAGAGAAGAACCAAAGGGTTTCTGCTCCAATATTTTGCATTAAATGCTACACTATTTATTGTAATTATAAAAGCATTAAGTCAAAGCTACGTATAAAATGCAGCATGCTCATTTGCACAATTATAGTGCTGCAGAACAGAAATGTATAATACTAACAGTAATACTATTTATAATGTAACAAAAGAAAAGAAAAGATGAACAAGTAGCATGTGTTATGTGGGTTTATATTAGATACTCGAACGTTAAAGTTCGACTACCATATGGTTGACACCATATGATCGAACTTGCAAATGTTCGAATATCTAATAAAATAAACTACACAAAACACCTACCTAAACGCTTTAAGCAGGGGGCAAGCACCCCTGCACCCACACACCCGCGGCTCTTTAAATAAACCAACATTTAGATCGCACTACAGTGCAGAAAAGGGAAATCTTCCCATTCCGTGCTCTGCTGACCATATGACATTCAGAATTTTGAAGTTTGAACATTCACTATAGACCCGTGTTATGCATTACAGAGGGGAAAGCCCACCTGCAGCCTCACCATTAATGTAGACTTACTCAAACATCCAACAAGTTTAGTAGAAAACTACCACCCCTCTTTCTTTAAGGTTGGTTTACTTCAGGGTTTCAATAAATTAATGGGGGTAAGGGGTCGAAGCCAAGAAAGCCAAATATTCTTCCTCATGTACAACTTATGTTGCTCTTAACAAAACACCTTTCAATTATTATATTTATGCTACGGCCCTAGGAGCTACTCTATTAATCATACTGATATATTTCTGTTTGAACCAATCAATTCCCCTCGTGATACTTTGTTCCTTCCGTTCTCCTTAGTCAATTTGTAAGAGGCTCATTAGTAGTATGAGACTCAAAGGGCTATAATGAAATGTATATGGATTGCTGTTATGTGCCATTGAGTTGATGTCAACTCATTGTGATCTTATGGAGAGTTATCCTGAGCTTTGTTCTGTTTTTCATGAGATGACCAGTAATTAAAAGGGGGCTCCATATCTTGAGGTACTGTAGCCAACCATTGAATTGCTAGTCTTCCTTCTTTATGTTTACCTTCAACATTGCCAAGCATGAACCTCGGGCTCTTCTGCAATTTGAACACATTCATGTAGATGTGTAGTTACAGAGACATGGTTTTAGAACAAAGAAAGTGCATTCTTTTCCTGGGTATAGTGCCTATTCCATCTTCATAGCTACTTATTAGGTTACTCATCTGTGAGGATCTGAAGCAGCTTAGCCTTAAAGTCCATGTTAGTTTTTAGCCCTTCAATTTCATATACATGTAACTCGGAGGGGAGTAGAATAATTTACTTCTTGCCCCTCCCCATGAAGGACAAAGGTGCTAATCCAGGGCTGAATATGCCATCCGTTTCACTAAATTACATTTGGCCTGACTGACAGAAGCAATTTGCTTGAAGTGAAATACTGCTCCATAGAACAGCTACCAGACCTACTGATAATTAAAAAGTATTTTGTCAAGGATAATAACCTCATGAGATGATTTCTCGGGGTACCACATTTGAACTCCTAGATGTCCAAATAACCAGGAACAAGACTAATTACCACTTCCCAGCTGTCTGTAGAACACTCCCTACAAGATGAACAGGATAGCTGCAATCCTCATTAAACCCATCACATTTTTACTAGGAGACTTCAACTATATATCAATACAGTGTCTGACTTACACTGCCAATGGCTGTCATACCAAATAGTTTCTTGACATTATAAATGTCAACCTTCGTTTACAAATGGCCAGCTATCTTATTAGGGTCCCCCTTATCCTTGATCTAGTCCTCACTAATATGGCCACATTTTGCACATTTCCATGTGCATCATCCTGACTTGTTAAAGACCATAAATTAGTGACTTTTTCCTTAAAAACTGGTGGTACTACCCAACTAAATACCAGTGTAAGTACCACTGTGTTTGGGGATTTCTCAAAAACAAATACTCAGTTACTTTACGTATACAACTTCTGATGTAATCCTTAACTGATGTATCCCATTGCTAAAGCCGCTACCTAGGTCTCTGTATTCTACTTCCACTTAAGTAGATGAATCAATAAGGCAGTCCCTATACACACCAAATATGAAAATTTTAAAAACAACCTCCTATGGTGGAATGACCTTATAAAATTATACAAGAGAAAGCATTAGCTTAATACTTAAGAGGTCTTATTCTACCTACCTGTTGAGGCAATAATTGAGAGAGTCTCGTGAAGAGATTTGGGAGAGGAAGAGGGTGAAAGAGTCCAGGTGGATAATCTGATCCTTGCTGTAGCACAAGGTGTTTTAGGGTTGTTGGATTTGTATGGATATTTTAGAGCTGCACAGTTAAGGTTCATACACATAACCCAAGCAGATGGTTATACATCAAGTACAAATGGATGATGATGAAGCAGGGGAAAATTCAAGACGTAAGGAGGGAGTAGGATTATGGTTGCAGATCCTTAACCACCATACAGATTAATATATTCTTAAAGCTGCAGAAAGTATTCTAAGAAGCAAGTCAAATACAGGACTAGAGAAAGCAGATTTTGCCAATGGGGATGACTGCAAGTAGGGGTATAGAAATTAGGCAAAATGGGGCTTGAACTTACTGGAGAAAACTGGCAAAGGAACCAATGTGTTAGGAACAAATAACTTGAGAGGGAAAGGTAATGGAGTGGGATGAGGCCAAGCAGTGGTCTGGACTGCAGGTCAGTATCTGCCTTCCCTACCAGGATTGATAGAGTATAAACAAGAGAAAGGGATAGGGGGGTCCTACTTGAAAGACCAGCTCTGATAAAATTGTTAGTAGTCTCTAGAACATAAGCTGTTGTTAAAGAAGGTATAATTAGAAGGGCATATAAAACACTTTATGATAATCAGAGGAGGTTAGAAAAAAAATGGAAAGAGATTGAAAACAAGGAACAATGGAATGACATCTGTATGGCTCTCAAGTGTGCAATGAAGTCCAGCAGGTTTAGGAGTTTTACTTGGAAGTTTTTGCATAGATATTTTATACCCCAAGCAGACTTAAAAAGATTTTCCTCATTTGGTAACCAATGCTGGAAATGTGATTGGAAACAGGTAAAGGGGGACATGTATTTGGGAGCATAATGAGTTTGTAGAGTTTTAAAACTTTCCTGCAGAGTACTTTCTTAGAAATATTTTGAGAGCAAATTGTTGTAACAGAGGAAATGATTTTGAGCTGGGAGAGAGGGTCGAGGATCTGAATTGCCTAGATATAGTAAGGCCTTCAGTTTAATGCTATTGGATGCCTAGAAAATGGAAATCAAAATCTAAACCAAGTGCAATCAAAGTTTTGAATGTGATTAGAGATAAAAATACTGAAAGTAGGATCTTCAGAAATGGAAAGGAGCAAATTACATAGAAATAAATGGAATTTGTGGCAACAAACACGCAGAAGTATTCGGGAACAGGACTGAGGTTTAAGAGAAGGCAGGAATTATGTAATGGAGTGAATGACAGCTATTGCAAAGAAAGAAAAAGTACATATAATGTATAAACCATTAAAAAAGTTAGGATGTTTTTCTTTTCTATTAATGTTTGTGTGCCTACAACTTAAATGATAATTTAGTAAAAGGTATTTCACAAAACAAAAAAACAAACAAAAAAAAACAAAGCACAAATTAGTAAAGAGCTAAAGGGAACCATTAGAAAACTCAAAGCTGACTATGAACTTAAAAATATACAGAAATTAAAAATAACCCCAAGATCGTTCATTTTTAACTTCCTGATATAGTTAACAACCAACAATGTTAGGAGTTAGTCCACAGCAGCACTGCACACACTGACCCAAATGAGATGGCCAATATCCTTGCTGACAAATTTTGTACAAGTTTTACTCTACTCTCAGCTATAATTATTCCAGATTATACCATGACCCCCCATTAATATTCCAAAACGTGCACGTTGTAAATTGACTTATACTAATGGAAAAAGGTCCGGTCGCCCAGACTTTTTCCATTAGTATAAGTCTTTTTTAAAACACTGTCTCGCTATGTTAAAGGAGTTTAACATAGCGAGACAGGTTTAAAAAAAGCAACGGAGATATCCGTTGCTTTTTTTAAAGCTGTCTCACTATGTTAAACTCCTTTAACATAGCAAGACAGTGTGTAAAAAGCAACGGAGATCTTGTTTTCTCTGTTGCTTTTTTTTTTTTAAACCTGTCTCGCTATGTTAAATGGGTTTAACATAGCGAGACAGCTTTAAAATAAGCAACAGAGATCTCTGTTGCTTATTTTAAAGCTGTCTCGCTATGTTAAACCCATTTAACATAGCGAAACAGTTTGTAAAAAGCAACGGAGATCTTGCTTTCTCCGTTGCTTTTTTCAAAACTGTCTCACTATGTTAACTGGGTTTAACAGTGAGACAGCTTTAAAATACGGAACGGAGATTCTCTGTTGCTTTTTTTAAAGCTGTCTCGCTATGTTAAACCTATTTAACATAGCAAAACAGTAAAAAGCAATGGAGATCTTGCTTTCTCCATTGCTTTTGCCCACAGCTCTGATGTACTGTGTAGGCATACGCATGCGCAGTACATCAGAACTGCCACAGAATACCAAACAGTCTGCTGCGGAAGGGCAGCAAGGAGGCATTATACAATGCCATTATTTAAGAAAAGTAATTTTTTTTTCCTTAAATAATATCATTGTATAATAGCAATAACCCACTTCTGGGTGTGGGTAATGTTGGATTTACCCACGGTTGGCTTTGTTTGGCCACTTGGGCTTTGCTCATGACCAAACCAAGCCAACCGTGGGTAAATCCAACATTACCCACACCCAGGCATGGGTTATTGCTATATTCCACACTCCCAGATACCCCTCTATTTATTATGCAACAAGTTCTCTCAACTCTCTTAAAAACGACCACCTCATTCGTGAGCCCTGGTTGTTTGAGTATCAATATCCCAATAAAGCCTCTTTGAACCCCTACTTAACATCTTTATTCTAATCCTCTCCATCGGTTGCATTCCTGAAATCTGGAAAAAACTGCTAGTATAATGTCAACAATACCAGAGTGTAGTAACCACAGATCCCGGTAACTGTAATCCATTAGTCTCAGCATCATATGTAAAGCTATGGAGTGTATTGTCTCAGACTTCATTAATGTGGGCACTAGAGGTTTCTTAACCCTTGGCCCTCATCGATTCAGCTTTATCAAAGAAAGGTACTGCCTCTAACCTCATTAATTTATTTGCAAAATGAACCAAAGCAGTAGACAGCAGTAATGCAGTACATACAGCACATATGGACCTGGCCAAGACCTTTGACACTTCCTCATGCAGGCATTATTAGCAGACTTAAAAAATATGAATACAAATCCTTATATTGCATGGTGTTAGTCTAACTAGTTGTCTGGTAGAACCAGTCATTAGAATCACAGGTGCAATTTCTGAAAGCAAAACAGTTACCAGGCCCTCCCCTATTTGGCATCTATTTGTCAAAACTTCAGTCCAGCACTCTTGTGGTCTATGGTTGTCCAGGCTTGCAGAGGACTGTAAATTAGGTATTATTAAATCTTCCATTTACTCCATTGCTCCAGCATTGGTTGTACCATGTTAAAACAAATGTCAAGGCCAATGATCTCAAATTAAAATGTGAAAAAAAATGAAGCATAGTTCACTTTAGTAAAACAAAACATTTTCACCTACCATATAGGAGACATACCCTTCCAGACACTTTTTTGATGCTTTTTCTCCCTTACTTGCAACCAGACAGCTGGCCCAGTGCCCACTGACCTATGCTGGCTCTACCAGCCACGCCAATCTACTCCCTGACCAATATTGACTTTTTGCACCAGGCCCAGCGAGGACTCTTAGGGTGGGCCCTGGGCCTTACTGTCCAACATCCATGTAGGGGATTACTTTATGCCTACTGCAGTTTACTATCCTTCCTTGGGTATGTGCCCCAATAACTTCCACAGGGCTGTGCAATGGACAGGCTGTACTGATCTACTACCCATTTCTGCATAGAGTTGACGTCATATGCTGCATCATCCTTCAGCTGTAGCATGTCAGAGGGCTTCCCATTCTCCTCCAGAAAGTTCCAACTACTTTGTGCCCCCATGTACACACTTCCTCCCAGGACTGATATGGCCGTCAGTCTTGATGCTCCCTCAGTAGCCAGAGTCTCTAATCCATCCCAGGTTGACTGGGGTATAGTCACAGCATTATCCCCTTATGCTACCAGAGCATATCTAGGCACTGTTGTTGATGCTGCCTTGTCTTTAAAGCATCATGTCTCTGGAGCAGTCATACTGGCTCATCTATACTAGTGTTTCTCCCCAGTCTGGCACCCCAAAATTCTAATTTCACAGTTGAGGAATAAAAAGTTCCACTTTGCTCTGGTATGTTGCTCCTGACTCCTCTAAGGAGCAGCATCAGACCCACTGCACATTACTTCTCATCTCTAACTGACGGAGGGGTGTCTTGCTACAGCTTAGACCACAGATATATAATACTACATATCACACACCTTGACAGATCAGAGATTAACACCTAAACAGAACAGTAACCTAACCACAAAATTCTTATAGTTATCAGGACAGCCTGGAAGCCTCGTCTGTACTCGGTCTCTTACAAACCCCTCTGTAGAATCAGTCTATAGCCTTTTAAGCCATGAAAGATCCAACCCTCTGACCTTCTATTCCTTCACAGAAGGAATGGTATCTCAAATACCAGGTTAACAGATCTTAATGACCAGATCAGACATACTTATATTTCTAGCCTATTGTTTTACTAGGGAAATTCAGTTCCGCCTAGCTGAAAAACCTCCTCTCCTGGGTTCTTTGAGAAATGCAAATTATGGATCCAGGAATTCAGTTTATTGTTGAACTGAGTACATGATAGTATTAATAATCTTAGCTTATCCCTACAACAAAGTTATGTTGGCAATGAAAGTGCATTCAGACTGCATTTGATGGACTTTCTAAAGCAAGACAAAATGAGTTGGTGTTCATAAAGAGTGATCTGAATGCTCCTACCAGGACAGGCAGAACAAGATACGAGAACTGCCTGAGTCCACAGAAGTGAACAACAAGCATAAAGGAGAGGCCATTCTTGACTTTTGTCTTGCAAATGGCTTGATGGTAGCCAACATATGGTTCAGCAAGACATACAGTCAGTCACATCATCATGTACAAGAGTGGCCAACATATGACTGATAGACTTCTTCCTAGTAAGGAAAGGGCATTGGAGTAGAATCAGTGATTGCAAAATCATCCCCAGTGAAATGGTCAGCCTCCATCATAAACCACTGTCCACAATCGGCTGCAAACAGTGGCCAGAAAAGGTACCAAGATCAAAAGAAACTAAGATGAAGAGCTGAAATTTGACTAGAGTGGAAGCACAGGACATCAAAGAAATACTCAGGACACAATCACCTCAGGAAAGAGAGGAAACAGCTGAAATGAATGGCAGCATCTCAGAATAGCTTTTGTGAAGATTATAGAACAGATATGTGGCAGAAACAGGTATGGAAATAAAGTAAAGGGAAGCTAGTGGTAGAATGCAGAAGTACAGGAAGGTGTCAAAAGAAAAGAGGAGTGTAAAAAGAAAGGCGAGCTAGAAAAGATAGAGCAGACTAAGGAATACTGGTGGACAAAGTCAGGAAAGCCGTCACAATGATAACGAACAAGGTGTGAGAGAAACTCTACCAGCTTCTGCAAAGTGACTCAACAAATTCCGCAAAAACTCCTTCAGGTTGCAAGGCAGACACAGGCAAAGATAAAGATGGACACTATTCATAATGGTTGCCTACAACGGTCTGCTCACCAGTTGAGGAGCTCAAAGGCAGGTGGCAAGGAGTACCTTTAGCAGCTTCTGAATAAAGAAAACTGCACGTAGGCTGTACTTCCCCATGCACAGCTAACAATGAAAGTGCAAGAAGCACCCACCCTAGAAAAAGTAGCAGAACTAAGGAAAAAGTCTGGGAAAGCAGCAGGCTCAAACAAATTCACAGCAGATATGCTCAAGATGTTGAATGACTTAGAGAAATGGCTCCCGTGGGTATTCCTCAAGGTATGGAAATAAAGACGTATCCCAGATGACTTTAGAAGCAGCATTATAGTGCCAGTGTACAACAACAAAGGGGACATTTACAACTGTAGACAGTACAGAGGAATCAAACTCCAGTCACACTGCATGAAAGGATTGGAGAGGGTGATTATTCTACTCTACATATTTATCAAAGTAAGGTGGGAGATGAGCAGCTCAGATTCATATCAGGATGCAGCAAAACAAAACAGATGTTTGCAGTGGGGCAGGTAATGGAGGAGGTGGAAATAAGGAACTATTCCAAATGAGCATTCCTGGACTGGGAGAAGGCATACAAGGACCCAAGAAAGCTGATTTGGATAGTTCTGCTATCAAAATCCCAGAAACATTTATAGTATTAGTTCAGGCTACATACAAGGATACAATGGCATAAGTAGAATGGACTGAGCTGAATATTGATACCCATATTCCCACTGGGAATCTGATACCACTGCTGTTCTTACTGGCAACAGATTACCTTAGCAAACAGATCAGAGCAGATCAGCCAGACTTCAGCAAGTGACAGGGGACTGGAATGCAAAACTGAAGGCACATGGAGTAAAACTGAATACAGACAAGACAGCTGTCGTGGCAGCAAATGGAGAAGTCAGACAAAGATTTAAACGGAGATAGAAAAAAAATAGTGGAACAACTTAACAGCTTCAAGTACCCAAGAGAGGTGATTGAGGAAAAAAAGAATGCCTGAATGAAGAGGTCAAAGCTAAAATCAGAGGTGTTGCAGCCAACTGGCACAGAGGGTAGATGTGTGACGGAAGAATGCCAAACAAGATGAAAAGTAAGGTGTCAAAAAAAAAAAAAAAAAGTGGTACAACCATTGTTTCTGTATAGAGACCTGAGCAATGAAGGCACTGCTACTGAGCTGCATAAAAAGACCTGTGACAGTCGGGTATAACTGTCAAAGAAAGTACGAGACGGGCACTAGAGAGGAGGTGAAAGTTCATGTGACGCCCTGACTCCATGAAAATAAATAGGGGGTGATGATAAATCTACATAAAACATATATACAAGTAAATTTACCTATTTCTTTAAATTTACCGATGAACTTCAGTTAATACTCCTTCACAATTTCCAACAACTTAATTCATCATCATCATAGTAAATACAACCCAGCCATCCTTATTTAACCACATAGGTACCCATTTGTTTACCTTACTTTACTCCATGTTTTTCTATAATTTGACTGGAAAACTCTTTTTTTTTTTTTTTTTTTACTACTCATTCCATAACTTAAAGCAAATAATTACCATTTTTTTGGTTTATTATACTATCACCCCTTAATAAAATTAACATTTCACTTGCTTCCTGTTATATCACCACATTCATATATCACATTATATATCACTTTTGAACATTCCACAAAAGAGATTTAATAAACAATCTTATCTGCCTTAACTAATTGCTTCTAATCTTTAATATTGGCCCTTTCACTTCTGATATACAAGTTTAACCCCATCTCACAATTTGTTATCCCTAAACTCTTTCATCCATTCTTCTCCACTTGTCCTCTTTCTTTATAATACTTTTCATACACTCTGGTTAAAGTATTAGAAGAAGTGACTACAATGTTTAATAATCTTTCTTTCTCTTCAGTTCATTTGCTCCTTGTTTATTTAACGTTCCATTCTCAGGATTTTCCTTTACTTCTTTCTTACACATTTCTTTAACATTGTTATATAATTTCTTCCAGCTTGGGCCTCACTTTCCCCTTTTTCCAAAAATCAAACATTTTTGCTTGAATATCTTCATTCTCTGCTAATTACTTTCATACACCTATTTCCTTTTCACTTTCATTGTCAACACTGACATTTCTGCATACTCCTGTACAAATGTTCTACATTTGTGTTTTGTTTCTTCCATTTCTCATCCTCTTTTCTCATATACACACCTGTGAAACATTGCCACCAACAGATTAAGCTTTTCAAGTCCTTTCCTTCTATTATCTCTGCATTTTCCCTAGTATTGATCAGTTTTTAGAGATAATTTGGAAATATACAGTCTTTCTTCCCCCTCTTGTATCGCATACAAACTATCAGATATTATATAATAAATCAGTCTTAATGTTCTTTTGGCATATCTATAATACCTTTCTTAAGTCTTCCATGCTCCTCATTAGATACGTACTAATACTGCCATTCCTGCAACTGTCATTCTAAAACTGCATGTAACATTTTCCCGATAACCTAAGTTGTTGGTCTTTTTGATTTACATTCAGATGTCACATACCTTATACACCTGCATAAATACTATGACATCATTCATATATTAATACCCTTTTCACATCAGTCTGGAGCCATAGGTAGGATGGGGTAGAGAGTCAGCTGCCCTGGCTGAAAACTGGCAGATGGCAAAGGTGTGGGAGTTTAAATAAGTAGCTTTCAATAATTACAGAAATGCTTTTGGTCCTTAACTTTGATAAGACCATTTTCGTGCTCTACAACTAGAAGTGCAGGTGAGCGAATGCTAGTTTAGGTTACGGTACAGCATATGCCAGATGAACTAGCTTCTCTTCTGTGACAGCTATGACATCTATATTAGTTCTGCTGCATTTGCTACCGCTGCATGCAATTTCCTTTTTTTAATCCTATTCCTAATAAGTCATGTTTGACTAACACATCATCTTCACTACTACATTATAATGCAGCACAATTCCACTCCTCCTCCATTGCAAGATTCCCATTTTCTGTAACTTCATTTTGCAGTAAAACATCACTTTGCTCATTTAAAGCATAGACACTCCTACATGAATACAAATTAATATGTTTCCCCATTTACATACACTAAAAAAAGAAAGCATGTATAATGTACAACTGTCATCGGTCAAACATTTCGTAAGTTGTTCAGTTCCTGACTTCCCCTAAACCTCACTCCTCCAGAACATTACTCTGCATGTACTGTTCCTACAAATTCCATTCCATTTCTATGTAATTTGCAACTTCTCTTTTCTAAAGATTTCTCCTCCAGTTCTTCTTATCTCTTTTACAATACTCAGTTCATTAAGACTTTGACTTCCATTTTTTAGTCGTTTTATTTTTTTTTTGTTTGTTTCTTTTTTGACACCTAACAGAATTAAACTTAAGGCCTTGCCATGTCTAAGCAATTCAGGATACTGTGTCCGAGCTTAAAAGAATTATTTAGTTACAGCCATTTGCTCCCCAATACTTCTGGCACTGAACTCTGTAGGGCATTTTTTTAAATCTGGACATTTATACTCAATATATGCTCCCAGGTTTAAGGACATTTGATTACTGGGAAAAAAATGAATGGGTAGATGCCCATTTTCAGTGAAGCCCCTGGGAAAAAAAGATTCAAAGCATTACAAAACATTTTAAGAGCAATAATAGATTTGTCAATTGTCAAAAAAATACAAACATGTACAGTTTAAATAATTATACTAAATTAGACAATGTGAAAACATTGGTCAATAATAGATAAGCATGTGACAACTATTTAATATTTAAAGAAACTGTAGCCACTTTAATAAAGTTAAGTTAGTATAATACAAACAAAACTGCAATGTGAAGCAAGAGAAAAAAAAGCAGGGTTGTGGCATATTTAGAAAGAAAAAGACGGAAGTGAATGAAGAAATGAGGGAAAGGGAAGAATAAGAGGTGTGAGGCATGAATAGGTACGTCATCTGGTGACGTAGTTTATCTTTAGGTTGAGAAAGAACACACACATTTTAGCTAGGAAGTCTTTCTGAACATTTTTAAAGAGTTGAAAGGAGGGTATTGACCTGATGGATACAGGTAAAGAGTTCCAGGCATTAGCAACATGGCAAGAGTACAGACCATGCCCAGCACATCTCACAGGTTTATTGGCAGAGGAGTTTTTAGTCATTGCATTGTGATGACGGATTGGAAACATAGTTGTTTAGAATGGTATTTAGTGCCGGACAAGCATATGGATGATGAATACTTTTACAGGTGGTAATAAGCCATCTATATGTTAATTGATAGGGTGGTTCTAACCAATTTAGGCTTTTTAGTGCTATACAGTGGCGGGTTCTGAAAGGGGTATATGCTGCAAATGTTGCCACTTTATTAGAACATTGTTCATGTTTTGATTTTTGTAATGCCTGGAGGTTAGTAAGGATGACAGCATCATGAAGTAATAAGGGTAGAAGGCAAGTGTTTTTTAGTCACATTGGTGAGAAAGTTGTCGGTTCTTTAAAGCATTCTACGTTTTGGGTAGTTTTTAATGCGATTTTGTATATGCAGGTCGAATTTAAGATCATCCACTGTCATCACCAATAATTTACTATGAGAAGTGACATCAATGGCTGTATTAAGAGAATTTTAAATGTTTTTTCATGAGGGAGAGATATGAGGGGAAAAAAGTTTTTTTTTTTTTTTTTTGGGGGGGGGGGGCTTGAGTATAAGTTGTGAATTACAAAGCCATATTTCAGTTAAAGCTTCCTGAGTATTTTTTTGATATGTGCCAGGTTGTCCTATATGTATGTGACTGTGGAGTCATCTGCATATTGTATTAGGGAGGCTTGTTGTGTGGGGAGTATTTGAGAAAAATGTTAAAAAGAGGAGGTGACCAAGGATAAAGCCTTGTAGTATATGTCAGTGGTGACTGGGAGGTATGGAGAAAGAAAAGAGTTCCATTTTACTGACTGCCTTAAATCTTTCATCCCCATCACACCTCTTAACATTTGATATCTTCCCAAGGAAAAATTCTTTGAAGTTTGTTTGAGGTATAAAAAATACTCAGTTTGAGGTATAAAAAATACTCAAACACTTGCAAGCAAAGTCCTAAACCTTCTGATCTTCTTTTCCAGCTTCTCTTCCCAATCTTTTCTTACCCCCTCTTATTTATTCTTACTATTGTGCAATGCATACCTCAGCTGTCCAGATTTGTGCAGAATGTCCAGATTTTGCCTCACATTTTTGGTCTATTCCTCATAAAATTTGTGTTTCTCTAGTAAAACATTGAGGATTTAACTCACTAATAATTACATATATTTGACTTTCATATCCTTCAGAAAATACATGCTAACAAAAGTCTATTCTAGCAACTTCCTAAATTTATAGGAGTAATATCTAAAAATTGTTTCTCTTTTGGGTCTTCACCCCCACCCCACCACCACTATTTTTTGCATTATCCAAATTTCTACCACTTAAGAGGTTGAAAGGTATGGTAGAATATTCTAATTATCCCTTTTATAACAGCAGCTTCTGTTCAGGGTTCGACTAAAAGCTCTACCAGAGCAAGTCTTTCATTTAGGACTCCCCTATCCCCTTTCTCTTTACCTCTATCTCAGATGTCAATCCTTGGTAGGAAATGCAATCTCTAACCTGCAAGCTAAACTGTATGTTTGGTTTAAAAGTTGCAGAGTCCAAATCTGACCTCAAAGCAGTGACAAGTGGAGTACCACAGGGTTCCGTCCTGGGACCTCTCCTGTTTGGTATTTACTTCTCCGAAGTACAGAAGGCTTCTGGCAAATGAAAATCACAGATGACTGCAAACTAGGAGCCATAGTCAAGTCCCCAAATGATGTGGACATCCTACAGAAGGGCCTCGCTGAGACAGATGCCTGGTGTCAGAGCCATGGCCTCAAGCTCAGTGCTAAAAAGTGCAGTGTCATCCCCATTTGGTAAAAACTCTGTACCCATGAACTACCACATAGGCAGCAATCTACTTAACACCGAATGTGTGATAAGAGACCTTGGGACCCAGGTGGACAGTAGTCTCTCCTTTGATAGTCACATCACCACAGTAGTCAGGAATTCCTTCTATGTGGCACACCTCATCATAAAAGGGTTCTTATCCGGGAAAAGAGAGGTCATTGTTCTCCTCTACTCGACATTCATTAGACCCATTATAGAGTACAATGCCCCTTTTGGAATGTACCTCACAAGATATCTTCAGCAGCTGGAAAGGCCACAGAAGTACCTCAAAAAGAGAATTACTGGCCTCAAACAAATGCCCTACACTGACCGCCTCAAAAAACTCCAGCTTTACTCAGTAGCATATTGCCTACATAGAGGTGATCTCTGCCTAACATATAAAGCTATGTCAAACCCAGAGCTGCTGGACATGCTACACCTAAAGAAATCCCAATCCCTCCGAGCTACATGCTCTGGGGACCTAAACCTTGTCACCACAAACAGGACATGCTGGAGGGATAGATTCCTGTCCCAGAGACTTTCCATACTCTGGAACAGGCTACCCATCTATGTCAAGCAAAGTTCTTCATTAGCACTCTTCAAGAAAAATCTTGATGAGTGGATGGGAAATAGGAAATACACCCCGGGGATCACTTCTGTGTCTCTGCTCAACAGTGGCACAGGAAATACACCCCGGGGATCACTTCTGTGTCTCTGCTCGACAGTGGCACAGGAAAATAACTTTCTTGGGTGGCGTAAGCCAGGGAATCTTGTTGGCTAGGCTTACGTAGGCCCTTGGGCTGATAGCCTAGTACCTACCTATGAACTACTACGTACCCTTATCTCACTTTATAACCTTTTCCTCACATTTGCTGCCAGCACCTTGGTCCCTTTTTCATCTCAAATAAATTCCAGCCCTATCTTGCCTATTTTCTGTACCCCTACTTGCAGTCATCCCCATTGGCAAAATCTCCTTTTTTCATTCTCATGTTGGCTTATTACTTTATTTTTATCATACACAACATCACTTTGAAGATGGTTGCCCTCAATATTTGTCCTACTGTTTATCAAACACATTTGGTAAATGTACCAGTGTCCAATCTTTTGTCTAAAAAGTAATTCAAGTGTACCAAGTACTATTCCATACCTCTTGTTTTCAAGCACTTCATCATACAATTTCTGGCAAAGTTCAGAAAAAAATGTTTTCAGTTCTACGTCCTCCATATCAGTTATTGTACTGTTACTTTTCTTCTGGACTGCACATTTAAATGATTAAATACAGTCTTACCATGAGCCATAAAAACTGTCAGTAATATTTTTCTGCCAAGCCAAATGGCTCAGTCACCTAGCAGAAAGTTTGTCCAGATATTTATTATGGTTCTACATCAGAGTAAATCTCAAAGCTTTAATTCTAGTGTCCTTAACAACACATCTTTATTGGTATCCAGTATCTACTTCTAATCAGCACAACCAGCAATTGCTTCTGCCCATAATCCATGACTTTTTTAATTTCTGCAATACTTCTATACCTCACTATAGTTACTTAAGCATAACTTGTTTGTAAGTTACTTCCTGTAATCCAGTCCTTCTTTGGCTTTCCAAATGACTAGCAGCAGATATCTGCCATTCCAAATTCAAAGGAGCGCCAGCTAACATTTCATGCAAAACATTTACTTTTTGCACTCAGTCTCTTCAAATTATGACTACATAGCATAGAGTTCCATCAATAAGACCATGACAATGCTGATGCATCACCTGGTTTTGCTTCTTCCTAAGCCTACCTAAAAATTGAAATCTTTCAATCCATCTTCTGACATCACACTCTTCACTCTCTCCAACAGAATTGTTTTCTAAATTGTGATCACTGCTAATATCTGTTAGCTTGGATTTTCCCTCCTCCCTCTAATAGCAACCCTTTGGCACCATCAAGGGAAAAAGAGTAGCGTAATTACCCTGGTGCTGCGACCATATTCCCCCCTAGTCAGTAAGAATACCACCTCAGGTATCCTCTGAAAGTAGGCCATGGCCTAGCGAAAACGAACAGTCAACAAAACTTAAGTTGCCCCCCACACACACACACACACACACTACGTGACAAAATGCATACTTGACCTTCAAGGTATTCCTGAAGTCCAAATTTGTTTGCCACTGAAATCCTTAATGAAGGGATACTGGCTCTGTGTACTTTGCTTAATGCTCAAGCTGCAGACTGGGAAAAGAATGAAAGTCTTGGCTACTTTGTGCGGTAGCAAAAGGAAAGCCAGTATGAAGTTGAAGAAAGATACAAGATTTTGTTGCTGCAGAAATGTTGTTGGGAATTGGGGTGGATGTGTGTTTTTTTTTTATAAAAGTAGAAAGTGGGCAGAAAAAGGGATAGAGTGGATATAGAGATGGAGATTTACGCAGCAGTTCTTTAACAAAGAAAAAAAAAACAAAGCAGTGTGGAAAAACACAAAATAGTGCACATGCATGCTACTTTAATAAAGAGACTAAGTAAGGTGAACAAATCCAGTAGAAAGACAGAAGCCTGGAAGCCTTTTCTAGCAGGTAGACCAGGATACTTTGTTAATAAATGGAAAAAGTTACCTGTATATTAACAGGTAATTTCTAAAAATAAAAACTTGACGCCTGGGAGAAAAAGATTACAGTGCTGGATTGGCTGTAGAAAGCCTATGGGAGGAGATGGGCTGCTCCCTTTCACAAATATGTGGTGGAGTAATGGGTCTAAAAGGGATTTCATGAGTTTTAAGACATCATCAACAAGACAATCCAGAAAAGAAACAGTATGCAAATAAAAGACAAGTACATGCTCATCACATCTTTTATAGGCAGACACAAAAAAGATAGATCGGCTGTAGTACAATTAAACCAGATGAGCGCACTTACCTCCTGGGCCTCAGTTAAGCAAACATGTTGTGGGGGACTGCTGAAGGAGTTAAAGTCACTTTATTCAGACATAGTGTTCTTTTTACAATTCATTAAGGAGTTGTGCTTTGTTAGGGTGTTGCTACTTGGAAATGCATCATCTGCAGTGGTCAGTTGGGAGTCCTCCAAGAGCATTCAATTTGCTTTTCACCCTTCAAGACTCCACAGTAATAGCGGATGAGGGACAGGAACTTTTCCCCAGAGGTGGAAGGCACCGTTCCACTACAGAGAAGCAGACACCAAGGTAAGCTAGATTGAGCAGGGGTTCCAAGCAAGCCTTTCATCATGCATTTCTTGTGCTTAACGTAGATTTCTAGTAAATGAAGGCAGAAAGATCCATTTCAATTTTAGAAGAATGAAGTTTGTGCACAAAGATTATTTTAGGTTTGGACAGACAATATTCTTTCAGCTCCAGTTATGTTTATGCTGTCATCCATTAAAAAAAATGTTTTCCAGGTGAGTAGTCCAGCACACCCTAAGCACACAGCAACAGCTTAATTCCTTTCATGCAGTTAAATTCAGTTCCTAGTAACCAAAACAGAAAGCTCCATTTAAATTTTATAAGGGAAAAGTACCTCCAGTTTTAGTAAGGTAGTATGTGTTGTTGCCTATTAAATACTATTGTTTTGGGGGTACGAAGTTCTAGCACTCAAACACACAGCAGTAACCTGATTTTTTTTATTTTAAAATATATATATATATATATATATATATATATATATATATATATATATATATATATATATAAATATCTTGACCACCAAATGGAAAAGTACCTTGCGTGATTGTTATATTAGATGGCCTATGTGAAAAGGCTAGAACTAAAGAGATGAGCTGTTTCCTTAAGTTTTCACAGATGTATTTTATACAAGGGCAGTGCTTTTTCTTTCTCGACATTCCACTGTTCGCAGCTCATTTGTTCACAGCTGAGTGCTCATCTGTTTATTCAGGAAATTTGAGTACACTGTCTGTAAATATACTTTTCCTGAGTTTGTGCAACAATGGGGACAATATATTTACAGTCCAAGGTTATAGAAGCAGATCCCCCCTGTGGAGAGGTGAAGAGGGGCAGTCTCCCAAAATAATTTTTTTTTAACTCGCTACCAAATTTGAGTATTCCTTGACTCATGAGATCAGCAGCAAATTAGTAGTAGTAGAGCAGTCCATGGTCGAGCTAATAAAGACAATCCCTACTCAATACTAGAGCAGTCCATGGTCGAGCTAATAAAGACAATCCCTACTCAATAGTAGAGCAGTCCATGGTCGAGCTAATAAAGACAATCCCTACTCAATACTAGAGCAGTCCATGGTCGAGCTAATAAAGACAATCCCTACTCAATAGTAGAGCAGTCCATGGTCGAGCTAATAAAGACAATCCCTACTCAATAGTAGAGCAGTCCATGGTCGAGCTAATAAAGACAATCCCTACTCAATAGTAGAGCAGTCCATGGTCGAGCTAATAAAGACAATCCCTACTCAATAGTAGAGCAGTCCATGGTCGAGCTAATAAAGACAATCCCTACTCAATAGTAGAGCAGTCCATGGTCGAGCTAATAAAGACAATCCCTACTCAATAGTAGAGCAGTCCATGGTCGAGCTAATAAAGACAATCCCTACTCAATACTAGAGCAGTCCATGGTCGAGCTAATAAAGACAATCCCTACTCAATACTAGAGCAGTCCATGGTCGAGCTAATAAAGACAATCCCTACTCAATAGTAGAGCAATCCATGGTCGAGCTAATAAAGACAATCCCTACTCAATAGTAGAGCAGTCCATGGTCGAGCTAATAAAGACAATCCCTACTCAATAGTAGAGCAGTCCATGGTCGAGCTAATAAAGACAATCCCTACTCAATTGTAGAGCAGTCCATGGTCGAGCTAATAAAGACAATCCCTACTCAATAGTAGAGCAGTCCATGGTCGAGCTAATAAAGACAATCCCTACTCAGTAGTGGAGTAGTCCATGGTCGAGCTAATAAAGACAATCCCTACTCAATAGTTAGGGAACCATGAAGAGAACATATTTCTCAGCTGAGAGAGAGAGATACAAACGACAGATTGTGTGTACTTGTGTGCACACGCTCAGGTAATACTAAAATGCACTGACTAGTGTTCAAACCATCCAGAGTTTATGTAGTTAACGGACACAGCAAAATGTTGGTGTTGAAATGCACAAAGCTCTACTTATAAGGCATTCAATATCTGGTATAGTTGCCTTGGATAATAATTCACAATACACAATAATAGAATTCAACATATTTTCAGTGCTGTGGGAATGTCAACATGTAACACCTAATGTAAACTATCCACATTCCCATACTCAAGTTGAAAGGACAGGTTAGACTGAAAATAGTCATGAAGAAATTAACAAAGGGCGTCATGTAGATTTACACTCCAGCTAGGTGTGCATCAGTCACCAGCTCAAATATTATAGGAAAATATACCTCAACTGTCCAGATTTTTGCCTCGTGTTTTTAGTTGAGAATTGAAGTCACTAAATAAAGACATACATTTGAGCTTCATATATTTCAGAAAAAGCACGTTATCAAATTCTGTTAATTCTTGCAACTTTTTAAAAGTTTAAAGATCATTTAAAATCTATCCCTATTTTTGGGCTTCGTCTTCCCATTGTTTTAGGCTCTGTCCAGATTTCTTGCGCTAAAAGGTTAAGAGATATCAAACTGTGCACTTCCTCAGTTAAACATGAGGAGTTGCTTTCAGTACAGATGAAAGCAAAAGCAAATGTGTATAAATAACATTTCTACCTTGAGAAATCAGCAAGTATGCTTATCATTGAAAAGAGGGAACCAGAGGAAATATGCAGCAGATTCACTGGAAACATATCTCTCAAAGCAAGAAATCTGGACAAAGCCATAAATAAAAGTGGGACAAAGGCCCCAAAATAGGGACAATTTTTAAATATTCCTCTTACAAAGTTAGAAAATTGGTAGAATAACAGGTTTTGCATTAGCATGAATTTTCTGAAGGGTATGAAGTCTGAAACTCAAATGTCTGCCATTATTTTCTAACTTCAGTCTTTAATGATCTGCCACTAGTTTACCAAAAAAACACAATTTTATGAAAAACAGACCAAACATACGAGACAAAAATCTGAACATTATGTAAAAATCTGTTCAGTGGAGAGGTATGACTTTAAAACGAGGAGTGCTGGTTGAGTGTGAGCAGCCAGGACCCACTGGTTGTTCTTAAAGGAGATGGGATGTTACCAAGGTGAAACCAGAGACATTTGTTCAAAACAAATAAATACATCCCAAACAGATTGTAATGAATGCATGTGTGTTTGGGGAAGTCTCCAGCTCAGAGTCTTTTGAAAAGGGGTTAGCAAAAGATCTCCAAGAAGAATTCTGAAGAGACATTTTCAAAAGTAGAATGGGCTGAGCCAAAAAGTGCTCATTTTGAAACAAAATATCCTGATGCACGAAGAAAGGAACTTTCCTGCATTCCAGCAATTGGTTCAATACGTCAGTGGTAAAAATACAGACCACATACTTTTCCAAACATTTGAAATATGATAGACTGAAAAAGTCAGCAAGATATGCAAACAGCTGCAAAAACTAAAACTTACAGATTTTTTTAAATATGCTGTTGAACGTACTCAAAGAATTTTAGCACTGCATGTGAAAGTACAAATGAATGTCAAAATGAGTTTGCATTTTGAAAAAAAAATAGTTTCATCTGAAATTTGAAAATGGCATGAAGTAAGGGAATGCATAACATATATAGCAGTAGTAGATTTGTGCTTTCATATGCATTTAAAGTACACTAAAGTGGGAGCCCTGGTCTTATAGAGGGGATTAATATAAAGGTGTACAGTATTAAGGAATTGGTACCTTTAGTCTATGTATTTGTTAAAACTGAAACAAGATGAGAACATCTCTGTCTTGCACTTGAAAAGGCTAATTGTCTGCCAGTTAGGTCAACAACTTACCTCTTACTAAGTTCCATCTTTTACAAACTACAAGATACAACATCTCTTTCTGAAAACTGGAACCCCAAGATTACTTCATGCAGTCTTAGGACTTCTTCCCAATCAGGGTTAACTCTGCAAATACCAGGAACAAAACCACTTTACTAAACCACAGTTTCTCACACCTAGTCCGTAAACTCTGGGAGAGCATCCCCTTCAAACATCCTTCCTAGGTGGTTTTCAGGCCCCAGCACAAATCATACCTGATCAGTGAAAGCCTCCTATCAGGCCACATCAAAAGCTCACCTATAACCCCATCCAGACTCAAACATGCCTGTCTTTAATCACCTCACCAAGGAGAGAAGACTACTCCCAAATATGTACATAACATGTTATTGTTATGCTTATCCCTCAAATCTCATTTTCTGGGCCTTGCTCACATTGACAATGTAACTGTTTATCCGTTTGTAATATTACTGTACTAAATAACACTGAATGAACGTTGTACTACTATGTTTTGTTAACTTACTTTGTAGCCTTCTGCAATCTTTGTTGAAGAAATGTAACTCATTTCCATCTGCTCGCACCCTGGGCTGGACATGAAACTGGAGATTTACTGGGGTACAGCACTGGTCAAACAAAAACAAAGCAGGTATTCATAGCATACAACAGGACAGTATATATAACAGAATAAATAAATGTGTATCAAATGGTCTAACAATTTGAAAAGTGGCACATACAAATACATGAAAAAAACAAGCAAATTGGACCAACACTAAGGTTAACCGCACTTGGAGAACAGGATTCAAAGTAGCAAAGATTAAAAAAAACTCGAGGTAACAGAAACACTGAGTATGTAAAAACAAACATTTAATCAAAAATCACAAAGGTTTCAAGAGAAACCCATCCTCACCAAAACATGTGACTATGATAATTCTCAGGGGCATGAGGGCAGTGGCAAATGTGTTATGGATGGGCTGGGAAGGAAGACCTGAGAGAGGAAGGATCAGTTTAGAAGTAGTACAAGAGGAAATTACGAAAGACTGAGGGCGCACAGCTTGGAAGGAGAAAGGCTAGGACACTAGTTGGAAAGGGTTAGTAAAACCAAAAGGGAAGATGGGACAAATCTCAGGAAGTGGAAAGGGTCAGAAGTGATTAAACTGGAGTTGTTCACAAACCAGCAGATTAAAGATTCAAAGTAGTCAAGTAAACAGAAAAAAAATAAGATTGAGGAGAGGAGTCTAGCTGCAGTTTAAAAGGGTCAAAGGTCTAACGCTGGCCAAGGTAAGTCAGCAGAAGGAGCAAAACGTAAGGCACTAATATGCAAGGTGCAAGAATACAGGGACGAGCTACAGCTCACTAGAATGTAAATGTGCCAGTCTGGCCACACAGAGACTGAGGAAGGCTTGGACAAGAAGTGTTTTCCTTCTGTTTACCCCTAAGGAAACTCGGGTACACTTGCCAAATATATGAGAAGCATGTGCAATTATTCCGTTGTATAACATACATTAAATTCCAAATGAAAGGTAATCATGACTGTTGGATGTGAAAAGAGAAGAAGGACCAGGGACACACATAGTGAAGGTCAAGATAAAGCGGAAAGCAGCAAAGTATATGAACAGCTTCAGAGGAAATGGAAATTAGGGCTGTGTGGTGTTAAAGACTGTAGCAGATGCATGTCCAAGGAAGCCTAGTGATAACATTTTGATCACTGTATGATGGGTTAGCTGTGACACAGGCTGGTAAAGAAAAGGCAAAGTTAAGCAGCGGCTATCAAGGATATATGTGGGAATGGATGGTGAGAGCTTGGTGTAGGGAAAAAGATGTGAAGAGAGAGGTTAGGAGTGCAGGAATAGGGCAGATGGGAATGCTCACAGGAACACATGGGTACAGTAGAAAGTAAACTGAAGTAACAGTACCTTGGGATTTAATGTTACAGCAGCACACTAACGGATGCCATTTTTGGAGCATTATCCTTGTGCTCACAACAAAAACCATGTGTGAAGAATCCAACCCCATTCAGGTGCTGAACTCAGCAGTACTCCCCCTGCCCTTGGGTAGATCAGAATAATATAGGCAAGACAAACAGTGTGTTTATGCATTTATGAGAAGGGTAAAGGATATGGTGGTATACACAAAACATCCTTACCAGCCCAGCAAAGTACAGTGCCCTTTCATTTCTTGCTTGTTCAGACTCCCTTTAAAATACTGGCCTTTCTTTGTCCATTGATACAAGCTGTGCAGCAAGTGAAACGCTGTTTGCCATATTAGGTGCTGTAAAGCCCTCATGTAGATTGCAGTGCATCTACTAATGGTCACATGCATGTTGAGCAACTCCTGCATGGAGCAACAATAAGCACAGCAAAGAACGATCACAGTTTGTCATAATTCATATTATCTGCACTTAACACTACACAATCAGTGCAATGACACCTTTCCATTCTGTGCTTGGCAGTCTCTTCAGCAAGTCAGATTATTAGTGGTGCAGTCAGCGACCAGTCTGCTAATGGTCTAATGTCTTCCACGTATTCATTCTGTGCAATTCTGTTACATCCATGATTTACCCAACTCAACACCTCTGATTCTTGATTTAGCTTATAAAAATTTAGAAATGTTTTTTCTTTGATGAAATATGTTGATTTGTTGTCTATAAGAACATGTTGGCTCTGTGCTGCAGAGAGGTGCAAATGAATGTGTCCCTGATACCTCAGGCTTGATGAATATCCTAGCAAATGGAGGATCCAGGAAGGGGTGTGGGAGTGAGAGGCCATGGCCACCTCACCCATTCCAGTGAAAAGGCTTTGGTTTCATTCTGGTAAAGGCTTACCCTCCAGGGAAATGCCTAATAGTGTGCGTATACTGATGTGAATGTGGTAACACTATCTGAGCCTTGGGAACATTTGTTCCAACCGAACAATGCTGGTTGTGGAAGTGTGCACCAGATGTCATCCCAGGAGCGCACTCTACCAGCACCTGATTGTAAGTACAGCTGTACCTGGAAAAGGAAAACCGGTTACAATTAAAGGTACCTCCCCCTGGAAAAAGAGATACCCTCTCCCCCCACTAGGTGATGCAGGGTTCTAGGGTGACAGACTTGTATTTAACATATTAGTGACATGCACTCGTGTGATCAAGTTGCAAATACTTGGATATGCACTTCAAGATCAACATTGTGGTATTCTAGAGATTTTTCTTTTCTCTAAGATGCAAAGACCGCAGAGTTAACATAAGTGTCAGTGGATTTGGGGAACAGCTTCCAACATTGTGATGCAAGGGGCTTATTATACATCGGGGGTGGGGAGAGATAGAGAGAATGTGTGCTGCATGAAAGCAAATGCATGCAAGCGGTCACACATGCCCACATTTGCTATTGTTTATTAGCCTCATTTCTGATGCTCCTCTGTTCTCAATCCTTCATTGCTGCCCTGTTCTACATCCTTCACTGCTGCCCTGTTCTGCATGTTGGCACACACTGCACCTATTATGCATTCCTGAGTAGTTTAGACTACTGCGCATTAATACTACTACATCATACTGTGTTGCTTAGCAGCAGTTTATACAACAAGAGTGGCTGTATACAAGGCCGCAGGCGTTATGTGGTAGAAGTATAAATTGACTAGACACATGGCCCGTGCAGGGCTCTTGTAATCTAAAAACAAAATGATAGATGCCTTATTGAGTCACAGCCTGTAATTTCTACCATCTGCACTAGCTTCAGTTGTCATTTGAATGTAACAGATGGAAGGCATTGTGATATAAAGCAGGTTTCCATTAGTCACTTCCAACCCACAGAAATATGACAGAGACATGGAATTTGATATTGCAAAAGGATCGGTCTGTTTCATCTTAGACTTTTAGTTTACTCTTTCTAAATTAATAGACTTCATTAAACTGTAGCTCATAAATGGCCTTTTCTCACCTCCATTTCAGTACAATTCCCCTTGTACTCCTATTCTTAAAATCCACTCCCATTTTGTTTTCTACCTCAACTAGAAAACAAACCCAGACATTTGTTAATCTTTCTGCAAAGGCATTTTTCTCTTAGCTTCTAATACACTCCTCAAGTCTAAATACAGAGGATATTCTTGGCAGTAGTCTGTATTGCAGTTCTCTCCCTAATCACGTTTCTTCCCTGTTGTGTTTAGAGTTTACTAATATCCACTTCTTTAATTCAGCTTCCCTTTTCTTAAGATACATACATTTGAATCCTGCTATCTCTCACCACAAGTTAACACACACCCGAGAGGGAAGTCACCACACCACTGTCACTACTGAAAGAATATAGAATAACCTAAATATTCTATTGCACATCACTGCAACTGAATTAGACACTCCATGACAGAACACTGGATGTATGTGACAAATGCAGTCTAGCAGTAAGCAACAGCCATAGGAAATTTAAATGTGGCTGAGAAACATATCACAAATACAGAACAGGACACAAGACACAGCAATAACACATACTACAACAGCAATGGAGTTACGCAGGACAAACAAAGCCCCAACCAGCCCAAGTACAAACCCCAACTCCAACATTCTGGAACAGGATGACACTATGAAACTATGCCATTATGGCAAGAAAAATACAGAGAATGCTGTAAATAACCAACACTACCGGGCATGCAATGGGGGAAAAAAAGATAGACTGCACAAGACATGTACCGAAGAGCAAGGAGGAAGATCTGGCATGTACATCAGCACAGCAATAGGTCTCCAACCCAAAAAGGCAACTGTGATGCTGGCTGTACACATATGAAAAAATGGGTCATAACAAGTAGTAAGCCCCTCCCAGATAATGCAAAATGTCATCACAGCTACTCACAAATGTATAGCATACGAAGTCCAATGTGCACCAAAGAATACAGTACTGCACACTAGAGAGAGTCACCACTGCAACACTAATGATGTCATTTCTGACTAGTACCTTCTAATGGCTGGAAACTTCATTGTTCACACAGTTAATGATGCTGTGTATGGTTGCACCTTTCTGCTCCTTGCAACAGTCAGGCAATCTGGTAGACCTCTGCAGCTTAGAATATTAATGGAGATGGCACCTTTCCCATGACATCCAGTGGACTACCATATTATAAATCCTCCCATTTGGAGTCGCCTCCATGTTGTGGCAAACCATTATACCTTGCTGTACACAAGCACTTCAGACTAGGCCCCCTCAATGCCAAGTGTAATAAAGATGGTCCCAATACTTTTTTTACTCCCCAGCAAAAGTTGCAGCACATACTGCCAGAGGCATGCCATCACACACAAACATCTGCCATCTTGGCATGCCACCACGCACAAACATCTGCCACCTTGGCATAAACAGACTTACAGGCATTAGTTGTAAAGTTAACTATGAAGAATATGTACATAAGAAACAGAAAAGGTGTTGTAATAGAGGCAGTCAATTGTCAAATACAAAGTAGATATCGAGGGCAATTTTGACGAATGGCTTATGTAGACTTGCAAAGCATCAAGTAAAAGCTAGTAATGCATTTAATGTTGAGAATGTGTGCCTGGCAAATGACACTGAGGTGCAGAGACCATAGGTGGCAGAAAACTACTGCAATATTCAAGGAACAGATGATATGTATTAGTACTGTTAGGTTTATAGTTCTGAGTTAACAGCAAACTGCAAGAATAGGTTAAAGCAAATACTTGTAGATGAAAGATAATATTTCTTTTACTGGATGGGTACTCTTCCCTTCATGAAGGGACAGGAAGCAGGGAAGCTAGCAGCCCCCTCCTGCACCACCTTAGTAATGCCTGCTAACACACACACTTTCAGTCACATCCAAGGGTGATAACTATCGACTTACAATAAATGGGGTTAATCTGATAAGAACATTGTTATTTCTCTCCTCTTACCATTTTAAGAGTGTGTGTGTGCCCTGCAGAATCAAAAATAGAGCAAGAAAAGAAGTTTGGTGGATATGGATTGTCGTTAAAGGAGGACAAAGATCAAACCACGATACAGAGACTTTTTTGTCATGTCTGAGTATGTGTGCTCACGTGTGTGTGTGTGTGTGTGTGTGTGTGTGTGTGTGTGTGACACTTGTGTGGAATCAAGTTTCATCTGAGTTCCATTTAAGTGATTATAAATGTGCTAATCTACAGATAAATCACGATAGTACATTATACTGCCCACAACAAATGTTTTGTTGACATTTTTGCAAGGAACCTGCATACCCAGAACCCTCTGATAAAAGGCCTTTTCCAACCTTATTGCACATTTACCTAAAAGTGCTGTAGCACCCCCTACAGTTTCTGTATAACCTGGAATTAGTGAACATCAGTACGGATGGAATAGGGAGCCAGATCTCCTATGTCACGGAGTAAGGTGGTGCAGCCCCCCCGGAAAAAATAAAACACTGTAGTGCACTGCTATAAACAGATGAAGCGAAGATCCAGAAAAGGTACAAGCAGTGATTTAAATGTATATTAAACAAATGTAAACAGTGCAGTAATGTCAACATTTGTGTGTGTGTACTGTTCTTAAAAAGTTAGTCAGTTAAGAATAGAGTTCATACCAATGAAAAAGGAGCTTTAAGTTTTAGTAGACAATATCCCTGCATGCTTCAAACATCATATCATATGCCACATTAATATCTGTTGATCCACTTTAGCTCCGTGTATTTACTAGCCACTGCCCTATGAATGACAGTAAGCAGCTGCTTATGATTAACATTTCCTTGTATAGTAATGGAATCATCACTTGCATTGAATGGCGACCTTTCTGAAGTCAGTAGTTCACTAATACTAGGAAGGAAGGAAAGAAGGAAGTTTCATTCTGAGTCAGCTTTGTCTATACAAAACCATCACACCCAATAAACAGCGTTGCCATCATCCTACTCATTCTCAAAACTTGCAATATTACAACCAACTCATGGACACTTGCATTTCTCTCCTATATTCTGATCACTAAAATTGGCAAAATAGAATTACAAAAACAGCAAATGCCAGCATTTCTTTCATGCCAGGGAGTCGTCTGCAAATCATGATTTTTCTTTTTAATGTAGAAACCCCCTTTTTATTTTGGTGGGGCATCAGCTTGCCCTTGCAAGGTCCATGTGCCCAAATTACCACAATACCAATACTTAGCATATTGACCACACAGTCTGTTGCCCCATATTTTAAATATATCACCTCAATCAGAACACCATTTGAAAGCTATTTTGTAAGGAAACAGTGCCCCTACACTTCTCAGTGTGGAGGCTCTACACCAACTTAGGAGAAGTGGAAAAGGTTTTTCCTCTTTCCTCCCAGTCTTCCTGATCTTGAAAGTTGTGTATCTGGAGAAAAAAAGGGGGGTACACCCACAACATTTAGGAGTCAGTGGTGCAGCAACCCTGCAAACAATATTTACATTAAGATTCATCGTATTTTAGTGTGAAATGATGGACTGCTGGGTGGTGGCAAGATTGCCAGTGGTTAACTCTGGGCAATACATTAAAAGACCAGAAGTCAAAGGTGGTCAGTTTTGTCTGGGTGTCCATATATGAAAGTTACTGAGATTTAGAGGCACATTAAAAAGTAGACTGATACTACTGTATACAATGTGTAGAAGAGTATCCCAAACATTGAATAAAGAAACCAATGGCAAAATAGGAGTAATATAAGAAAAAGTATACGTTGGTCACACACAGCTGTAAAAAACTCTGTTAATGTAAAAATAAATGAATGAAGGTGAGTGCTTTCAGGGATACAATCCGCTTCATCAGACTTATAAAAAAACACATTCAAAGTCCCATTTAAAAAGAGGCTCAAAACACAAATGCACCAATCAAATTGGAGCCATTAATCCAAAACCACATAAACACATTACTTAAAACCTAAAATGCATGTTAATGCTAATGACACTATGTCAAAGGCATTATTTAACCTAATAAAAAATGACAATAGTCCATGTTTAAAATATATATACAGATATAGTTAAATATATAACTCAATAAAAACTTAATGCTTCCAAGATCTAGTCCCTAAAAACGGTTTTAAGGACACCATACTATTTAAACCTGGTGATCTATCAGCTTGAAGCTGAATGATCCATTTCTATTCTATTGCCTCTGTGCGGTTATTAAGGTTGTCCCCCCTCTTATTCTCAGAGACAATTTCTAGAATAAAAAACTTAAACTTGTGTATAGAACCTTGTCTGCTTATGTGCATAGCTAATGCGTTATTCTCTTTTTCATTCCTGATGTCCCCAAGATGTTTCAATATCCTGTCTTTAAAAGGATGATTGGTTTTGCCTATGTAGAAGGCATAACATTATGTGCAGAAACAAAAATATACCACATTCTTGGTGCGGCAATCCAAGTAGAATGTAGCCTCAATCTTGAATCCTGTAAATGGATATGTAAATTGCCTGCCAGAAAAAATAAGAGGGCATGCCATGCATCTCCTACAAGTGTAAGTACCCAATCTATCAGACATAATATACTTGCAGCCATCCACTGCCTTATAGCATAAATGATTTTTCAAAGACCTGTTTTTCTTAAGAAAATAAAGATGCATCACTTATCTTACCATCTAATTCTTTCACCATAGAAAGAATGTCCCAATTGTTCTTAACAATATCACATACTACCTGTATGTTACTAGCAAAAGTCAAAGGCATTCTAATAGCCCTATCTGCCCCATCCTTTAAATCCTGGTGGGTACATTCAGTGTTACCAACTGGTGCATATAGTACAACCTGTCCATCATTATAATAGGGTCTGCCATCTGCCTTCTCTCCCTCCATGCTACCCCAATCCGTCTATGTCCTGTTCTTTATAGCCCCTCTCAAATTATTTTTTTAAAGCAAGCAAAGCCTCCTGTAAAAGCTCATCATCATTATAAAGGTGCATAATACGAAAATCTGTCCTTTTAGTACATTCCGTTTGGTATGTTTAGGGTGCATATTCCCATTATGTAAGACAATATTCTTCCTGACTGGTTTCCTATATTGAGAGGTTGTAAGTGTGCTAACTGCATCCCTTTTAACCTTAACATCTAGAAACTCAATCTCAGTGTGAGAATATTTCCATGTGAACCTAAGAAAATCTGTTACATTAAGGTAGTATAGGAACTCAATTAAGTCTTGCTCAGTGCCATGCCACAGGAGAAAGATGTCATCCACAAATCTTTTATACCACTTAATGGAATCACTAAAGTCATTACCAGATAGAACAAAATTCATCTCCCATTGTACCAAAGGAAGGTTGGTGTAGCTGTTGGCACAGGCCGTGCCCATAGCCACGCCAACCTTCTGTAAATAGCATTGCTCATTGAACATAAAGACATTGCTATCTAAAACAATCTCCAGCAACGCACAGAAAAGTCTAACTTCTAGGGCACATGTTCTTACCAGTCAATAAATCTCGAATATTTTCTATACCCCAAACATTAGGGATCACAATAAAAAAGTGACTCTGTATCAAGAGTCACAAACCAGCAGGGACTCTCTAACAATTGTACATGCATACCTAGCTCACTTAAAAAATTCTTTGTATCTTTAAGCACAGTAGCATAATTATTTAACACAGGGTGGAAGTTCTTTTCAACAAAGATGGAGAGGAGCTCAGTTACCAAACCCCTGCCTGACAACTGGGCGCATGGGTGGATTAGACAGATTTTTTTGTGCACTTTCGGTAGTCCATATATTATGGGGATAATGAGCGAATCAACCTTAAAATATTCAAAAAGGGGGTCTCATATCATACCTGTTACAAATAAATTAAAAATAAAAAATTGCATTTTATCAATAACAGCTTTGACTTTCTGTGAAGATATATGCTCATAGGTATTTCTATCTTGCAGGAGATTCAACATACCAGCTACATACAAATCTCTATCCAAGACGACAATACCCCCTCCCTTATCAGCAGGGCATATTTCAATATGTCATACCTTTGAGTTCATGGAGGGCCTGTTGTTCTAGAAATTGTCTCTGAATATAAGATGGGGGCAACCTTAATAACCGCACAGAGGCAATAGAATAGAAATGGATCATTCAGCTTCAAGCTGATAGACCATCAGGTTTAAATAGTATGATGTCCTTTAAGGACTAGACCTTTGAAGCAGTTTTATTGAGTTATATATTTAACTATATGTGTATATATATTTTAAACATGGACTATTGTCGTTTTTTATTAGGTTAAGTAATGCCTTTGACATAGTGTCATTAGCATTAACATGCATTTTAGGTTTTAAGTAATATGTGTTTAAATATGTGGTTTTGGATTAATGGCTCCAATTTAATTGGTGCATTTGTGTTTTGAGACTCTTTCTAAATGGGACTTTGAATGTGTTTTTTTATAAGTCTGATGAAGCGGATTGTATCCGTGAAAGTGCTCACCTTCGTTCATTTATTTTTACATTAACAGAGTTTTTTTACAGCTGTGTGTGACCAACGTATACTTTGTCTGATATTACTGTATGACCTGCTCCAACTTCTAGTTCTTTGTACACTTCATTCTTATGTAGCGGTGGAGAAAATTTGTACTGGTCACTTAGTGGACAAAAGAGGGGTTTTAGGTCTCTACTAACATAGCACTATTTCTTTTGTACATGCCTCAAGACTCAGTCTTACAAATGCACAAATAGAAGCTCCAAGTAAAACAGATTTTAGATCCCACTATCATCTGCAGCATTGAGTGATCTGTCCTTGAAACTTTGTTCTTAAGCAAGAACTGGCTGGAAGGGCAGGGGATGGATAAGAAGCATACTTCACTTGAGGTGACTCAGAATAAGGAATCCCAGTCACTGGCCCCGTGATCCTAAATATTGAAATGCAGTATTTGAAAGATGATTGAGGCGGGAGATATTAATTTAGTAAATCAAAATACTAATAATCAGATCAGATATTTAAGTACCAAGGCGGAATTTATGTATTTCTAACTCACGAGTGAAAGACCTTACTAAGGCACAAGGGTCAGTAACTGAATGTGTTTCAGATCCTGTAGCTATGGATTAGAGTAACTGCATACTCAGTCCTGGAGCATTTTATTGCAATTATAAAATGAGTAAAAACTGCTGGAGCATTTTATTGCAATTATAAAATGAGTAAAAACTGCCCCCCCCGAGTTTTCCACTCATTAAACAATTCTAACATTTACTTACATTCTTCAGGAACCTTAATTATAACACAAACATTTACATTTTACTTTTTTAGGACCACAGATTACTCCAGTGGCTTTCCCTGTATCCAAATGACTAATTTGATCCTCCAGTGAGACAAGAGTCTTCTAAGCCCATTCACTTTCCAGTGGACAGCAGAGTTTTGTGTTAGGGAGAAGATCAGTCTGCAGACCTTGAAACTGTCCTACCATCTCCACCCCCCCCCCCAACAGCCTGCAAGCTCTATTGCAACTCCCTTAGCAGGCAAATGCTAGCTCCCATGCAATTGCAGCCTCCTGACAAGAAATACACCACTTGCAGTGCAGGCATGCTATGTTCCTTATACTATCGTGATACACATACATTCCTGCAGGCATCACCAATGCAGTAAGACAAGCTGCTGACCTTCCTCAGGATATACAAGTTGGCATCAGCCACTCAACACCATTCTCCTGCACGCATTCCCTCCAGTGTCTGTGCTACAGTGATTTATGGAAGGAAGAGCACATGCTGAGAACTGTGCACATAACTGCTTCTCACGTTAATGATGCCACATTGGTACAAGCATTGGAGTGGACTCCTCCATTGTTATGCACAGTAGCAGCAGGACCAATGCTAAAATGCTAGTAATAATGCCTCCTTTGCTGGGCATGAGGAACAAATTGAGCAGTGCCTGTGGAGGACACTCCCATTGGTACACCTTTATCCTCCTCTCTGGATGTTATGGCCATACCCACAGGAGGGCTGACAAATGCAGGTTGGAAGGGCACTTCATCTGAATGACCTCCGTCAAACAATAACAGAAATTATGTCCAGTTGGAATGGCACACGGTGATGGGGGTGATGTTACGGCACCATGGCAACCTATAGACAAGCCTCCTGTGGCACTCGGGCCAGGACTAGGAATGTTACAGCTGGCAAATCAATAGACCACCATGTACATCTACTGTGGCTCAGTCTTCAGGCACAGTCCCATTCAGAGTCCAGACTGTGTGCCATGTACTGCACAGTTGAACACATGTCCTATGCAGAGTGTGCATCACAGGCATGATGACCCCCCCCCAGAATACAGACTGCTACCCTGCAGCATCTGGGCCAGTGTGTCAATAGCACTAACAGGCTGAGACAAGAGAATCATGACTCCAACCAGTCATGCTGTGGTGAAGCTACTGTTTACCTTTTTCAAACCACAGCATTTCCAGGTTCTCATACCAGAGAGAACAGCAGCAGCAGTATCATCCTAGGCATCTGGTCTGTTGGTGGTATCCCCAGCCTAATAGCATCATCTTCCATACAAGCATGGGTAATTATGTATACTGGGGATACATTCCATTCATGACTGGTTAGATGTGCTACTATGCACTGATCTCTGTCAAGCCATACACACTGTGTGAGTTCATGTCATGCTGACACAGGGGTGTACCATGGACTACATCTGTACATGGTAGGGGAAAGCATCACAGCCAGGACTCTTCACCACCAGTGGAGGCTGAGACAAAGGCTCACAGGTTGCTAATTCCCATGGGAGACTCCGAGCTCCTAACCAGTGTGAGCCTATCAGTCCTGTCTCTGCCTGCACAATATGCCAGAAACATGTGAAGTGATGATGGCAACATCTAATCTCTCCTTAATGGTGCACCTGTATTACTTAGCTATGCAAGCAGCACCTATAATAATACAATGCATTTCACAGGCTAAATAAACAGTATATATTGCATTGTTATATTGTATTACTAATAAGAATTCATCTTTTGGACATCACTTTTACCTTCAGCCGAAGACCTGTGCAGTTCTGGCATCCTACATCTGCTGTACATGTTCTCTTACCAACCAAGCACCTTGTCCTGGGAGTGGGTCACTGGTGTTGGTTGCCCTCAGCCTCCTCATCACTGGCATACAATAGACATATCTTCAATTTTGCCAGAATCATGTTACTCAGGATGCAGAAGGCAGATTTGTAGCAGGCCTATACAGGTGTAGACTTCATTGTCTGACAGAGCAGTCGAGACACCAGAGCCACACCTTCATTTTCCCCAAAGAAATTTTATATTCCATATGCAGTGATGGTCATAACTGTAAACATCCTGTGTGGCTGTCTCTGGGAACCATACAGATATCAGCAACCATAACTCCAGAGAAAGTGTAGAAAGTCTGGAGGTGGATGATGGAGAGAGTTACAGAGAATGACTAAACAGGGGTAAGATGATGGGAACACTTTGAAAGGGTAGCAACTAAGAGGTTATTAGACTTGCTAATGGAGGCAGAAACTGTAGTACTGTGGGTTACAAAACTAGAAAAGATAATAGGTTCCTAGGCGTTTACCAGGCTAATGACTACAAGGGCCTTTTTAAGCATTGCCATGCGTACCACATCTCTGACAAGTTCTGGTACCCTAAATGTAAGCAGGTGCTTGGGAGATTAAACATTTACAGGCTGCCTGTGTTTACTAGTGAGACATAGGTTCCAAACTATGGATAAATTTCCTGTTCCCCATCCAATTGTCCAAGTTACATTTTTTTTGAGTAAGCTTTACAACTGTTTCTGTATGTTTTAGAACAAAAGCTCTTAAACTTGATTAAAATACAGCTTGGTGGCATTTTGCGCAGCATTTTTTGTTTTTTACATAGTTATTTAATGCACTGTTGTGGAAGCTGGTTTTGGTTACATCTGAATTGGTTTAGGGAGGAAATCTGCTTCACATTGGTGGGGAGCCTGTTCCAGAGAATTAGTGGTCTCTGGGATACATAACCATCTCTCCAGCAAGTCCTATTCATATCTCAGGCAAAATTTAAGTCTTTAGAATGGGTAATTCTTGTGCTGTGTGTTTTACAGATATGCAGGTTCATCAGGGTGGCTTTCTGACAATGTCTTATTGCTAGACATAGATTCCCTCTCAGGCTGTAGGAGACAGAATACAGGGATAGGGCCTTGAGACAGTCTACATAGCACAAGTTACTTACACCATGTATTCTTTTAGTGAAAAACCTCAGTGGACATTGCAGTTGTTGGATATGCCTGGTTAGGTACATACCAAAGGGAGCAGTATACTCGATGACAAGTCTGAAGAATGCGAACACAGTGGAACAATGACTTCTTTGGACCTAGATAATTTCCTCACTACTGTAGACACATGATGGTCAGAGACTAGATTACTGTCTTCCTTGACTACTGAGTCAACTCTTAGGGGTGTGTTGTCAATATGATAGCTACAAGGGATGGATAACTTTGTGAAGGATATCATTATGCATTTCATTTTAGTCCATAGCTCTGATACCAGTTATTTGTATCAGCCCTTCATGGAGAACGTGCGTGTCAGTGGAGGATTTCATGGCTGCTCCTAATTTGCAATCATCTGCAAATTCAGTCAGCCAGAGGCAATTAATATTGGCCTTGACTTCAGAGAAGTAAATGACAAAAAGGAGTGGACCCAGGACTGTTCCCCAAGGAAGTCCACTTGTGAAAGGACTCTTTGTAGAGGTGGACTCCAATTCTAACTTCCTGGGTCTTCTCTGTGAGACAGCCGGGTATCCACTGGGTGACATAAGGGTTTATACCCAACTTCTTGAGTTTGTCAACAATGCCAGACTGGGTATTGTGTTAAATGTCTTGGCCAGGTCAGGGTAGTCAGTATGGACCCTTTTACCCTCATCCATTGCTTTGGTGGCCTTCTCAAATAAGTCTGCCAAGTTGAGTAGGCATAACCTGCCTTGACAAAACCAAACTGGTTTGGGGGTCCAGAGTCTGAAGGCTTCCTAGGTCATTACTGATCATTTCCATAGTAATTCTTTCTATGGCTTTGCATATGACACTAGTGAGACTTATGGGTCTGTAGTTTCCAGGGTCTGTAGATGGCACACCTTTGTACATAGTGATGACTGTTGCTGTTATCCATGCGTGAGGTACAAAGCCAGTTTGGATGCTACAGTTAAATAGCTATTCCACAGCATGTTTCTTGCTATTTGGAAGGCATGCTGGGATATTGCCTGAGCCCATGAGAGAGCGCATGATGAACCTGTTCCATAGCAATAGCAGGAGGTGTTATATTTTATGGTATTTTCTGAGGAAAGGTTGATTGAAAGGGGGGATGCTAAAGTTGGAGCTGAATTTGTTGGCCACTAGGTTTGCTATATCTTCTAGCTTAGTATAGGTAGCTCCATTAACAATGATCTCTGCATACAATTATGTATTACCTTTGAAATTGATGACATTGCTAAAGAATGCATTGAGGATGTCCTTGACCTGGGAGGCCAAATTTACCTCAAATTTGGCTTTGGTTTATTATTTGTCCTCCAAGCTGTTTGTTTAGTGTGATGGGAGTGCTTTTATCCTGCTGGGTGCTGCACCTCCTAATTTTTGCCATGATTTTTGTCCTTCTGTTATACAGTCTATTGATGTTGGGATTCCACCAGGGTAGCTTTTTTGAGTTAGTTCTGGACTTTTTTTGGTGGGTACAGCTGCCTCTATGCAGCTATTAGGTTGCTTGTATAAGGTTTCTGTAAACAGTTCCACACAGGCAGCAGTCAGTGTTCTCAGGGTTTATGGGAGCTTGAAGTTTTGCCAGGTTATCACTAAATAGTAGGATGTTAGCCTTAGTGTAGTTCCTGAATATTCCAGGGTTGGCTGGGATTCCAGATTTTATTTTATTTATTTATTTTTTGTTATCTGACTTTACCAGAGGAAAACATTACACTATTGGTTGTGCATCACTCTCCCATATTTGTGAACACCACATCCAGTATGTTTGTGCCCCTGGTTGGTGTACTGACAATCTGGCCCAGAGAATTTGTGATCATAAAATCCAGGAATCTGTACCTGTACGTTTTGTGTCATATATGATTCCCAGTTAATAGTGGGGTAGTTAAAGTCACCAATATATGGTATTGGATGGTGAATGTTTCCAATACGTTTAAATACAGGTTATGGGTTTCCTGGCTCATAGAGGGAGACCTATAGCTTGCAAGAAGTGGTGTGGGATTTTTCCTATGGGGATATGAACATGGAGAAGCTCAAGTACATTGTCCTGTTTCACCAGCCTTGAGGTGTATTTATTTATGATATAAAATTGCGACACCTCCACCTTTAGCCCTGGTGTGTGAAGTAGTTGGTCTACATGTGCAACTGCACAGCATTCTCTAGGGTGAGGAGAGCTTGTAGGGTGTAAAATTTTTGTTTAGACTGCTAGCATTGAGTAGTAACACCTATAGATTTTCTTTGTTTTGATTTGCTGTCTGAAGTATTCACAATCTCTCTCACTTCATATACTCTAAGGAGGTACATCTCAAGTCATTTATGCCCACATGGACTGAGTCGTATTGCAACTTGTGGGCCAATGACCAGAATGCAAGCATAACATCATTGATCCTGGCCCCTGATACGCAACTGACTGACATTCTCCTTCTTCAGCCTAGTGAGAGGGGCATCAGTATGTCTTCACAATGGAATCTCCAATGACCAGAAAGTCGGATTGTGTGGTGGATTGCCTTATGGGCTTAGAAGTAGAGGCTCCAAGATATGTGGCTGCATGTGTTGATGTAGTTGTTGTGTTGAAAGAGTGCATTGGGGTCTGTTGAAGGTAATTTGTTACGTGTAGTTCATCTAGGTCTTTGGGGTTTAGGAAGGTTACATTTAAATGCCTCAGTGTATGTGTGTCTGTGTGTCTGCTTTGAACTGTGTGTGAGATGGGTGCAGCATGTGCACTACAGACAACCTAATTGACATTGGGCGTGCTTTTATGTGAGAGCTTGGCCTCCAGTGACATTGTATAAATACATTTCGCATGTACTAGATCAGTTTGTTTGGGAATTAACTGGTTGTCAGTAAACATGAGGCCATTTTAACATAGCCACAGGATGCCCATATCCACCAAGCTGGCAACAGTGATAGTGGGGAAAGTTCATATCCATGGCAACAGACACGTTTTTATTGAGTAGACAGTTGGAGTGAGAATAGTAAGTAATGCCAGGTGTACCTGGTTTGCAGCTCTGGGGGCAGTACTTGTCAGTGGTAACTAGTTGCCCTGTGTGCTACTAGGTATTGCTGAAATTTCCAGGTGGCTTTTATGGGAAAAATGTCAACTCAAGGTGCCTGCATCTATATAGGGCACTGCCAAACACTAGATGGAAAACTAATAAGTAGGCCCTGATGATTTATGGACAAAAGTATTTAGGGAGGTATTCTGAAGTTAGGTTAGAAAGCAGTAAAGCAATTAGTACTTACTGAAAATAACTAGCTTTGTCAAGGATAAAGAGAGGGAATTTGCATGATTGGCTACTACTAGTGCTGGTCCCACCACAACCTCACTCTGCTGGGATACAATGCCCTTTTGCATCTTCTATCACCAGAAGCAAAACAGTAGCACCAATCCCAAGATGAAAATCAGGCCAAAGGCTCTTAAGTGATCAACAGTCTTGTTCCAGATGATGAAAAGATTTGTAGCACATCTCTCAACCTCTTAGAGCAAGAAATCTGGACAAAGCCATAATGTGGGTACAAAGGCCCATAAATAGGGACAATTTTTAAATAATGCTCATACAAACTTAGAAAGTCGATAGAAGAGGTTTTGCATTAGCATGAATTTTCTGAAGGGTATGAAGACTGAAAACTCCAATGTCTTATTTTCTGACCTCAATTTACAATGATTTGTCAATGTTTTATAGAAAACCACAATGTTGTGAAAAATGGACAAAAATTTGTACAGTTGAGAGATATTGTTTGTAGCCTTTTCCTGGTAGCTGCCTTGAATAGCAACTAGACCAATTAGAAACATCAACCACAAACAGTCACTGCCCAACCAGTGAGTCAGGAATCAATGCACTCTGCCACTTCTCTCACCAGGAGCAAATACAAGCACAAATTCCAAGCTGGCACCTATGAAGCAGTTATTCTGCTTTCCTGTGATCAGCAGTCTCCAGGAAATAATGTCCATGTCTTCCTTCTCTCACCAGAAAAAACAGAAGCACTAATCCCAAGATGACTACTGAGAGGCTGAATGTGGGCCCTCCAGTAATCTGGTTGTCTTGGGAGTAGATGTTGCAGATTTTAAAGTTAAGATGGAAAAAATGGGCTAATACAAGAGCTGCAGTGTGCACTAAGCAGTTAGGTATTAAAGAGGGAGTAACTTAAGCTTTAGCTACACTAGTGGAGAACCACAAAATTTAAAAGAGCAAAATAGATTGGAAGGGGGTGGACACTATATTCTGGTTCTATGGAGCACAGTTGAATGGTCAATAAATTTAAATAGCTGAAGGGAGTGATTTCACAAAATGAGAAGTTTGTGCTTACTCACAATAGCCAATCAAATAGTAAAGGGAAGGAAATGCGTGGTCAAATGAAGGAGCAGTCAACTTGAAAGCAGGTTGAGTTTAAAAAATACAACAGCACCTAGGCAGGAGGATGGGGAAAAATGTAATTTGTGTGTGACTCACAAGAGAGACAACTGTGGTCTCATTCCTAGTTTGAATCAGCAATTAAAAGCAGAATATAAGTAAAACATAGTGCAAAGAAAATAATAAATCCCAATATACAGAATAGAAGATGGCAATGAAGCAATACAAAACACAAGAAAGCAAAAACAAAACTAGTCTTTCCCCTCTCTGCAAACTGTGACAGAGTCTGATTGAGCTTTTCCAGTAAAGACGGTGAAGGTCAATGAAGATTTTAATTTTTATTTATCGAACATTCATTTACCAGAAAAGTCCAACTGAGACAGAGCCCATTTCAACTGAGGCCTGGGGAGAAATGCTCCAGATGCATGTCTTTGGAATGTGGGAGGAAACCAGAGCACCCGGAGGAAACCCATGCAAATGCAGAGAGGGCATACAGACTCCACACAGAAGGCACTCCAGCCAAGAATTGAACCGAAGAACATCTTGCTGTGAGGTGACAATGCAAACCACTCTTATTGCTATCTTGCTAGACTAGAAGCAGTGTCATTTAGCCTTTTTGTCACATGATCCTTAAAACTATTCCCAAAACTGAAATAGTTGTCTGTAGGAGTGAAAAGCTATGGTTGCAGCATGTTTTGCTTTAAGTGTATAAGTGAAAAATTGGAACCTAGCTTGGCTGAGATTTGAGGCTGTATGTTCTCATTCTCTCTCTCTCTCTCATGGTCAATCTACTGTCCAGACAAAGGTACTTTGATTAAAAAGTTTGAGGAGAAGAGGAGCTCCACTCTTTGGTGGATGAGTAGCCAGTTAGCCTTTTGTAGTACTGATCAGTGCTACTCAGACTGGAGAGATAAGCTCCAGACTCCACTGGTGGTAATCTATAGGGAAGCAAAGTTCTTTGGGACAATAATGGGCAGACCATACTCTAACAGAGAAAGGAAAAAAAAACTTTTGTTATGGCCATTCTGCGAACAGTAAATAAGAAGTGGTAGGTTTAACAGGCCGTAAAAATGTTTGATGCATTTTTGGTTTAGTTTTGTGTAAGTGAAGTTGAAAATTGAGACTAGTATCAAAACAAAGGCCTAGGGATTTGAAAGAGCGAGCAGTTGCCAGAGGAACGTTGTTGATTTTGATCAGTAAGTCTGAATAACAAAATTTTAATTTTTGAGCAGTTCCAAACATTGCTTCCATTTTGTTTGGATCAAGGAGTTTGTGTTGAGCCATTCCATAATGTAAAGTAGGTCTTGAAGTAATGTTTGGATGGTTGAACAGGAACAGCTTGACCTATAGAAATACCTCTCAACTGGTCCACTTTTGGAGGAGCACTCCAGTTTTGATATTGGTTTAGAGCTGGGTCCTTCTACTCTGATTTGTCCTTTGAGAGCTCTGATTTCTGCTGTTTCACTGGCTCAAATGTAGAGCAAAGCACAGATGAGATCAAAGTCAAAACTGAGTCACAGCTGGCTTCCAGTGCACATGTTATGTTGGATGGACCAATAATCAGTCCAGCTAGAAAAGGGGACTAAGAACACAGTGGGCTCACTAGCTGCCTTTACTATCAGTACATTGAACAGTGCGGCCTAGTGCTGCCATGAAGGGAGAGGCACATACTTAAACAGGCAGCTGCACAAGCTTTGCTAAGGGAAGACCATTGGTGTGTGTTAGGTCACCTGTGCACTTAACTGAAATACAGCAGTTCATAGGTACATTTGAAAACAATGGCCTTAACTATAAATCCCACACAAACTGCCATTTTATTTTGACTTAAGCAAATGTTGTCATTTAAATGAAAAACTATGCATTAAAAACTCCACCAATGCAGCATTTTGAAGCAAGCTTTTGGCAGCAGAGAAGCAAAGTTTAAAGAAGACATGACCCCTAGGAGTTACAGTGTTCTGCAGTGCTATGGTAAGAAGTGCAGCTCTAGTGTGACGTACATGTGAGCCCTTGCCTTGGAACAAAGTATAGGATTATACATCAGTCTATAATGTTTTCATGTAATGTGCACATGCGTATAGCCCATACACAATATCTACATACTGGGGGAGTACAGACAGCCCACTATCAGGACTGCCTATCCTTATATTATCCTGAATACTACACACATGCTTTGAGCTTATGAAGTACCACATTTGGAGCCACAGATGACCCTCATCATTACCACAGATGCCCAATATTTTATTTTATCACACTGTTGTGCCCATCTCATGCAGCAAGTGAAGGCCATCCTTTGTCCGAATATCCCTGAGGTCTTGTATATAGCAGCCACCCCAGATGTACACATACACATGTCCAGCCCTACCTGTAATCTGGGGTATAACTACAGTGTCACTGTCCAGAGTACACAATATCTGTGGCAACTACTGCATTTCTATTTCTGTCCACATCAGTACTATTGTACATACTTAAGACAATCCACTGTGCCCACTTGTTAGCCTATTGTCCCTAGTAGTAACCAGCATACAGCTGTGTGTCTTGTTCCCGTAGGTTGCCTTATGTCCTCTATATGGTGCTGATGGCAAGAGGTTGAACAACTTCATCTATCAGAATGATATCCTGAGACACAGACACTCAGGACTCATGGGTGGCACATATAACATCCCTCTGCAAACCTGTTAAGAAGTTCCTTTTATTTTGCACTGAGATGAAACAGGCATCATGCCAGCAGGACTGGACACACCTCGCTATCCAAAAGGGATATGCATCAGTTTAGTAGCCATACTGTATGACTATACAGCAGCAATACACTGTGTCTTGGCTGCAAAATATGTGTCCCCCTCTATCTCTGCAATGTATACCAATGTTTGTATCCATAATACAGGCCTCATGTGATCTATTCATATTTGTTCTCCTCCATCTTGTAAAGGACATTTACTCTAGGACCCCACTCCCCAAATCTACACCTCTGGTGGCAGGTCTTCCTTCCAGGCTGGGATGTCTGACATGCTTCATTGGGTCCCTTGCCATCTGTGCAACAGATGATGGTGACCCCGCTGCATCCTCCCTCCCTCCCTCCTCTGATGTGTATTTGGAGATTTCCGATGGATAGTGCGACTCAAGTATGCACTTTCCAGCGCAACCTTCAACTAACATTACATGCATCACGTTTGCTCTGTGTGCCATAACTCTGTTACTCTGTGCTCGTCATGAGCCTACAGAGCTGGATGTGATGCTACTACTATACTTGCATTACTAAGTGGATGCGATGCTACTACTATACTTGCATTACTAAGTACTGTAGTAATCATATGGGGTTGTGATTTGACTGCCTAGGCTACCTGTCAGTCTCACTGTTATTGCCAGAGGATTTTGATTCCCTAGCTATGCAATGGGTCCAGACATTCCCTGCATGGATGGTCTACATAATTTCCTAGTAATAATATGTAGGATAGCCCCATACCTCTCAACCTCTGAGTGCAAGAAATCTGGACAAAGCCAAAAATAATGGGGGACAGAGGCCCAAAATCAGGCACAGATTTGAAATAATGCTCTTACAAACTTAGAAAGTTGCTAGAATAACAGGTTTTGCATTAGCATATGCTTTCTAAAGGATATGAAGCCTGAATCTTAAATGTATATCATTATTTAGTGACTTCGATCCTCAATAATTTGCCAGAAAACTACAATTATTATGACAGAGAAACAAATAAGAGACAAATCTGGACATTCTGTGAAAATCTGGACAATTTAATGTGGTATGCATACCCCATCTTATAAACATCTTGCAAACAGTGGAATGGGCATTCTGTGCAGCCCCCCCCCAGATTTATCAAGACAGTGGAACCATGCCTTCAGCAGGCCAAAGTCATACACAAAAAATCTACTTTACTTTTGGGCAGTGTTATACTGCTGTTTGGAAATGCTGCATTGGCCACACACACACACACACACACACACACACACACACACACACACACACACACACACACACACACACACACACACACACACACACACACACACACACACACACGTGTTTTTATTGTCAACACAACAGTTGGTCGACATCTGTTTAGTTGTCAAAATTTAGCTGATGAGTGTGTAAGATCAACAATATTCAGGGTAGGGAATATGCAGTTTCCTCGATGTTTTGCAATCTTGGAGTTGGTATATATATATATATATATATAAGTTAGCAGTGGGGGGGGGGTTGCCACCCTGCAAAAAAAAAAAAAAAAAAAAAATGATTTTATTTTCACTTTCACATGTGCTAAGCAACAGTGTCGGTGCATGTATAGTAACATGTTGAACGTAAATATTTTGGTCATTAATTATCAGTAAACCCAGAGCTCTCTTGTATACACAATAAAATCTACATCTCATACTGCCTGCACTTGCTGATAAGGGTCCCTGTGGAATTTCCCCATTCTGGAACAACAATATAGATGACTTTCATCCCAAGTGTCTGAATCATGGGCACTACCAGTGTATTGTGCACAGACATTGGCATTCAACCCTTGCGTGATGCCCACCACTGCTACCAATATGTGATGGCCACCAATACGAGTCATCCCCATACTGGGTCAGTAATCAAGGAGAGCCTGAATCCTCACACTGATACTGGAGGGACATTCACTTGGAATACAAATGGATGCACTCAGTATTTCCAGATGCAGACCTCTCTGCATCAAGTACATTTTTCCTTAAGAGCACACATGGAACACACTCAACCCAGGGTCTGGATGTCTCTGTCTCCCTCTAGATCCCCAATAAGACTCCCCACTGGTACAGCTGTAGGGTTAGGTCCTCAGCAAAAAGTGTCCAAGCCATGTCCTCCAGCACCCTCTCCGTGAACCCAGTGCTTTGTGTCCCTACCCCAAGTAGATGACATACACACCCCTGGGAAAGACTGGCACAGATGCACTTGCTGTGCTCCCTTCTACTCAAGAGTATAAGGTAGTTATCACTGCTATCAGACACTTCACAATCAGCTACTCTAAGGCCCTTAACAAAGGGTGTCCAATTACATGTGCAATAGTAATACTAATACGTATGGTAGTAGTTCACCAAGATGGTTAGGCTTTCTGGAGTGGCCCACACAATGTCATCAAATAAAAAGCACTCACTAAGGTTAGCTACTTTTTACAAGGACCAGCCACAGTGAAAGTTTTAAGTATATTTAATAATAAAAGTACATGAAAATACAGAATATATATTCACAGTAAACCACATAAAACAATATCTAAACTAAGCTTCACTTTATTCCTGACTGAATCCAAGGGAATTTTCCTGTTCCCTAGTTAAGTTGCTTACTACTGCAAGACAAAATGGTGTGTGTGAGGTTCTTTCTAGTCAGGCTTCGCAAACAGAAAACTCAATACTCTAAGATTTCTCTTTGTAATATCTAAAATATAATTTCCAAGAGGGTTGGCAGAATTACCTCATCTGGTCACCTGACTCTAGGTTCTCACAGTATTTCCCTTTGAAGCCAAGACAGGAAGTTAGCACAGCCAGCCACAATACACATCCAAATGTTTATGGCATTGCCTGGTGCCTCCCCTCTTTTCATTGAGCTAATGGACAAAGGCTCTTCCCCAGAACAAACATCCACAAGTCCTATTCAGCACCATGGTATGCCTTTTAATGATTTAACAGCTCATTTACATTTCATTTATTTTTCTTGAGGTTAACCTCTGCTGTGCCAGTATCCTCTATTAAAGCATATACATTTAATTCAGCTGCAATAATACATGTACATTTCTCTTAATTTCAGCAGGGTGCACTGTTGGTACATTTTCACCACAAGTGTCTGTACAAAATCAGTTTGATATACAAATGACACACAGTTCTAATACATTTGTAACACAAGCATCTTGTATAAATCAAAGGACATATCATTCTTCACAAAATTCCAGCTGGCTATTCTGGCATTTGCCCATAATTGTCTAGTATTGATATTAAAAATTATTTGCAATAAGTTGGAAAAAAGTATACTATATTTAAGCTAAAAAAGGTGTGATGGTAGAAACATAATATACCCTGCTATTAAATATTAATTACCATGGTATTAAAAACTGGAAAGAAAGTATCATGGAAAATTGGAAGAAGTTGATAGTGGAAAAATGAAATAAAATTAGTTCTGTAAACAAATGTGGCAAATTTCAAGTTCCAGTATATTATTAAGTTAACAGTAATAATTTAGTCTGGGCTTTCTGGAAGAATTCAACTTTAATTGCCATACAAGTTTATGTTCCTCCAGTACATTCAGGAGATCACCTTCAAGATCACCCATGTCTATGAAATCCAGTATCTGGAACTTAAAACCTGTGTGTCTTCTATGCAGAGGAGTTTGGCTAGTGCATTATTTTCACAACCATAGCAGATTTCTGCCAGATGACACAAAATCATAACCTTAAGTTTATTTATAGTCATGCACATATAAAATGCATCACATTCTTTGCAATGTACCCAGTAGCCAACTTCTGTAATGTTACAGTCACCCCCTGCCCTGGTCTTCATGATTTTATATATATATATATATATATATATATATATATATATATATATATATATATATATACACAGACACACAGACACACAGCTTCACATATTTTTGTTTTTCTCTCATATAGTCTAGGTTTAAATTCTTGCAATGCTCCTGGCCTTCATGTAAACAAAAGATGGGCCTTTGCCTAATAGGTTAATCAAATAAGTGTTTCCTGTGACAATGGTCCAGTTTTCTTTAACATTTGTAATACTGTGATAATCCAGAATGTATGCCAAGATGCAGCTTTTTTTGCATTTCTTGTTTTCTGTGAAAATTCTTAATTTTCTCCTCATAGGGAGGTTGAGTGAAGGTGCTTTGATCCTTTTCAGTTCTGTAATGGGTTCCAGGTTAACATCCAGCTCTCATAGCCTGTCACAAAAGTACAATGTGTTTCTATCATCACACCTCTTACCTTAAATATAGAATACTTTTTTCCACTTTATTGCAAATGATTTTTAATAGCAATACTAGTCAGTTATTCTTTGTCACAGTTTTAGTTATTAATAGTTTTTATTGAATTTATATTGTATTAAAGTATTGATTTTAGTGTTATTTTATATTAAGTGTTCACTACTTTTATAAAAATATATTTTCTTTTGTCCCACACTGGCCAGTATATAGTTGGTGCACTTTTCCTGGTTTAACTTACTCATTAAATGTACATATAAGATTGCATTAATTTTGGTTTACTGCTTTTTTATTATGCATATTGATTAGTTTTAGTAAGATTTTTTTGTACATATATATTTTTAGGGTTATTGTACACAGACGTCTAGATTGAAGAAAGCAATCTATGTTAACAATAATTTATGCAAATAGATTACATTTTGGACAATATATTTTTTCGGAAGCCAAAATATGTTTCGACTTGCCAAATGGTCTAATGTTTAAATATTTTCAACCATGTATTACAATGATAAATTCACAGACTGTCTATTCTGTTTAATAAGTACCACATCATGATTATTATTATTTTTTTAATTTTAGGTTTAGGTTATTAAGGCATTTAAGCAGTACCAGCTTGAATATCACCCTGGTAAGGGTGGGAGAAGGGATTTGAATTTGTCAGTATGTATACCAGTACACTTTATTTTACAACAAAATAAACCACCCCCATACCTGCTAACAGGTATATAGAAAGTTTGAGATGAAACAATCATTTTGTTTTATTTTTTTGTTTTGTTTGGACTGCTTGTCTGTGTGCTTAATAAATGATTTTCAACTGGAAACAGACCATCTACCCCATTTGGATTACTTCTGAATACCTACTAGAGTTAATAATTCTGTACAATATTAATATTTCAAAATAAGTTTTTGTTTTTGGCTTAGGACATTAAGGCCACTACTTCTATTAAGAATTTCTGCTTTTTAATATATACTGATTAAATAGACAAAGGAATTGAAAAACTTCCACATATAGAAGTTTCTTACACGGTTTTATCCCAAGTCCACAAACATCCCACCAAATCCCTACTACCTGTAATAATGATGCTGCTGTGTATGATGTGTCTAACATCACAGAAGATTTCCTCAAGGAATCAGTTTCTAAGAGCAGAGTTTAATTGCAAACAGGTGTTGAAAAAAGTGTACTGCATGTTTTTATGGGTATCAAAAGAGGAGTAAACACATGGCGTAATGAATCTATGATGAATCCTTACAATTCACCGTATTCCACATGGAAAGCAGAAGGAGTGGATTCCAGAAACAACTGCCTAAGAATGGCCAGAAATGTAAGAAGGAACCATCTTCCAATAATGCTGCAGTAAATGGTAACACTTTCCAGTAAGGAAACTGCATCAGACGTTGTAGTGAGAGCAAGCTACAATGCTGAAAAAAAGTTGAGCCCTCCTAAAGGAAATCTCAGTACTGTGTGTAGTCCAGAATACAAACTAAATGAGACTGTAGAGTCCATGTCCTCTAAGGCTGAATATAAACCACCTTCTCCAAAACTGTGTTCAAGAAAGGAAGGCTGGAAATAGGACAGTAACTGTCCAGGTCATCAGGGTCCAAGGAGGGATAGATGAGAAATAGAGTAACCAATACCTTCTTGAAGTTCCCAACTACAAAATAAGTGCTGGATTAATACAGAGTTGGACCCACAATTTCCAATCAATAACCAACATAGAAGGGCAAAACTCAAGGTCAAAGGTTGTCAAGTCGATACATGAGATTAGGGTAGTGAACTCATTACAATAGGGTAGGAAGGATTCAGATCACAAACTAGATGTGCCAATACCAATGCATAGACAGCCTTCCGGGGTGCCATGTTTACATACCCTGCAAAGAAACAAGCAGTAATTTTCCCTTCTTCGGGTAAGTAACCTCCTAGCAGCATGACAGGTAGGGTTACTAAGCCTCTCAGCCACCCAGGGGAGCATTGCTGGTCAATTAGACACAGTAGAAATTTCTCTGGACAAAAAACTTTTTCTACATTGTGCTAGGTAGTATGACTGCTTTTCCACAAGGCAGTGTGGACAGCGTTTATATCACGCTATTGAAAGATGAAAATAGCGAACTGTATTTCATCGAACCTAAAATATTTAAACCACATAATATCGAACATTCAGAACAGCAAATTTTTTCCTTGGGAAAAAATTCGCTATTCCGAAACACATACACACAACACAAGCACACCTAAAAAACATCAATCCACACACATACACTTATAATCCTACAACTAACCCTACACTAAACTGTACATACACTATCTATCCACTTATCTTAACCCAAACCCTAACCCTAAGGTCAGTCACTATTGCGCACTCACCTAACCCATGCCTTAACCCTAATTCACCTAACCTGTGTCCTAACCCTAACGACCACACAATCGCACAGTTACCTGAACCCCACCCATAACTTTCCACCACACGGCCGAAAACAGCAAAGCCACAGAACCGGCCAACCAAATTCTTTCCCTAGGAAAGAATTTGGTGTTCTGCAGCTTCACTATTTTTAGCTTTCACTCAAAATGGGTCGATATTAAAACATTCAAAGTTTTAAAACTTCAGTGTTCTGATATAGACCCCTGTGGACAGAGCAACAAATACCTTTCTGACAATTTGAAATTCAGTTAACTCTCAAGGAAGTTAGGACAACTTTCTGTGGTGAAAGAAGTGAAGCTCTAGGGATGCTTTCCTATTGTCAGCAAATAAATTGTCTTAGACATGATTTTCATCAGGTCCAACAATCTTACTATACTTATTTATCTATTTGTCTTTGAAAAAACATTTTTAGTTAGTAGTTACAACGAAGGTGAAGAAGCAATTAAACAATTACATATAACCTACGTAAGAATAAATGCAGGATCAACTAGTATAAAACAGGAAGCACTTCATGTGAAATATTTTTACATTTAATAAATGGCATTTTTACATTTTCAGTGTAAAAACTCTGTCAACACTACAACATGAGCGGTCGGCACATTAGTGAAGAACATGATGTATTACTACACACATAACTAACACTACCATTTTAGTACAAGCAGATTTATTGCTTAGGAACAGTCTTAAATGAACCTTCAGTGACTACACCAGTTACATAAAAAAGGTCAGCATCCAAGTGTGGAAAGAAACAAAACTTAGACAAGGTTTCCAATTATCCTGAAAACAATTTTTTTTTTGGTAGATTAGTTTTAGTACTGCAAGAGGTTCCTTCTGAAGCTGCAGTAGTCCTTGATAAGTCCATTTCTCCACTATAGTCATAGAAGCAATACTTTTATTCCACTTATTTAATTGGAATTTAAGGCCTAGCTAAATTTTTTTTAAGTCAAGAGTATGAGTAGCAGCCATGCATTTTAATAACTGTGCTCCAGATACATAGTAACGATAAAATGTAGTGCTGGCAAGAGGAGGATTGGTTTCGTTAGTTTCACAATGTGATTCGCAATCAGAATTACTGTATATATTGGGGATTAATGCATAGTCAAGCAATATATTTTAGTTAAAAGATTTCTTTTATTTCAGTATCTATTTCATAATGCTTGCCACCAGCTGATCACAGGCAACATAACACAAATGACCTAGAATTACTTTCATTACTATCTCTATCTTTGCAATTCTTTTTTTTGTAAATTAGTTGTGCAGTTTATAACTTGTGCTGCATGTAAAACTGTCTTTAAATTAAGAAATGTTTGTAAATGTTTCCTAGGTGAGACAATTATGTGCTTTCCACCAGTTAAAATTTAGAAGTACTGTAAATTTTAACACCTCTAAGTTCGGCTGCTATCTAAACTTTAACTTCTGTATTTATATAGCGCTCAACTGTCTAGATTTTTGCTAAATATTTGGTCTGCTCTTGATTTTATGAGAAATTATTGCCAACTTGTTGAGTACTGAAATCAGAAAATTGACATTGGAGTTTTAGACTTCACACCCTTTAGAAAATTAATGGTAATGCAAAACCTGTTTATTCCATCAACTTTCTAAGTTTATAAGAGGAATATTTAAAAATTGCCCCTACTTTTGGGACTTTGACCCCTCATTATTTATAGCTGTGTCCAAAATTCTTGTTGCAAGAGGTTGAGAAGTATCTGTATTTAGGATTTATTAAATTACAGTTGTAGAAAGGGTGGAATCGTATCTTAAGAAAATGATACAGAAGGAGTAATTAGGCTTACAGAGCTAAGGTATGATAAGAATCAGCTGCAGTTCAACTACCATGACAAACCTTTTAGTCTTTTATGGGCTTCAGATATCTCAAACTGTGAAAGCAGTAACTGCATATTTTACAAGTAGAATAGCAGCATCTTATCATCCAGTTTAAAACACACGCAAAACAGCACATTCAGGATTAGTCTGATTTGACTTGCATTTCCTTGAATAATTTAGCATGCCAGCTGGTGGTTAAAATTAATATCCACATTGGGTTTCAGATCTAACTTCAAATGGTATGCTGTTTAAAAGAATTAAAGCACATGTAAATTTATGTCCTTATTGGAATAATGTGAAAATGCATTCTAGATTCCTGGATGATATTTTTATTCTGTGGAAAGGCAGGGATGAGGACATCTAGGAATTTATACAATATCTAGAGAATACAACTAAGTTTTTGGAATTTACCTACAAATGTGACAATTTTGGGATCAACTATTTGGACACCTATATTTCTCATTCAATGGAGGGTTTAAATCCAGGATCCACGGTAAGGATACCTTCTGTAATTCATATTTACATTTTAATAGTAGCCACCCAAAAACACAGAAAAAGAGTATTGTGAAAGGGCAAGCAATATGAGCTGCCCTTATAACATCACATCAGGAGGATGTTAGGGCGGAGTTAGATAAAATCGCAATGATGTTTTATGACAGGGGTATCCTAAGAAGTGGGTGGATGAAATAATGGAGGATGTTTGTAAAAAAATGGGGAACACAATATAAACCACTACTTGGGGTGGGGTTAGATAAGAACCATAAAACAGAGTTCCTGGATATTAAATATGACAGAGCCTGCGTATTACGGCATAATCATCTTGCAAGAAAGATTAAGATGGTAATGAGAAGAAACGAATATATTTAGAGTGAACCCTGATATTTATGAAAAGGTGGGTGAAGGACCACAAGTTATTGAAGGCCAAGAATGATCAGATGGAAGATTTTGGTGATGGTACCAATCCTTGTGCAAAGTGTAGCCAATATGGGCATATTAATAAACAAAGCAATATTACCCTGCAGAATAGATTGTGTAGAAGGTGGAGTTTAGGAAACGTAATTGTGCAACCAGCAAAGTAGTTTATTTAGCCCTGTGTGTGACATGTGGAAGTTTCTATGTGAGAAAAACTGAGTGCCCTCTTAGAAATAGGATTTCTGAACATGTAAATGACTTGAAAAATAAAAAGGGTCTATATTAGAACACCGAACGTTCAAAATTTTGAGTGTTCTAATATTGACCCATTTTCAGCGAATGCTGAAAATATCGAAGAAACAGAAATCCACATTTTTTCCTAGGGAAAGAATTTGGTTCTCCGTTTCTGTTGCTTCAGTATTTTCAGTGCTGTGGTGGAAAGTTGCAGGTCAGGTTCAGGTAAGTGTGCGATTGTGTGGAAGTGAGGGTTTGGGCAGGTTAGGCGCGTTAGGGTTAGGGTGCGGGTGAGGTGACTGTGCGATAGTGACGGACCTTAGGGTTAGGGTTTGGGTTAAGGTAAGTGGATAGTTAGTGGTGTATGTATAGTTTAGTGTAGGGTTAGGTGCAAGAGTTTAGGTGTATGTGTGTGGATTGCTGTTTATTTGGTGTGCTTCTGTTGTGTGTATGTGTTTTGGAACAGCAAATTCCCTAGGAAAAAAATTATCTGTTCTGAATGTTCGATGTTTTAAATTTTCGATTCATAGGGTTCGATATTAGAACACTCGAAATTTTGAATATTCGGTGTTCTAATATAGACCCAAATAAAAAGCAGAATAGTGCTTTATTCAAGCACTCCCAACTGTGTGGAGGTTTTATCGAGTTTAATTTTGGTATACTGGAGTGTGTGAAGTTAAATCCTAGGTGGGGTAATTGGAAAAATATATTGAGAAAAAAAGAAATGGAGTGGCAGTTTAGATTAGCAGCAATGTTTCCTCCAGGAATGAATTATGTCATTTCCATCACCCCTATGATGTCATTTCCATCACACCTATATTGTATGAATGGGATAAAAAATTATAGTGAATGCTGTAATAATATAAAAAATATGAATGAAGGGAGTCCTTGTGAAGAATCCAACGTTGAAAGTTTTTTTTTTTATTTAACATGTTTATATATACATATATATATATATATATATATATACATATATATATATATATGTTTTTTTTTTTAATTTTTCTACATTTTCCACTTTTTTAATGTGTTTTTGATATGTACATATTTTGGGACTATTATGTATTACAAGTATTTTGAGAATTTTAGTAGGAGCATATATTACACTATTTTATGTATTTTGTTCACTAATTGCTGGTATTGTGATTGGTTAAGGTCTATCCTATCCTGGAGAAAGGTGGGATATATAATTAGTGTAGGTGCATTGTATAGCTGTATTCTGATGAAGTCCCTTTTTCTGGGACAAAAGCGCTTAATACTCGTTTGTTTTAATAAAGGTGGGATTTTTCAAGTCCTCGGACCATGCATTTATTTTATTTGGTTATGTAAATTTGGCCCTAAAGGTCCTGAGGGAGTACGTTCCAAGAGAGGCATGGTGTTACAAACATCTAATAACACTAAAATTCTACAGAATTCAGTTTAAATGAGATCAGAGGACAGAATTTTGATTTCAGCCCTAATTGGCACATTTAGTTAGTGAAAGTAATGCCAGTTTGGAAGGTTTCTTTGTTTTCATTTCCCAACTTTGTCTAAGGCTAGGAGTTGACCGTTTGTGTTTAGCATTTCTGAGTTCAATAACGTAAACTCCCACAAAATCAGTGGAGAGGTCACAACCTTTGTAACTGGGGAGACTGAATCCTTGAATGCTGCAGAGCTACTGATGATCTTATTACTTTAACCTCAATAGGACTTGGAGGGCAAAGTTGATGAAGCCCTGTGACAGCCTGATATGAGACTCTGACAAGATACCACACACACACACACACACACACACACACACACACACACACACACACACACACACACACACACACACACACACACACAGCCTGCTTTTATTAAAGAAAATTTTACTTTACTTTACACTCTGGCTTGAAGGCTATAAAATACAACATCAGGAAGTAATTGTGTGATAGTTTGATAGATTGGATTGGGGTACTCCTGCTAAATTTTCTAAACTACTACCCCATTCTTACATTAGCAGATCAAATAAACCTTCAAAATACTGATGTTACATTAGGTGGCACAGGAACCTCATCTTAAAAAAATGCAGGTGGTATTGCAGTTTCAGAGGACTAGTGTGATATTTATTCTAGTCTGCTGCTGAAAAGCTCAAAGAATATACAAGGCAACTGGACCCAGTGGCTATTTAAGCCTTACCACTACCCACATTTTGATCTTCCCTCCTATTTCAAGGATAGTAGGGTTGCAATACCACAGAGCATTTTGGGAATTCTAGTCAAAGCTTTCCTCTGCAGTTGTGAAAAGCTGAATGATTGCTTGATCTAGCTGGGTCAAACTTTTTGTACTGGATATCTAAAACTTCATCAATCTGTTACCAGCTCAGACTAGGATGGTATATGCTTATGCTGGCAAGAGTCAAAGACTTTTTATCTAGCTGAAGCTTTAACATAGATCAATAAAGAATAAGAGAATATGGACACTGAAGGACAGACAGAAAATCTGCCACTGATGGCCTGAATGGACTTTTTTGGCCAAACTAAGAATTTGAGTTATGTTAATTAATCCAAGATTAGACCACTTTATAACCAGAAGTGATGTTTGTAACAGTGGATAAAAGGGCTCTCTATTTGACAATTCCACACTTTGGTACTGAAGCAGTTGAGAAGTGCTTACATAATGAAGAAAATAAAAATGAATGCAGAGAGTTCACATTCTTATTAGCACTCACTTTGAAAAAAACATTTTTTAAATCAGAAAATTTTCAGGTAAAAAAATGGCATTATAATAGGTGCCACTATGGCACCCCATGTCAAATTGGAAGGAATAATTTAAGTTAGTTATTTTACACACAAGTATATTTTTGTTATATTGATTTAATTTCTTTTTTATTTGGAAGGGTGGTTAACAATAGACTATTTAGTTCTGTATCTATTAATGCTGTAATTGAATAAAGAGATTCACAAAAATACACCATCTATAATTTTCTAGATTAGATTACAGGAGTGCTCATGCTAAAATGGTTGAGGAAAAAAGTGGTACCGTTTTTCTAGTAAGAGTTTCTAGGTTAAGTACTAAAAAACAAAGATTTTACATCAGTGGGGAATAGAGAAATGTTTCATAACCTTACAAGCTTTTAGAATACATAAGAAATGAGGCTGAGCAGGAGACACAAAATTGTAAGTCTTTAAATGAAGACAAGGTGACTAAAGGAAATGCAAAAATTACGAATGACCAGACCTGTAGAATGGTCTTAGAATATCCAGCAGATAGTTATTTGGTTGAAGATGTTACAACACATAACTGGAAGATTTTTATGGGTGAACAATTTGTTATAGAATATGGTAGGGAATTTTCGAGCAAGCAAATCTACACTCAGTGTTGTGAACAGCTTATTATCTGTTAAACTAATTTCTTCCTGGTTTTTGTTAATATTCCTGTGAAAAGACAAAACTGCCTTTCTGATAAAAATCACTGCCATAAATGTTTTCCCTATAAGGCATATAAAACAGTGATGTGACCAGCACTACTGTATGGTACAATAACCTGGGCAGAAAACCCGGAGGAATTCAAGACGCTATAGATGGAGATTAAGTGCTATAGATAGGTGGTAGAGTGCACACTATGGGGTAGATGAAGAAATTAGGACACCAGAGCAGAAGCCAAGCTAGCTCCAGTTGCAAAGAAAGTCAAAGAGAGCATATTACAGAGGTTTGGACACGTGCAAAAAGGCAGAACACATTCTGGTGAATATGAGACAGACAGAAAGATGGCAAGAGGAAATGAGGGTGTCCAACAAAGAGATGGACAGATTGTGTGACAGAAAATCTGCAACAGTCAGGCATGACTGTCAAAGAAATTTGAGTAGCAGCATTAAATGACAGAGATGGGAATAGTTGACAAGACACCCCAACTCCATGCAGAAAATGGGAAAAAAGGGGGTTGATGATGATGAAGATGTTGTGCATCATTGCACTGGTCAAGAAGTTGAGTTGTCAAACACAAAATCCACTGTAGCTAATAGAAATAAAGTAATCATTCATTACTCTTTCTGTGAGGATCAGAGAATTTGTCCTTTCCTTACTGTAGTGCAATCTTAAAGTTGGTATATTTAAGGAGCAGGGGGGGGGGCTTCCCCCTGCAAAATAGTAAAAAAAAAGTTTCAGAGTTTCAAGCAGCTATGCCTGATATCTTGACACTCTTTCATTTAACCTTAATCTTCGGTCACAGATGAAATGGAACAGAGAAGCCTAGTTCCCATACCCATTTAAAATTACAAATTAAAATTCAAAAGCTATACTTATGCATGTCACCCCCTACCCCCACCACTTTACAAGCAGCATGCTCTCCAATCATATTCAGTGCTTTCTATGTGCCATCTCCCGGTGCACAGACATGACAGCCTATAAGACTGGATGAAAGTGAGATTCCAGATACTAATGAGAAGTAGGAGGGAGAATGCTAAAAGTGCAAGTCTGCATATAAATGAGAGGTGGGAGGAGAAAACTGCAAGTCTGCATATAAATGAGACACGGGAGGAAAATGCTAAAAGTGCAAGTCTGCATATAAATGAGACACGGGAGGAGAATGCTAAAAGTGCAAGTCTGCATATAAATGAGACGTGGGAGGAGAATGCTAAAAGTGCAAGTCTGCATATAAATGTGACACGGGAGGAGAATGCTAAAAGTGCAAGTCTGCATATAAACAAGATGTGGGAGGAGAATGCTAAAAGTGCAAGTCTGCATATAAATGAGACACTGGAGGAGAATGCTAAAAGTGCAAGTCTGCATATAAGCGAGACACGGGAGGAGAATGCTAAAAGTGCAAGTCTGCATATAAACGAGACACGGGAGGAGAATGCTAAAAGTGCAAGTCTGCATATAAATGAGACACGGGAGGAGAATGCTAGATCAATGCTAACACCAGCTCTTGTAGCATATGATGAAGTTTGGTTAATAATGCTATTAAAATCCAAATTACTTTTCTTGGCATTTTTATAAAACAAACAATATCTTTGTTTATAAAAACAGTTATTTTCTTGCTAGACAGTATACTTGGCAAGGTGATACACAAGTGATTTTAATCTGTTTTTAATCAGAAAAAAATGGACTAGCCTCCAAAATAAACAAGGCTATTAGTTTTACTTTAGAAGCAATATAATAACCCATCTTGTGATCAGATCAGCAGTTTAAAGGAGAAGTCTCTCTCATGATTTAAAGTTAACTTTGTTAAAAATAAAACAATATTATACTGACAGCAGCTATTACATATGAAGATAAGCAGCAATATGAGTGCAATAAATAGTGTGGGGAAACTGCAGGAACATTAGTTAATGCACTTGGCTGGGTCTGAAGCAGGAGAACTTTACAACAGCCATCATTTGTATCTGAAAACTCAAAGCCAACTAAGGCTGCAGGAAATATTTCCGTTTGCTTCAGATGCTTTTTTCTCATTTCTAAGAATCAACAGTGGGTTGAATAAACTTACTGTAAAATTCTGATGTACAATTTATTGTAAAACTGTTTTAATTACACCAGTCAGACAGCTTAACAGATGGGCTACTTTTTTAAGTTTGCAATGAAAATTAAATTTTTATACCTTAATATTTAAAGTGCACATATCCAATATTTTCTTTCTAGATAAGAGGACATCAAGGGAAACCAAGACTTGTGTTATACAAAACAGATTTTTATACTGTTTTTCTAAGTGCTGCAGTCAGCCAGCATTATCTTCTGTAAAGAATATAACCAAGCCAAAGATGAACCACAGAGCCCTGAGTAGCACTGCAATGATGACCAGAACTTACAGGGTGACTGGTTATGTTGTTTAAATATGTGGATCAGTCCCATATTCAATCTCATTGTAATTAAAGAGCATGGATATACCCACATCTGGAATACTTCATGCAGTTCTGGATGTTTTAGCTCAAAAGGAATACACATCTGACAGTTAAGGATGCAGAAAGACAGAACCAAGATGCTTAAAGGTACACATAAAGGGGGGTACAACAGTAGGGAGTGACAGTCTGCACATTCTACAGGACAGAAGGTATGAGGGGGCTAGGGCTGCCAGCCTAGCTAGATCGGATTTTGTGTGTGAGCCTTTTATTGCTGTGGCTTCCTGCCGGTGCAGATTACAAAATGAAATGTAAATTTTAAGTTCTGTGAGCCTGGGAAACTAAATCAGAACTGTTAAGAATGGTGTAATCTGAAATGTATCGTGTTATCAATTTAAGGACAGAAAAAAAGCAGCATTTTGGATTTTGTCTGAAGAACATCAGCTCACCAGCGCTTGCTTTGCTCTGAACCATGATTCTTTTTAGAGTTAGAGTGAAATATAGTCCGATTAGCTTAGTTGTTTTCTATATTTATGTCAGACTATCCTGCAATATTATTTTAAAAGTTTTCTGTCATCTCTGAATTCTTGATTAGCACCATGTTGAATTGATGAGATTTGTCTTGTGCTTTTATTTATTATTAAATATGTTAAACCTTTCAGCTGTGGCTGTTTTGTGTAGAGATAATTTAAGCTCTTAGAGAGTACTTGCATGTATTTGGTGATACTGTCCAAACCACTCCCATAGTCTTGCTGCTCAGTCACACTTACTATTTGGGTAACAGTAATATTGCACAGTGAAATTGGTCATCCTTTGGGAAGGGCCTTATTAGCAGCTGATAAGCATAGTTGGTAGCAGTGATTACTAACTTATAGCCTGGCAGGAGGGGCATAGCTGGATAACCTGTGCCAGCCTTCCCCAGGAGTGTCTTGTGTGTTCGTATATAAACGAACTCTCAAAGTGTGTGTCAGCTACTTGGGCAGGGACATGAAGCTCTGGTTGGACAGAGGGTACTGGAGGTTTTGGCTTGAGTACTCAGCTGGGATCTGAACCTTATACCTGTGCCAGTGGAGAGTCTAATTGGGGATCTGGAGAGAAAAGGAAAAAACAGCCCCAGCCTGACTGTGATCTCAGTGTGCTCTTAAGGAAAATTGTACTGTGAAGGATGCCAGCCTAGCTAGATAGGATTTTGTAAATAATTCTATATCATTGTAAATATTAATAGGATCCACAGGTTTGTGTAACAAACGTAATAACATTGTGTTATGTTCTGAGTTGCAAAAATGTAACCACAGTGCACCCTGCTGGAAGAAAGCTGATAGGTCAAGCATTTTAGGACTGTTTGATCTTAAGCTCAGAAACAGAATGTCTGGACTAAGGAATTCTTTTATTGTCTTAGGACAAGAGTTAATTACTAGATTTTACATGAAAAATGTATTTTATTGCTGTGGCTTCCTGCAGGTGCAGAGTACAAAAAGAAATGTAAATTTTAAGTTCTGTGAGCCTGGGAAACAGAATCAGAACTGTTAAGAATGATGTAATCTGAAATGACTCAGCAGGACAGAAAGAAAGAAGCATTTTGGATTTTGTCTTAAGAACATCAGCTCACCAGCACTTGCTTTGCTCTGTAAGTAGTATTTAGAACCATGATTTCTGTTAGAGTTGGATAGAAATATAGCCAGATTAGCCTAGCCGTTTCTATATTTATGTCAGACTATACTACAATATTGTTTTAAAAGTTTCCTGTGATCTCTGAACTCTTGATTAGCACTGTGTTGAATTGATGAGATTTGTCTTGTGTTTTATTATTTATTATTAAATATTTATAAACCTTTCAACTGTGGCTGTTTTGTGTAGAGATAATTTAAGCTCTTAGAGAGTACTTGCATGTATTTGGTGATACTGTCCAAGCCACTGCAATAGTCTTGCTGCTCAGTCACACTATTTGGTGTGTGTGTGTGTGTGTGTGTGTGTGTGTGTGTGTGTGTGTGTGTGTGTGTGTGTGTGTGTGTGTGTCAGCTACTTGGGCAGGGACATGAAGCACTGGTTGAACAAAGAGGGTACTGGAGGTTTTGGCTCGACTACTCAGCTGAGATCTGAACCATATAGCTGTACCAGTGGGGAGTCTTATTGGGGATCTGGAAAGAAAGTATGAAACTAGCCCCAGACTAACTGTGATCTCTGTGTACTCTTAAAGAGAAATTGTACTTTACTGTCTGTGTACTTGTTATCCTTCCCAATGTGCACGCCCTTCACTGGGGTGCTAGTGATGAGGATTGAAGGTCCTTGATTACTGGGCCAGTGCATGGGCTTCACAGCAACATATGGCCTGCAGCAGTACGGTGAGTGGTGGATCTGCCTCAAGAATAAAAAAGAATAAGGAGAAGGTGATGTAACTAGAAGGCTGAAAGGAACATATTTAGGATGGAATTAAGGAAAAGCCATTTCAGAGGAGTGACAGGTCTACAACCCCACTTATTTCTGTCCACATCCAAGTGAGTATCACTGAAGGGTTCAGGGTAGGGGGAGTCGACAGGTTGAAGGAACGGCGGGCAGGCAAGGGCAGCTGAACCACAGAGTGGGCTAGAGAAGTTTCTGTTGCATATTTCTGTTAGCTAGCACTCAAATATATGTACACACCCAAAACAAAATGAATAAACCTCCATTAAAAGTAGCTGGGAATCCTTCACCCATGCCACACACTGCATAAACATGCTAAAGGCCAAGTTACCTCATAGCAAATCATGTCCTGCCCCTCTCAGCAGCCATTATAATCTTGGGTAATAAAAAAATTGACCACCAAGAAGCATGCAAATTCCTTCATTCAAACTTCATAACTGCTTAAACATACTATGGCATGTAAGGTCTAAGGAGTCTCTGGATGTAATGCAGATTTTCCCTAAAACACAATTGCAAAATGTATTTGTTCAAGTCAATTATCCCTTCCCTTACTGCATTTTTACTTTACTGTAGTGCAAAATGTTAAGGCTGTCTGCATTTAAGAACCTCCGACAAATTGCTAGTCAGTAATGCAGATGATCATGTTAATAGACAGACATTAAGTAGTCAGTTTCTTTCCAAACTGTATAGCATACGTGGATGCCACAGATATGGGTGAAAGTTCAGGGAACAAGACAGTCTGCAGGGCAGAGCAGCTAACATTTGCATGTATTGTCTAAATATGAAAATAATAAAGTCAATGTTCTGTAGTAAACACACACATGCACAAAAGCATCTTCCATTTTAATGCAAACATAAGTTCTCATGTTTCCACAGATGCTTGTTTTAGAAATAGACTTTTGTATAAAGAGGCTGTTTATATACTTAAATTTGATACTTTAATACCTAAAGGTATGAATGTTGATCTTAATTGGAGAGTTCTCCTTTAATGGAAGTGTTATTTTTTTAATTTACATTTTAATTGTTTAATTGAGTGTGTTATAAAAAGTGATTGTTTCATTTGGTGTGTATCCTCCTTGAAGGCATTTCAGCTGACACGTCAGAGAGTGAGAATAAAGATTTCTACTTTTATTGGTGGTCACCACTTTGTGGTTTTTGTAATTATGTTTTTTTGTCAGATTTTTACACTTCATAATTATGAGCCCTCTGTATGCATTACTACTTCTACAGTTTATTTTATCTGCTTACTTTCTTTTTTAAAAGAAAAGCATGTCACTCATACAGTTACACAGAGCCTGTTTTTCCATTTCCTTAATCTGCCCAATCTAATGCACACTTCATGACATCAGGAAAATCCTCTAACAGAACATTTGCACATGACAAATCCCCTCCTACAGTCAAAGTTTCATTTAGTCGAAAATTTGTTGAAAGTTGTTTGTTTGTTAATTTAACTGTTGAGGCTGCCCACTAAAGTGTGCTAGCCTGTGTAACTGATTTATTACTGTTTCCTGCATTTCTGTGTGCTTTCTATCTCAAAAACAACAAAAAAAAAATATCCTTGTTTTCCCGCCTCTCCTCGACTAGTTTAGACCAGTATACAGGCTTTGCTGTATTCTGGGCTGTGGTGTAGTTCCTGTGGTGTCCATTGCCTTACTTGGATAGAAGGAAGTTTATTTGCTCACCAGTGGGAGTGGGGAGCCTTGAGCAGCCTATCTGTCCCTGAAGGAGTGACCTCAGCACAAGAGCTTGTAGTAATTGGTTGTTTTGGACCATTTCTAGCTCTTTTGAAGTTCCCTGTTTAAAATCCGCCTCTGAGCATTTTTTTTCTGGCTATACTATTCAGCAACAGCTCCTCGTGGTCCTGCAGAGTGGTCCTAGCAGCAGAGAACTGAGAAAAGCGACTACTTTCCTGATTTAAGTATTTTTTGCTGTTTTTTTACCTGAAATACCTTCTCTTGCTTACCTTGAACAAGCTTAAACTGTTTTTTTTAACTGTTTGTTGCATTATATATTATCTGCACTTAAAGTTTCATTTAGTCGAAAATTGGTCGAAAGTTGTTTGTTTGTTAATTTAACTGTTGAGGCTGCCCACTAAAGTGTGCTAGCCTGTGTAACGGATTTATTACCGTTTCCTGCATTTCTGTGTGCTTTCTATCTCAAAAACAAAAAAAACCCAAAAAAAATCCTCGTTTTCCCGCCTCTCCTCGACTAGTTTAAACCAGTATACAGGCTTTGCTGTATTATGGGCTGTGGTGTAGTTCCTGTGGTGTCCATTGCCTTACTTGGATAGAAGGAAGTTTCTTTGCTCACCAGTGGGAGTGGGGAGCCTTGAGCAGCCTATCTGTCCCTGAAGGAGTGACCTCAGCACAAGAGCTTGTAGTAATTGGTTGTTTTGGACCATTTCTAGCTCTTTTGAAGTTCCCCGTTTAAAATCCGTGTTTGCACGGCTTTGCGCGGTTGTGCGCATAGCGCAGCACCGGTTAAACAAGGTTAAACTTTTTCTGGCTCCGCCAAGTCTGCTCTTCAAATTTTCCCTTAAGAAAGCTCCACTCTTATAATAATCTAGTCTAATCGCTTTATTATAAGCCTAGCACTTGTTCTCAAAACCTCTCTTCTAAGTAAGCACTCGCTAACTAAAGTAAGCACTACATCCACCTACCTTCCCTGTGAGTACCCACTTCCCTTAAAGGCACAGCACTCCCTTATAATATTCTAGCATGTCGAGTGGTATATTGCTGGCATCCTCTCCGGTTCAGCTGGTTAATCTGGGAATCTTGAGACAATGCTACAATTGTCTCATGTACACAGACAACCTTCTCCTCCTCCCAACAAACACAAATACATGTGAGAGATGCAACTATATAGCCAAACTGGAGGCTGAACTCTCTCAACTCAGGACTGGCAAGACCAGACAGGAGGAGAAGGTAACCACACACACACCAAACCCAGTCCCACATAGACCTAAGGCTCTACAAAAAATGTACCAAAACAACAGAGGTTCCCAAAGCAGACACCCAAAAATCCACCACCTCAAAACATAACACATGCATCACATACTTCAATAAATCAGTGCATCAAACAATCACAGCCCTTAAGGCCAAACACCATGCCTGATATACTAGTAATAGGTGACTCTATAGTCAGACACACTGACGTTCCGCTTACCAGGCTGAACAAGGAGAGGGTAACTGTGAGCTGCTTATCGGGAGCTAGGATCCATCACATAACACACGCACTCAGGTCACTCCAAAGCAAGTACAAATATGACTCAGTCATTGTCCATGCCGGCGTGAATGACCTAAGATGTACCTCCCTGGACTACATGAAAAGAGACATAGAGGAGCTCTCTGATTATGTAGCCCAGGCTGGTATGACCCTGACCCTGAGCAGCATCTTGCCCTCACCAAGAATGATGCCACAATACAAAGACAAGATTACCAGCTTTAATAATTGGCTCAAATACTGGTGTCATTCTAGGGGATCCAATGTCGGTCTGCTTGGGATGACATGCTGGATAAGCCATGCTGCTTCACAAGGGACGGCTTGCATCTGTCACCACTGGGCTTCCGGATATTGGCTAAGGCTCTTGCCTCCCCCATAGTGCCTTTTTTAGGCAAGGCTCAAAAGACAAACTCACCTCCTTAGAAAACAAAAATGGAAAAAAATTAAGGGTAATGCTGCTCAACGCCAGAAGTCTAAATCTCAAGATGCAGGCTCTCGAAGCACTCCTCAGTATGGAGGACATCGATGTCTGTGCAGTAAATGAAACCTGGTTCAAGGCTCCTGAGAGCACCCCAGCGCTACCAGGCTATACCTCGTATCATGCTTTTCGGCCCCAAAACTCGGGCCAAACCAAAAAGGGAGGGGGAGTGCCCATATTCATCAAGGACACCCACACCTCCAGGTTAGTGGCAACACATGAAGCATCAGAGACCATCCAGGTGCAACTAACCGTAGGCAAAACTGCTATACAACTGGTAGCATGTTACAGACCACCCTCCCAATCTCAGGAACCCCACTCAGCCTTCCTGAAGACATTGGAGGATATGACTGTCTCACCAAACACCATCATATTGGGAGACTTCAACTACCCTAACATAGACTGGGTGCATTATTCTAGCCCAAACACCCTAGCCCAAAGGTTCCTGGAATTCATAAATTCAAACGCAATGGAACAGCTAGTCACCTCTCCCACAAGGGGAGATAATATACTAGACCTGATCATCACAAACATGGGGACAAAGCGCTCCACACCAGAAGTATACCCTTCACTAGTGAGATCTGACCACAAACTAATCACCCTGGATATACATATCCCACCTCCACCCCCAACACAAAAGACTACAGTGAAAAACTTCTCAAAAGCCGACTTTACACTTCTTAAAACTGAGATGGTATCCTTTAAGCCCACTGGGACAGTGGAAACCACATCCCACAATGCAGAATCCTTCACAAATGCTTTCTACGGACATCTCCAAGAATGCATGGATCATGCAATCCCAAATAAAACCAAGACCCTCTCCACCAAGGGCAGGCGTCCTGTCTGGTGGACCCCAGCCATAAACAAATTGTATAACAAAAGAAGGAAGCTACTGCACGACAGAGCAAAATCCCATAAAGAGAAGGCATCTTTGATCAGCACTAGTAGAAAGCTACGTTGTCTCATAAAAACATCCAAGGCCAACTTTGAGAGAAAAATTGCTATGGACACTAAAGATAACCACAAGGCCTTCTTCAGCTATGTTAGAAACCTGGGCGGAAACCCTCAGATATGTTCAGAGTTAGTTCACAATGACAACAAATACACTGAACCCACAGATATTGCCAACATTCTGGCAGACAGGTTCAGTGCAAATTTCTCCCCTCCCTCACCCCCAAAAGAAGAAATACTTATCCCAGCTGAATGTAACCTCCCTGTCATCTCAGATGTCCAGGTGGGAACCGCCCTCAGCAAAGCTAAAAACACAGCATCAATGGGACCTGACGGTATCCCGGGTTGCGTGCTACGTGAACTCCAAGAGGAGCTAAACCCGCACATAAAAATGCTATTTAACCTTAGCCTTACTACAGGATATGTACCTGAAAACTGGCATACAGCAACAGTAGTCCCACTCCACAAAGGAGGCACCTCTACTGACCCTGGTAACTACCGCCCCATAAGCTTAACCAGCCTGGTCTGCAAAGCTATGGAAAGAATAATTTTGGAACTAATAAACAGAGACATTGGGGACTTACAGACACTTGTTCCCACCCAGTTCAGCTTTGTAAAAGGCAGATCCTGCCTTTTAAACCTGGTTGACTTTTTCGAAACAGTCACTAGATCCATTGACGAGGGCAAAGCAGTCCATACAGCCTACCTGGACTTGGCTAAAGCTTTCGACACAATACCCCACTCTGGCATCATAGACAAGCTCAACAGCTTAAATGTAAATCCATATGTCACAAGATGGGTGGCAAACTGGCTAAAGGATAGAACCTATAAAGTCAAAATCACTGGAGCCATGTCAGACTCAAAGCCAGTGACAAGTGGTGTCCCACACGGCTATGTCCTGGGACCCCTCTTGTTCGGCATTTATTTCTCAGATGTGAAAGCAAACATGGGAGGGTTGTGGCTGACAAAGTTCGCAGATGACTGCAAACTAGGCGCCATAGTCGATACACCAGCTGACACATACATCCTACAGAAAGGCCTCACTGAAACGGACAACTGGTGCCGGAGTCATGGCCTTAAACTAAATGCCAAAAAATGTATAGTCATCCCCTTTGGGAAAAGCAAAGTGCCCACAAATTATCACATAGGCGGTAACCCACTGAGTGTGGAAAAAGTAATCAGAGACCTGGGGACCCAAGTTGATAGTGACCTCTCATTTGACACCCATGTTGCCAAAGTGGTTAGAAAGACTTTCTACCTTGCCCACCTTATCATGAAGGGATTCACATCCAGATCAAAGGAGGTCATTGTGCCCCTGTACTCCTCCCTTATCAGGCCCATGATTGAGTACAATGCCCCATTTGGTATGTACCTCACCCGACACATGTAACAGCTAGAGAGACCCCAAAAGTTGGTATGTACCTCACCCGACACATGTAACAGCTAGAGAGACCCCAAAAGTACCTCACCAAGAGGATCAAGGGTCTCTAACATATGTCATATGCTGCCAGACTAAAGAAACTCCAACTCTATTCAGTAGCATACCGCCTACTCAGAGGTGATCTGTGCCTGACGTACAAGGCCATGTCCAATCAGGAATTGATGGACATGCTCCACCTCAAAAAATCCAAATCCAACAGAACCACGAGAGCTCAAGATTTGAGCAAAAATATGAATAGGACACGCTGGAGGGACAGATTCATAACTCAGAGGCTTCCCATACTCTGGAACAGAATCCCAGTTCATGTTAGGCAGAGCCCCTCACTGACTCTCTTCAAGAGAAATCTTGACGAGTGGATGGGAGATCGTAGGTTTACCCCATGGGTCATCTCTGTGTCACTACTAGACAGAGGCACAGTAAACTAATTCTATTATGTAAGGGGGTCTTCACTGTGTCACTACTAGACAGAGGCACAGTATTCTAAATCTATTCTGTACACTTTTGTACCATTACATGGGGTGGCGAAAGCCACATCACTATGGCTAGGCTTATAAATGCCCCAGGGCAGATAGCCTAGCACCAAACTATGAAACTATAATGTGTACTGTTGTAATTTCACAGGAACAAGGGATTAAAAACAATATTTAAAGGAGCAAAGTGGATGCCTGATCTAACAAGCAAGTGAAAGGGATATAGGTTGGCCCAAAACAGATGCATTTACTGGTTGCTAGCTGGAAAGTTAAGAAAGTTCAGAATACTAGCCAAGTTGTTGTCATTACAAGTTTGGGAAAAAGAGTGTTACAAAGTCTGTGGGAGGCAGTTCTAAATGTTCTGTCATTTACTGTTCTGTGTACTTTTAGGTTTTCTGCCAGTTTCAATTGCCTCAGTTGTTTGAGATAGAACAGATAATATTTTATTTTACTGTGAATCAAGTTCATAGTACTTATGTTGTGGTACTATGCTGGCACCCAGTCCTGAAGTAATGGCAAGTGACCATGTGGTTTGTGGTCATCTATGAGTTAATACAGTCCAAGCATTGGAATTCAGACCCCCCTCCCAACCATCCTGTGGCAGTGCCAAATATCTTATTGGCTGGCACAAGTCTCAAAACTCTTACTTTAGGTCTTTTCTGGCTTCACTCATCCCCTGCAGAGTATTATGTCCTTCAAACACTCAGAGTACCCTAATAAGGTCAAATCACTGAAAACTGGCTTCATTTGTTTTATTCATATAGTGCTTCAATGTGGTTTTAATTGTAGAGTTTATTTTTTCAGAAATTGTGCAATTGTAATAATTAAAATTCATAATCAGTTCCAAGGGTTGTGCTCCTTAGAGAAACACACAAGAAAAGAAATCAATGCGTTTATGTCTCCTTTCTAAGGATGGCAAAAAACGTTGCCTGCTAACAGAACCTGACATTAACGGTTCAGTAATGCTGCCTTTCCCACCATCATAACTGAACCATAATTCTGAAAAGCTGCACAGTCTTAATGTCTTCCAGCCTACCAAGGGGATTTCCTAAATTAGCCAACACTGTATTGTCCTTTGCTATGCTGGATACCCATGCCCAGTATGGTACTGTATTTCTCCCATAGTGGCATTAGAGGGCACAGAGTACTGGGGCAACTCTGTTGCTGTCAGGAAATAATTTAGAATCGGCTCTTCTAGGCCTATCCCTATGCCATTATTTATTAGTTAATGACATCGTATTCCTTTGACACAAAAGGCTTAGACACATATATTAAAGGAGACTCATGAAAATAGAAATATCGTGGAAATAGATTAAACAACTCTTACATACTTTAAATAAAACTTAAGAAAAATTACAACATACCACTTGCAACCACACATTTACTCAGCCCAGAAGTCTGAAATCATAGAGAATATGTTTTGTTAAGTTCTCATAAATGCCAGGAGTGCCTAGTTTTTCTGAAGTTGAAGCAGACACAATATAGTTTGTGTGCAGATAGTGACAGTAATGTAAGAATAGTTGTCAGAATACATTTTATCACTGTGAGCAAATATATACCTTGAGATGTTAGACTTATGAGATATAAGCTTTAAAGCAAGTGAAGGCAGCTAAGACAGAAGGGGCTCTGTATGTTTGATTACAAATGTATTGGGTAATCCAAACCTGAACTACCACTGAACAACGATCTGAATAAAGCTTGCCAAGACACATTCACATGTACAACTAACATTGGTGCCTTTGGGCACATTTTCTATTGGCAAAGATAACCTTGGAGATAAGTTCTGTGGGGGGAGGAAGACCAAGAGTAGAATCCTTACAGGGCTGCATGATGGGGGGTCTACACTTCTGTCTGCATTTAGACAGTACAATCCTTGGTTGTGTACAAAACAAGATTTATTTAACAGTAGAATACTGAACAATATTGACTTTTTCAGACTCAGACAGGGACAAACTCAGGTTAAGTCAAATGGAGACTGAGAGAACCAAACCCCGGACTACAATTAACAGCTTTACTGGCCTTAACCCCTTGCACAGCCATGAATAAAAGGTATGACTTTTTTTAAATGGTATGAAGAAAAAATTAAAGACACTCATTTCCATTCTTGTGAACAAGCAGGACAGTCTGAGAGACTGGACAAAAGGTGACATTAAGTGAAGGATATCATGCAAATTAGCACCAGGATAGCTCAATGAACAACTGAGTTCAATACTTTTACCCACAATTCATGTGCATAAAAGGCTCTATGGACCCTTTACAGAAGGTTGAGAGTATGTATAAGAAGGTGTGCTCTTTAGTATATTCACCCTTTTCTAAGAAGGACATGGTTAAACTAAAAGAATCTTCTAGAAAGATATTCAGCTGCATGGTCTTTAAAAATAAGAAATGAAATTAATTTGTAAGAAAGGTTTTAATACATGCACAGAGGTACAAAATCTAAGGGATAAATCTAAGGGAAAAGTTGTGTAATAACTCCAGAGACTCAAATAGTCACTAAATAGAAATAACATACTAAGCAAGAGTAGTCAAATTATGTGAAAAGGCATTAAAGGAAGCCAGTGTAATAGCAGTTTGCAAAGTAAACTGGCTTACCTGCTACAAAAAACAGTCACTGAAGCCATTATCCAGCCCTCATAAAAGTTTGCTTTTACTTTATTTTAAAGCTGCATTTATCTTTTAATTAATTCTTATTGAGGCAAGGTCTTCAAAGGATATTTCTAGAGATTCCATTTCCATAATTACAAAGGCAGAGAAATTACAGGGTGGGTAAAAATGGGGTACAACAGGTTGCATCAGAAATGGTAATATGACTGGCGTCCAGCACTTCATCTGTGTGCTCAGTGGTTAAAAGGAGGAAGACTACAGTTCTGATAATGCCTCATTAGACCTGATATATTCAGTTCAAGTTTCATGCAAAAAGGAGACTGGAATGGTGGAACTGAGGGAGATTATTGCTGAGGTTGTTGTGAGGAACAACATGGTCATGGAGTGCTTAGTATTTACAAACTGGACAGATAAGAGTGAAATTTAGCATTGACTCTTGTCTAGGGCTAGTGGATCATGCAGGTCAGGAGAAGGGAATGGGAAAAAGATAGCAAGCTTTTGGGCCAGCTAGAAGGTGTCACATTTAGAGTAACTTGAAAGAACGTTGTTCATTTAAGAGAGTAGTGGGGTCCTGTAATACACTAACAAAGGGAAATATTGAGTGTAGAGAAAAGAAGGTTTCAAGGTCTTCTGAGGCTGAAGAAGATGGAGGGGCAACAATGACTCAATCAAACATGAGATTTTATAAGCATATTCTTATAACTGTAAGTTTAGAAACCTAGAGATATCCAAAAGGCATAAACTGAGCAATATCCTTCAGAAAAGATTTATTGGAATAAGTGGGTATAACATGAGGTGAGGATGAAAGAGGTTAGACAATGAAGTATCAGAAAGTAATTTAAGATGGAGAGCTTTGCATGACATGGACTCCCAATAGAAAGCAATGGGGAACTATGAGGTGTTTACCCATCACAGAAGCAGAGAAAAACCCTCACACAAAACAATCACATAAGCCGATTATACCTTATCAACATATTTGTTCATGTTTCCAATGTGCAGCTTCGATAAGAAATAAAACAGTAAGCAGATGAGGTTATCCTCCTGTGTAACAATGCACAAACATAGAACTTCTACAAGTCTCATTAAACATCCTGCCTTATTAATTTTCTTAACTTATTCATTTGCATTTTGAAAACTGGGTGGTCTATGCATTAAGCAACGTGGCCCCATCTCAGAAGATAATTGGATAACTGGGGGCAAAATTACTTACTCTCAGTTTACTCACTAGCCTAATTGAGTACTTATGATCATCTGCCTAGTATTGTTCCTATGACCAAGAGGATCAGATGCCCAGTCATCTACACCTAGATTTCTAAGTGTTTAATAGGGCTAACCTCCCAAACTAAGCAAGCAGTACATAATTTTTAAGTGTTTAATAGGGCTAACCTCCCAAACTAAGCAAGCAGTACATCAACCTTGGTATCACTTTATGTCACCCATGCAACTTATTCCATATGCTGGGAAAACCGGAACGTCTCTCCAGGAAATCTTGGTTTTGTAGATTTTGGTTCCTAGTGGGTGTCTGCGGAGCTACTGGATTTGCAAGATTCAACAAAGACTGGGTCATTCATGGCTCAAAAAGTAAGGCAGGTTACATGGAGCAGTCTGATTGGAACCTGTCTGGTGAAGGGTGGGTGGTCTATGGCTTGAAGTAAACATCCTCATTGGTCCTTTTGAACCTTGTTAATGTTTTTAGCTTCTGTATTTAACCCTGCATTGGAGCAGGTTTCTGCATCATGCAGCATTCACACTGTGCACAAATGTGCACCAAAGCCGGACAGGTAAATTCAACAATTTTCCCTTAGATATAAAAATCAACTGTAGCACAGTGAGCTATGATAATGACAAGAAGACCAACAAAAAGAAGAACAAGACCAACACCAAGAACAAGACAAAAGATGAACAACAAGGCTCACCAGACTCTGCTACAGTTTGCTGTGAGGGAAAGGTTAGTTTGCTTTTTATTTGTTGTCTTTTGTATTACTTTATTGCTTTTTCTATTTTGTATACTGTGATTTTTCTTTACACTGTGTTTAATTGTATTCTGCTTTTTAACTGCATATTGAAACTTGAAGAGAGACCACAGCTCTGTCTCTTGCGAGTCAGACAGAAATTTTCCTACCCTCCTACCCAGTTACTGTTGTGTTCTTAAACACCACTGTCTTTCTAGTTGCCTGCTCCTTATGTTAATTTGACCATATATCTCACTTCCACTCTGCTTCTACTGGCTGGTGTAAGCACAAAATTATCATTTTGTGAAATCACTCCCCTTCAACTATTTACATTTATTGGCCATCCTACTGGTATTCCATAGTACCAAAATACAAAAGTGACCACCCCATTTCAATCTATCTTGCCGTTTTAAAAATAGTGACTCTCCACTAAAACTTAACTTTTTAGACAGGTAAAACTTAGGTTACCTACTTTTACATCTACCTCCTCTAGTGCACACTGCAGTGTTTAGGATAAACCATTTTTTTCATCTTACCTTTAAGCATCGATTGCAAGACCAACAGTTATTGGAGAGGCCACATGCTGTCTCTCAGTAGTCATCTTGGGATTAGTGCTTCTGTTTTCTCCTGGTGAGAGGAGTGCAGTTACATTTTTTTTCCTGGAGACTGCTGATCACCAGAAGGCTTAACTGCTTTATAGGTGACAGCTTGGAATCTGTGCTTATATTCTGATCCTGATGAGATCAGGAGCAGAGTGCATGGATTCCTGACTCTTTCTGGTTGGAGAGTGAGTGTCCGTGCTTAATGTACCTGGCTAGTCTGGTTGCTATTCGGGGCATCTACCAGAAAAAAGGCTAGAAGTCTGCAGACCCTTTCATCATCTGAGACAAGACTGTGGATCACCAAATAGGTCATGCTTCTCTTCTTGGTATTAGTGCTAACATTTTGCTCCTGGTGAGAGAAGAAGCAAAGATGTACTGTATCCCAACAGAGTGAAGGTGTGTTGAGACCAGCATTAGTAGCAGTCAGGCAGTAACCATTCATGCAACTCCCCTCTTTTCATCATTCTTGACAAGCTAATTCTTTATTTTTCAGTACGTACTGCTTGATTTCTTTCTAACTTCAGAATATCTGCCTAAATACTTCATCCTTAAATTTTCAGGGTCTGCATATTAGTTTCCTCTCAAGTCTTTGGCAGTGCTCTGTACAGACTCAGACACCTTGAGTGACATTAATCCTGTAAAATGAATATATAAGGAAACAGCTTCAGTACTTGGTAATAATAACCATCCCTTCCTGGCATGTCTAAAGGTCAGTTCCCTGTGCTTTCCCCTATTAACCTGGTGAAATGTGGTATTCTGAGGCAGTGTAGCAACTGCCTCATGTACACAGACAACCCTCTCCTCTTACCTCCCAACACTCAGACTTGTGAGAGATGCACTTATATATCCAAATTGGAATCCATGTATTCTCAAGCAAAGACTGGAATAGCTGATCAAGAGGAAAAGGTCAACATCTGCACCACACCACATGCAACAAATAGCCTTCCAGAACACCCACCATCGCATCTCTCACATAAAAACACAAACCACACACTCACCTTCGTGGAGGCTGTCAATAGAAATCTACTCAAATGGCAGAGACCTCCAAGGCAGAAATGCACTAGACCACCACAAAACATCCCAAATCACAAGACATATAGCTCACCTACACAGTGTGGCCCTCAACCTAAGCCCCTAAGTAAAAACAGCTTGCCGATTACACTAATCATAGGTGACTTGATAGTGAGACACACTGATGTCCCACTCAGTAGGTTGAATAAGGAGAAACAGTTGGCTATCAGGTGCCAAAATCTGACACACAATATATGCACTCATGTCACTCCACAACAAGTCCAAGTATGTCACTGTCCATGTGGGTGTGAATGACCTGAGATGCACCTCCCTGGACTACATGAAAAGAGAGACATGGAGGAGCTCTTCGATTATGTGGCTCAGGCAGGTATGACCCTAGCCCTAAGCAGAATCCTACCATTGCCCAGAATGATACTGCAGTAGAAGCAGAAAATGATTGACTTCAACAATTGACTAAGTTTCTGGTGTCATTCTAAGGGGATCCAGTATCTGCCTGCTTGGAATGACATGATTGACAGACCTCGATGATCTGCCAGAGATGGCCTGCGTCTGACAACCCTGGGTTTCCAGATACTGGCTAAGGCTCTTGCAACCCCTATAGTGCCTTTTTTAGGCGATGTTCCAAAGACCAAATTACCACCATAACAGCTATAAATAAATGCAATCTGAGGATCATGCTGCTCAATGCTAGAAGTCTAAATCTCAAGATGCACTTGCTCAAAGCACCCCTCAAAATGGAGAACATCAACATTTGTGCTGTAACGGAGACCTAGTTTAAAGCAGCAGAAAGCACCCCTGCGCTACCATGCTACAACTCATTCCACACATTTTGGCCCTAGAACGTGGACAGAAGCTGCAAAGGTGGTGGTATCTCCATATTCATAAAGGATATGCACACCTCCAGACTAGTAGCCCAGCATAACACATCTGAGATGCTTCAGGTACACCTAACATTGGGTAAGACAATTCAGGTCATAACCTGCTATAGGTTCCCAACCATGTCTCAAGACTTAACTCCACGTTCCTAAGCTCTCTGGAAACTATTAGGGCCAACCCAACACTCTCATACTAGGTGACTTCAACTACCCCACCATCAACTGGGAAAGCTACTCATGCACTAATACACTGGCCCAATGCTTCCTGGAATTCATCAACTTCAATGTCCTGGACCAGCTCATTCTTACCCTCACTATAGGAAGCAACATACTTGACCGGGTTATTACTAACATGGGCAACCATTGCTCTACACCAATAGTCAGTTCCTCCCTGGTTAGATCAGACTACAAACTAATCATCATGGAAATCCACATCTCACCCACACCTCCCACAAAGGTAAGCACCATGAAAAACTTCTCCAAAGCTGACTTTGGGCTTCTAAAAACAGAGGTGGCTAACTTCATGGCACCCATGTCAATGGAAAATAGAAGCATGACTGCCAAATCATACACCAATACATTGTACGGACATGTACATAAATGCATGGCACTAGCCATACTCAACAGAACCAAGACACTCTCCTCCAAAAAAAAAAAAAGGAAGCCAATCTGGTGGTCCCCTGCCATTAATAAACTCTACAACAGAAGGAAGAAACTGTTGCAGAAAAAGTTTAAGTTCCAAGACTAGAAAAACTCCCTTATTAGCCTCAACAAAAAGTTGAGATCCCTCATCAAAACCTCTAAAGCTAGCTATGAAGGCAGAATTGTGGCAGACACTAAAAAACAACCACAAACATTTCTATAGTTATATCAAGAATCGGCAATACCTAGGTTTGCTCTGAGTTACTGCACAATGGTACCTCCTATACCGATATTGCCAACATACTAGCCAACAGATTCAGTGCCAACTTTATCCCTCTTCCCCCCAAAGGACCAGTCACAATACTGGAGGAATGCCAGGCACCCAGCATTAATGCAGCACAGGTTAAAGCTGCATTGTCCAAGGCCAAGAATACAGCTTCTATGGGACAAACAATAACACTGGATGTGTTCTACATTTATTTTTTATTTTTTTTATTTATTTGCAGTTAGTTTACCAGGATAGTCCATTGGGCCAAAGTGAACCCGTTTTCAATGGAGTCCTGGGGAGAAAAGCTCCACAACTAAATAGGTTACAGTAGAGTAATTCATATTAGTTATACAATTTATATTATAATACAAAAGTTTTGACACAAGAAAACAATTTCAAGTAGTATAGCAAAAACAAGAATAATACAGACTACTGATAAAATTAATAGATTGTACATACAAAGGAATATTACATGAAAAGTATTGCATGAAATATTTAGAATTTGTGTCATATTAGGAAGCACTGTATGACACTACTGAGAAATAACATATTGGGAAGAAAAACCTTAGGAGGTGTGGTCTAGTGCATTTTTCCCAATCAGATGAATGATAATATGCATTAGTTATGGGTAAATAATAAGGAGAAATGCAGGAGGAAACAAGGCAAAGGGGGGAAGATGGGAATTGCAAGTGATTACCTATGTGGGATGGGAGCAAGAGCATTCCCACCTGGATACTAGATGAGAATGAAGAGATCTTTTAAAAATAAAATGGTTAGAGGTGGTGCAGATGGATGGTGGTAGAGAGTTCCAAAGGTGAGCAAGGCCATAAGATAGAAGATTTTTCCCTGGGGGATGAGTAGGTTTATAGACTTCTAATAGATTTTGACTGTTGGACCTCAATACTCTTTCAGGAAGGTGCATTTAAAAGGCTGCACATGAACTACAAATGGAACTGGCACCACATCTGTGTGCCCTGTTCAATCACAGCCTCACCCTCAGGCTTTGTCCCTACCAAATGGCATGCTGCTACAGTCATCACTCTCCATAAAGGGGGAGTGACTACAGACCCTGGGAATTATCGCCCCATTAGCCCGACGAGTCTGATATGTAAGGCTATGGAGCACATTATCATGGACCTAATTAATCTCCAAACTCTAGATCCCACACAATTTGGTTTTATGAAAAGTAGATCATGCCTGCTCAACCTGGTTGACTTCTTTGTGTCAATCACCAGAGCTGTGGATGAGGGCAAGGCAGTTCTTACAGCCTACCTGGATCTGGCCAAGGTCTTTGATACCATTCCCACTCAGGAATTAATTGATAAGCTCACCAAACTAGGCATCACCCCTATATCACTAAGTGGGTTGCAAAGTGGCTAACAGATAGAACTCACAGTGTGAACATAGTGGACTCCCAAGTCAGACTGCCAACCAGTCACAAGTGGAGTCCCACAGGGATTGGTCCAGGGTCCCCTCCTGTTTGGTATCTACTTTTCAGAAGTCCAGGCCAACATGGAGGGACTCTTGCTGACCAAGTTCGCAGACAACTGCAAGCTGGGAGCCATTATTAACTCCCCAAGTGATGTAGACATCCTACAGAAAGACCTCACTGAGACTAATGACTGATGTCGAAACCATGGCCTTAAGCTTAATGCCAAAAAATGCTTTGTCATCCTCTTTGGGAAAAACTCAGTTCCCACTAATTACCACATCGATGGGAGCCCACTGAACACTGAAGGCATTATAAGAGATCTGGGGACACAGGTTGAAAGAAACCTCTCTGACCACCACATTGCCACTGGGGTCAGAAAGTCCTTCTATGTGGCACATCTCATTCCCAAGGGTTTTGCATCCAGGAAGAAAAAGGTAATCATCTCTCTCTATTCTTCCATCATTAGGCCAATCATCGAGTACAATGCCCCATTTGGCATGCACCTCACTAGACACATGCAACAGCTGGAAAGGCCACAAAAGTACCTCATGAAGAGGATCCTAGGCCTTAAACATGTCCTACATGGACAGATTCAAAAACCTCCAGCTATTCTCTGTCTCATATCGTCTACTAAGAGCCAATCTCTGCTGGACTTACAAAGCCACATCTGACCCAGCCCCTTTAGAAATGCTACATCTAAAGAATTCCCGATCCCTCCACGCCACCCATTCCAGAGACCGCAACCTCATTACCACAATCAACAGAACATGCTGGATGGACAGGTTCATAACCCAGAGACTGCCCATGCTCTGGAATAGACTTCCCATACATATCAAGCAGAGCACTTCACTGACCCTCTTCAAGAGAAATGTTGATGAGTGAAAGGGAAATGGCTAACCCTGGGGATCACTCCAGTGGCTCTACTTGATAGAGGCACTGGGAACTAATGTCAGGAGGCACGATGCCAGAGCACTTCTATGGACTAGGCTTGTACAGGCTCCAGGGCCATTAGCTTAGTACACACATATGAACAAGAAGAAGAACAAAAACAAGAACAGCAACAACAATAAAAAGAAAAAAAAAACAACAAGAGCAACAACAGTAAGAACAACAAGAACAACACAAAGAAGAAGGACAAGCCCAACAACATGACAAAGATGACAAAGAACAAGAAGATGAACAACAACAAGAAGAAGAACAGCAACAAGATGAACAAGGCCAACAAGAACAAGACCAACAAGACAAAGACAAAGAACAAGGATGACAACAAGGATGCAACAAGATGAACAAGATGAACAGCAACAAGATGAACACAAACACAAATAACAACAACATGAAAAACAAGACCAAGGCCAACAAGATGAAGATGGTGAATAACACGAGGAACAAGTAGAACACAAACAAAACAAGAAGACCAATAATGAGACAAAGAACAATAAAAGGAAACATCAACACAACAAACAGGAGGGATGACAAGGACAACAAGAACAAGAAGAGGAACAACAAATAGAAGAGGAACAACAAGAATGACAAGGACAAAGACAAGAACTACAACAACAAGGACAAGAACAAGAAGAATGACAAGGAGGACAAGAACTAAAGAAAAACAACATGCATAAGAACAAAATGAACAAGAAAAACAAGACAAACAACAATATGAACACAGCAAGAACAAGACCAACAACAACAACAAGACCAACAAGAACACAAGAATACAACCAAGATCAACACGACGAGGAAGATGAAGACCAACAACAAGATGAAGACCAACAACAAGACAAAGAAGAACAAGAACAGCAACAAGAACAATAAGATGAACAGGACCAAGACCAACAACAAGACGAACAAGACCAAGACCAACAAGATGAACAGACAAACAAGATGAACAAGAACAACACCATCAAGACAAAAAAGAGCAACAAGACCAAGACAAACAAGAACAGGAACAAAAACAACAAAAAGAACAAGACCAAGACCAATGAGATGAAGAAGACAAACAGGAAGACAAACAAAAACATGAAGAACAAGAAGTCCAAGACCAATAAGTCAAAGAAGAACAAGAACAACAAGATGAAGACAAAGAACAGCAACAAGAAGAACAAAAAGAACAAGAACAAGATGAAGACAAACAAGAAGAACAAGAACAATGACAGCAATGGCAGCAGCAACAAGAACAGCAACAACAAAAAAAAACATGAAGAACAAGACCAACAAGATGAAGAAGACAAAGATGACAAAGAACAAGAACAAGAGAAGCAACAAGAATGAGGAACAACAACAACGAGATGAACAAGACAAACAAGAACACAAAGAACAAGACCAAGACAACAAGACAAAGAAGATGACAAAGAACAATGACAACAGCAAGGAGGATGACAACAAGATGAGCACAAACATGAAAAACACGACCAACAACATGAAGATGACAAAGATGGCGAGGAACAAGAAGAACACAAAGACCAAAACCAACAAGAACATGAAGCACAAGACCAACAATAAGATGAAGATGAACAAGATGAAGATGATGAACAAGAACAACAAGAAAAACAAAAACAAGACCAAGACCAACAAGACAAAGACAACAATGAACAAGGACAACAAGAAGAGGAACAAGAGGAAAAACAACAAGAAAAAGACAAAGAAGGCAAGCAAGAACACAAAGAAGAACAAGAAGACCAAGACCAACAACAAGATGAAGATGAACAAGACAAAGACTAAGAACAACAAGAACAAGAGCAGCAGCAAGAACAATGACAGCAGAAACAGCAACAAGAACAGCAGCAAAAAGAACAGCAACAAGAAGAACAGCAACAAAAAGAACATAAAGAAGAACAAGACCAACAAGACTAAGAAGATGAAGATGACAAAGAACAAGGACAGCAAGAAGAGAAGCAAGAACAAGTAGAGGAACAACAAGAAAAAGACAAACAAGAACTCAAAGAAGAACAAGAACAAGACCAACAACAAGACAAAGATGACAAAGTACAATGACAACGACAAAGATGACGACAACAAGACGAACACAAACAGGAACATGAATACCAAGACCAAGATGAAGATGACAAAGATGGTGAAGATTAACAAGAGGAACAACAACTACAAGAGGAACAACAAGAAGAGGAGGAACAAGAGTAACAAGAACACAAAGAAAACGATCAAGACCAGCAACAGGATGAAGATGAACAAGAGGAATGACAACAACAATAACATGACTAACACGAGGAATGACAACAAGGACAAAGAACAAGAAGAAGAGGAAAAACAAGAAGAGGAACAAACAAGAAGAGCAATGACAGGAATGACGAGATCGACAAGGAGGACAAGAACAAGAAAGACAAGACAAACAAGAACAAAAAGAAGAATGACAACAGCAAGAACAAGAACAGCAACAATAACAACAAGAACAACAAAGAAGAACAAGACCAAGACCAACAAGATGAAGATGGCAAACAAGAGGAGCAACAAGAAGAGGAACACAAACAAGACCAAGAACAACAGCAAGAGGAACATGACAAACAATAGGAATGACAACAAGAGGAACAAGAAGAGGAATGACAAGAAGAGGAACAACAAGAATGACAACAAGGACAACAATGACAAGGACAACGCCAACAAGAATGACAATAAGAACAAGAATGGCAGCAAGGACAACAAGAACAACAAGAAGGGCAAGAAGACCAACAACATCAAGAACAACAAGACCAACAAGATGAAGATGAACAAGAACAAAAATAACAAGAACATGAACCAGAACAAGAACACCACCAACAAGACGAAGATCAGCAATAACAAGATGAAGACAAAGAAAATGAAGAACAAGAACCACAACAAGAAGAACAAGATGAACCACAACAAGAACAACAGGAACAAGAACAAGAGCAACAAGGGCACAAAGAATAAGACCAACAAGATGAGGAGGACTAACAACAACAAGAAGAGGGACAACAATAAGAAGAAGACCAACAAGAAGATAAAGACCAAAACCAAAAAGATGAATAAGACCAACAAGAACACTAAGGCCAACAAGACAAACAACACAAAGAACAAGACCAAGAAAACAAAGAAGACAAAAATGACAGAACAAGAAGGGCAACAACAAGAGGAACAAGAACAAGACAAACAAGATAAGATGAACAAGAACAGCAAAGAACAAGACAACAAGATGAAGAACAGCAAGAAGAGGAATGACAAGGACAAGACAAACAAGATGAACAGAAACATGAACAACAAGATGAACAGACAAAGAACAAGAACCACAGGAACAAAACAAGATGATGAAGATGAACAATGAAGCAAGACAAATAAAATGAACACAAGATGAACAATAATATGAACAAGATGAACAAGAACAAGACTAAAGAACAAGACCAACAAGAACAAGAACTACACAAAGAACAAGATGAAGAAGACTAAGACAAACAACAAGAATAGGAATGACAAGGACGACAACAGCAATAAGATGAACAAGATGAAAAAGACAAACAAGACAAACACAAACAGGAACAACAACAAGACGAACAAGATGAACAACAACATGAAGAACAAAACCAAGACCAACAACAAGATGAAGAAGACATATAACAAAAAGATGAAGACAATAAATAGGAGCAAAAAGAGCAAGAAAAAACACAAGAACAACAAGACAGATAAGAAAAACAACAACAAGACGAACATCAAGAACAAGATGAACACAAAGAACAAGACCAACAAGACAAAAAGGATGAAGATGAAGAACAACAAGAGGAATGACAAGGGCAACAATGACAACAACAAGAAGAAAAACAACAAGAACAAAATGAACAAGAACACAAAGAAGAACAAGACCAACAAGACTAAAAGAAGATGAAGGACAATAAGATGAACAAGATAAACAAGAAACACAAACATGAAGAACAGCAAGTACAAGGACAAGACTAACAAGATGAAAAACAACACAAAGATGATATGACCAAGACCAACAAAATGAAGATGAAAATGATGAACAGGAACAGCAAGAAAAACAAGAGGAACAACAACAACAAGAGGAACAATAGGAGGAACAACACAAAGAACAAGCTCAACAACAAGATGAAGATGAGAAAGATCAACAAGAACAAGACCAACAAGAACAGGAACAACAAGAGCAAGACCAACAATAACACCACCAAGAACAGCAAGACCAACAAGAACACAAAGATAAGAACAAGACCATGGCCAACAACTAGATGAAGAAGACTAGCAATAACAAGATGAAGAAGATGAACAAGAATAGCAAGGCAAAGACGACGAACAAGAACAGCAACTACCACAAGAACAAGAAGAGTAACAACCACAAAAACAACATGAACCACCACAAGAACAATGGGAAGAGCAAGAACAACAAGAACGACAAAAACAAAGACAAGAATAAGAACAATGACAACAAGAACACAAAGAACAAGACCAATATGAAGATGAAGACAACAAAGAACAAAAAAAGAGGAACAAGACCAACAAGACCAACAACATGAAGAACAAGACCAACACCAACAAGACAAAGATGAACAAGAATGTGAAGAACAAGACCAAAACCAACAAGACGAAGACAAACAAGAACAGCAAGAAGACAAAGAACAAGACCAACAAGACCAGCAACAAGAACGAGACCAACAAGACCAAGACCACCAACATCAACAAGAAGAAGAACAAGAATAAGAACAGCAACAAAAAGAACAACAATACAAACAACAACACAAAGATGAACAAGACCAAGACCAACAAGATGAAAATGGTGAAGAACAAGAACAACAACAAGCAGCAGAACACAAAGAGCAAGAACAAGACCAAGAACAACAAGAACAAGAAGCGGAACAACAAGAAGAGGAATGACAAGAACAATAACAAGGACAAGAATGACAAGGACAAGTAAGAACAAGAAGAAGGACAAGATGACCAACAGTAAGAATACAAAGAACAAGACCAACAGCAATGACATGAACAACAACAAGACAAAGACGAAGAACAAGAACATAAAGAGCAAGACCAAAACCATCAAGATGAAGATGAACAAAAAACAAAATAATCACAACAGGAACCACAAGAGCAACCACAACAAAAGAACCACTACAAGAACCACAAAAACAAAAGCAGCAGCAAGAACAAAAACAAGATGAACAAGAACATGAAGAACATGAACAAGAACAAGATGAAGTAGACAAACTACAAGAACAACCACAAGAACAAGAGCACAAAGAACAAAAACAAGACCAAGAACAAGATGAAGATGACAAAGAACAACAATAGGAACAACAGGAACAAGAACAAGACCAAAACCAACAAGACAAGGAAGACAAACAAGAACAGCAAGAAGACCAACAACAACAAGATAAAGACCAACAAGAACAGCAACACAAAGAAGCAGAACAAAACCAAGACAAAAAAGACTAAGATGACAAAGAGCAACAAGATGAACAAAAACAAGACAAACAAGATGAACAGCAAGAACAATACAAAAAAGAATAAGACCAACAAGACAAAGAAGAAGAAGATGAAGAGGAATGACAAGGACAACAAGAGGAACAAGACAAGATGAACACTAACACGAAGAACAATACTAACACAAAAACAACAAGACCAAGACAAACAAGATGAACAAGACAAAGAACAAGACAAAGATGACGAACAAGAACAAGACCAAGACCAACAACAGTACAAAGTAGACAAAGATGACAAACAACAAGAAGAGGAACAACAAGAAACAGAACAAGATGAAGACAGACAAGAACAATACCATGACAAAAATGAACAAGAGGAATAACGATAATGACAAGACAAACAAACAAGAACAACAAAGGCAAGATGAAAAACAACACGAAGAACAAGACCAAGTCGAAGATGAAGATGGCAAAGAACAGGAACAAGAAAAACAACAAGAACAAAAGGAAGAACAAGAGGAACACAAAGAACAAGACCAACAAGATGAAGACGAAGATGACAAAGATCAACAAGAACAAGACCAACAAGATCAAGACCAAGAACAAGACTAACAAGACCAACAAGAACATGAACACAATGAATAAGAACAAGACCAACAAGATGAAGAAGATGAGCAAGTACAAGATGAAGATGAAAAAGAACAAAGACAACCACAAGAATAAGACCAACAAGATGATAAAGAACAAGAAGAGGAACAACAGGTAGAAGAGGAACAATAAGAACAAGACAAACAAGAACACAAAATCAACAAGACGAAGACGACGAACAATAACAGCAAGATGAACAACAAGAATAAGACCAACAAGAACAAGAAGAACAACAAGACCAACAAGACCAAGATGACAAAACAACAGGAACAAGACAAACCAGAAGAAGAACAGGAACGCAAACAACAAGGCCAAAAAGGCGAAGAGAAAGAACAGCAAGAATGACAACAAAAACATGAAGAACAAGACTCCCAAAACCAACAAGACAAAGATGAACAAGAACAGCAACAAGACAAACAAGACCGATACCAGCAACAAGACCAAGACCAGCAACAAGAAGAGAACCACAAGACCAACAAGAACAGCAAGAATAAGAATAACAAGAAAAATAAAACAGCAACAAAAAGAACAACAACAAAACACAAAGAAGAACAAGAGCAACAAGATGATGATGGTGAACAACAACCAGAGGAACTACACCAAGAAGATCAAGAACAAGACCAGAACAACAGGAATGACAACACAACAAACAAGAACAATGACAACTAGAACAAGAGGAACAAGAAGAACAACAACAAGAGGAATGACAAGAACAATGATAAGAATGACAAGGACAACAAGGACTAGTAAGAACAAGGACAAGATGACCAACAAGACCACCACTAAGAACACAAGAAACAAGAACAAGACCGACAAGAACAATAACAGTAACAACATGAACAGGACCAACACCAACAACAACAAACAAGAACAGCAAGAACAACAAGAACAAGATCAAGAACAACAAGAACAAAACCAACAAGACTAAGATGAACAAAACAAAAACACAGCTAGAACAAGAACCACTGCAGCAACCACAAAAATAACAAGAACAGCAGCAAAAAGCAAAACAAGATGAACAAAAAGAACAAGAACTACAACAACAAGAATGAGAACATGAAGAACAAGAAAAAGACCAACAAGACAAAGCAAGATGAAATAGATGAACAAGAACACAAAGAACAAAAACAAGACCAAGACCAACAAGATGAAGACAAAGAACAAGAGGAACAACAAGAGCAAGACTAACAAGAACATGAAGAATGAGAACAAGACCAAAACCAACAAAACAAAGAACACAAACAAGAACAGCAAGACCACCAACATGAAGACCAACAAGAACAAGACAACAAAACAAAGAGCAAGACCATGACCAAGACAAAGATGACAAAGAACAAGAGGAACAAGACAAAAAAACACAAGAACTATGACAAGAGCAACATGAACAAGACCACCAAAACCAAGATGAAGATGAACAAGAACACCAACAAGGACTAGAACAAGAAGATCAACAAAATGAACAAAAAGAGCAAGAACAATAAGAACAAAACACAAATAAGAACAAGACCAAGACCAACAAGATGAAGACGGTGAAGAACAAGAGGAACAGCAGCAACAACAAGAGGAACAATACAAAGAGCAAGAACAGGAATGACAACAGCACAACAAAGAAGAACAAGAGGAACAACAAGAGGAATGACAAGAACAAGGACAATAACAATGATGACAACGACAAGAATGACAAAAAGGACAAGGACAAGACCACCAACAAGAAGACCAACACTAAGAACAAGACCGATAAGAACAGCAACATGAAAAGCAAGACAAACACCAAGATGAATAGACAAACAAGAACAGCAAGAACAAGATCAACAAGAACAAGACCAAAATCAACAAGACTAAAATGAACAAGAACAAAATAAAAAACACAGCAAGAACAAGAACAGAACCACTACAACAACAACAAGAAGAACAGCAGCAAGAACAAGAACAAAAACAAGATGAACAAAAACAACAAGAACAAGACCAAAACAAAGATGAAGAACAAGATGACATAGATAAACAAGAACCACAAGAGCACAAAGAACAAAACCAAGACCTAGACCAACAAATAGAAGAAGACAAGAATAACAGGAACAACAAGAACAAGATGAACAAGAGCAAGACTAACAACAAAAACATGAAAAATAAGAACAAGACCAAAACCAACAAGACAAAAAACATGAACAGCAAGAAGAAGAACAAGACCAATATTAACAAGACCAACATGAACAAAAAGAGCAAGACCAACAAGACAAAGAAGATGAAGATGACAGAGCAATGGACAAGAGGAACAACAGCAAGAGGAACAAGAGGGACAAAAACAAGAACAGTAAGATAAGAACAAGACAAGATGAACAGCAAGAAAAAAACAAACAAGACCAATAAGATGAAGACGAAGATGAACAAGAAGAGGAATGACAAGGACGACAACAAGATGGCAAGACAAACTAAAACACAAACAAAAACAAGATGAACAACACGAAGAACAAGACCAATACAAACAAGATGAAGAACAAGACAAAGATGACAAACAAGAGCAAGAAGAACAACAAGACAAGTAGTATGAAGATGACAAAGACAAAGAACAACAACAAGAGGAACAACAAGAGGAGGAACAAGAACAAGATTAACAAGAACAAGACAAAATGAACATGAAGCCAAACAAGATGAACAGCAAGATGAAAAAACAACATGAAGAACAAGACCAACAACACGATGAAGATGGCAAAAAACAGGAACAAGAGAAACAAGAACAACAAGAAAAGAGGAACAAGGCCAACAACAAGATGAAGACCAAGACCAACAACAAGACCAAGACCAACGACAAGAACACAAAGAATAAGAGCAAGACCAAGACCAACAAGATGAAGACAATAAAGATGACAAAGATGAACAACAAGATGAACAAGTAGAACAGCAAGAACATCGACAATACCAGCAAGAACAGCAGCAAAAACAAGAACAAAAAGAACAAAAGGAACAACAAGAACAAGACCAAGAAGATGGAGAGTGAAGAACAACAAGAGGAACAACACAAGGAAGAGAAAGACCAAGAACAAGAGGAATGGAAATGACATGACAAACAAGAGGAATGACAACTAGAACAGGAACAAGAAGAGGAACAAGAGGAGGAATGACAACAAGAATGACAACAAGGACAAGAACAAGAATGACAACAGCGATAAGAATGACAACAAGGACAACAAGAAGAACAAGAAGCAGAAGAGCAAGAAGACCAACACCAGCAGCAGCATGAAGAACAAGAACAAGTTCAGCAAGAACAACAACAACATGAAGAACAAGACCAACATGAACAAGGTGAAGAAAAACAAGACCAACAACAAGAACAAGTCCAACAAGAACAAGGCCAACACCAGAAACAAAAAAGCCAAGAACAAGACAAAGACGATGAAGATGACAAAAAACAAGATGAACAAGAGCACAAAGAAGAAGAACAAGACCAACAAGACTAAGAAGATGAAGAACAAGAAGAGGAATGACAACGACAAGATGAACAAGACAAACAAGATGAACAACAAGAGGAGGAATGACAAGGACTACAGCAACAACAAGATGAATGACAAGACGAACAAGAGAAACAGCAGCAAGATGAACAAGATGAACACAAACACAAAACAAGAACAAAATGAACAAAGAACAAGAACCAGAACAAGAAAAAGAAAAACACCAACAAGACTAATAAGACCAACAAGACCAACAAGAAGAAGAAGAACAACAAGAGCAACAACAAGAGCAACAACAAGAACAACAACAAGAAGAACAACAAGAAGAACAACAAGAAGAACAAGCAGAACAAGAAGAACAAGACCAACATGGAGAACAAGACCAACATGGAGAACAAGACCAACATGGAGAACAAGACCAACATGGAGAACAAGACCAACATGGAGAACAAGACCAACATGAAGAACAAGACCAAGAGCAACAAAATGAAGACAAACAAGATGAAGACAAACAAGAACAGCAGCAAGAACAACAAGGACAAGAACAAGAACAGCAAGAAAAACAACAAGAACAAAAAGGCAAACAAGAAAAAGACCAAAAACAAGACCAAACAACAAGAAGTCCAACAAGACAACCAACAAAAACACAAAAAAAAGAACAAAAAGACGAAGACGAACAAAAACTAGATGAGAAAAAAAAGAATAGCACAAGAACAAAAACAAGAACAAGAAGAACAACAAGAATGGCAAGAAAAACAAAAAAACAACACCAAGACAAAGTTGTCCAACAACAAGACCAAAAATAAGACCAAAAACAAACAATGAGAAGAGCAACAAGAATACAAACAAGACCAACAAGAAGACCAACAAGAACAACAAGACCACCACCATGATCAACAGCAACAAGAACTACAACTAGAAGAACAAGACAAGAACAAGAAGACCAACAAGACTAACAACAAGAACATGAAACACAAGACCAAAGATGAAGGCAAACAAGATGAAGATAAATAACAACAGGAACAAGAACAAGAAGAACAAGTACAACAACATGAAGAACAAGACCAAGTTCAACAAGATGAAGACAAACAAGACAAAGAAGATGAACAGCAACAGGAACAAGAACACAAAGAAGAACAACTCCAAAGACAGACTTAAAAACTTGTAAAAAACATGAAGATAATCTGCAATATAAATAAAACGGAATTAGGCAACTATAATAAATAAAAACTATGTTTATTTCCTGTACTGAGCACTTTCACCCACCAGCATCATGGGTTTCTTCAGAGTTGAATAAAAAAGACAACTGCTAACTGTTTTATACATTGAATGACCTATCATGTTGTTCAATCAATCAAACATTAATTAACTTTATTTAATTTACTATTAATTTACTTAAAGTATTTGTAAGTTGTTCAACCGTTTGTGTAAAAAACATTTGATATAATTAAATGAAAATAACAGTAAAAAACACAATCAAATATGCAAACAGATTTTTCTGACATTAGTTAAAAAGTATATGTATATATATATAAATATGTTATAAATATCATTCTTATTTCATTATAAAATTGCTATTGTACTAAAAAACATAGTTGAATATATTTTATACATTATAAAGCAAAAACAACCCTAAATCATGTGTGAAAAAAACTTTACATGTTTTTCAGAATGTCCTATAGATACTTGTATGTTATAACTGTATTTGAGTATTAACACCCCAAATATGTAATAATCAAAACTCAAAAGTACAACTTACGAATACTTCAAGTAAATTTTTTATTTATTATAGTTGCCTAATTCAGTTTTATTTATATTGCGGATTATCTTCATGTTTTTTACAAGTTTTTAAGTCTGTCTTTGGAGATGTTGGTTTGGTTTCGTTAATACGCAATTGAAATAATTTGGAAGCTACATCTATATTTGGCATAATAGTACGCTAACTGTTTCAATATAACAGCATCCAATAACTTCAACAATTAAAAACAAATTCATCTGGTTGGTTCGGCTTGTTGGCTGGGACAGAGACAGCATTTCCTAGTAAATTATGGAGCCAACTATAGAACAATTATTGCAGCAACAACTGCTTCTTACACAGCGTTTACTGGTGATTTTCAAAGAGCAGAACGCTGTTAAGGTAGTGAAAGCTCACAATGGTAACAATGACAATGACAATGAAAGAACTATGTGTAATTCATTGTCAGAGACTGATGAGCATATCTTCACCTTGCACTCTACACCGGGCACTTCTCGTGCTAACTCTATCGCTAGCAATCATTTGGGGGAAGTTATTGGCAGTCGGACAGTACCAGCAAGAACGGGAGACAAAGGTCACGTGGTTCCGCTACCAAACCCAGTTCCAAATGCTAGGAGAGGGTCGACCGAACATGTAAGACCAGAATTCGCCTGGTCGGACTTTAAAACAGTACTTTTGGCTCCGAATTTTGGCAACAACACAGGAGAGGTCAATAAAGGGACATTGTCCAAACAAATCGACGACTTTGACAGAACACTGAGGAGATTCAAAACTCTCCAAATGGACAATGTGTTCCTTGAACGGTCACTTGAATTAAATCAAATTTCTAAGGGACTTAGGGTTTTCAAAGTGCCATTTGGATTTGAAAACAACAGAGAACTTTTGGCTGAACTAACTGAACTTTTTGATAATACAGGTAAACAACTTATGAAATTAATTATCAAAAACAACAATGTAAGGATAGCTAAATTAAGTGACATTTTAACTGAGCTTGACAATAATATAAAAAAAGATTTGCTTTTTGAATATAACAAAGAAAAATATGACAAAATATTACTGGAAATGAAAAGATATGTTAGTAATGGTCTGGATATCAAAAACAAAAAACTACAAAGGGACACCAATGATTATGTTACAAACAAGGCATACACACATTTTAGAGACTACAAGCGTAGTTTCAAACCTTTAGATAACAAGTCATTTAGTGCTGACATTGGTAGCGTTAACAATTGTTAGCATTATTAAGGCCTAATACTGAGGTAACAGGTTATTACAGAACACATGACAACCCTAACTTTAGTGAAGAATCTTTTTTAGAAGAACCAGCCACTCAGATCAGAGCGCTTAAGGGAGCATCGCCAGGGGCAGTTCCAAAATCAAGGCCAACAATACAGAGGCAGAGTGAATTTCAGATAGATAATGCTTTGAAGTTAAATGAATGTTCATTATTGCAACACACAGAAAATTCATTGGTTCTAGATAACAATTTTAGGAATTTTGAAGGTGTTATGGATGTTTATTCTGATTCTTTTGATTGCAATGCTTTTGTAGAAAATGCTTCTGTTTTTTTAGATTGTTCTTTGACAAAAGATGTAACAAGTGTAACGAACATTACTTTTTCCAAAGAGAATTGCGACTGTACAAATCTTCACTGTGACATCATTTCTGAAGGTGGTTACACTTTGTACAATTTTACAGACAAATTGTTTGGACAGGATTATTTATCACTTTTCAAGAAAGGGTTTAAGTTTATTCCGAAATATAATTTAGACATAGGTAAAATTCTTGTAAACCTGAAAATGTACACCAGAATTTTAAATTTAAAGATGTTTTTTAAAAACAATACTGACACTGAAATAGGAACAGATTCTAAACTTATCACTTTAAAGAGATCAAGTACCTTTATTTCACCAAACAATCCTATAATACATCTTTTTGAAATGTTTTGTGAGGTACAGCTTAGAAAGGTATGGAAGGAAAGTAACAAGTCAGTCGACAATTTAACAGTCGCTGAAAGATTTTGCTTAAAAGAACTTAGTAACACAAACGAGTTAAGGATTATGAAACCAGACAAGGGGGGAGGAGTGGTAATTATGAATAGGATGGATTACACTCACAGGATGATGGACATGCTTGGTGATGAAAAAACTTATAAAAGGGTATCTAAATATGATATAACAAAAGCTTACACAAAGGTTGACTGGATATTATATGATTTTTTGTTAGAAAATATTATTACAAAAAGCGAATATGAATACCTTTCCGTCAACTACCCAATCACACCATCAATTTTTGGGATACCCAAAATACATAAAAGTGTTTCAAACCCCCCCCCCCTGAGACCCATAGTCTCAGCTAAACATTCAAAAATGGAAGCTATAGCACATTATGTGGATGTGAGTTGTAAGAGCATTTTGGGAAGCATCAAACATATATTGAGGGATTCATGGCACTGTTTAGAGTTGTTAAAAGAATACAACAAAGAAAATTTGAACGTACCAATGGTTACCATAGACATAGTTAATTTATTTTCTGTTATCCCTTTGGATGAAGGTTTACTCCTATTTGAGAAAAGTTTAGAAACCTTTGGTAACTTCCATACGGTCAAAAGGAAACTAATAGTCGACATGATGGAAATGGTATTAAAAAACAATTTTTTTCATCACGAAGGGGAATATTACCAACAAAGTTCAGGTGTTGCTATGGGTGCAAGATGTGCTCCCACATATGCTAACCTTGTTTTAGCTATGTGGGAGAAACAACATGTTTTTACAAGCCCTTTTTGGTCCCAAGTAGATTTATATCTAAGATTTCTGGACGATATACTAATATTTTGGAAAGGAAATAGGGATGATTTGCAAAAATTCATAGAATATTTGGAGAATACAACAACATTTTTGAGATTCACACACACTATGAATTATGACTTCTGTTTATATTTAGACATTAAGCTGTATAAAGTTGAAAAAAGAATTGAATCAAACATTTACCGTAAAAAAACTTTCAAATTCATACTTGCATTTCAAAAGCTGCCATCCCTATTTTCAGAAGCGGAATTTGGTGAAGGGCCAAATGGTGAGACTTTCCAGAATAATTAGTGATGAAGAAGAATTTAGGTTGGAAATCAAAAACTTATCAAACATGTTTTTGGATAGGGGGTACCCTAGGAAACTAATGCACAACATCACTGAAGAAATAAACACGAAGAGAGTGAGTGTATTTAGACCTATATTACTACATGGTATGTCAAAAATAACCCAAGATGAAGTCTCAAATTCTAAGAAAGCAGGTGCCTTTATTATTCCTTATATGGACAATATACATCATATTACTGAAAGTATTAAAGAAGTTTATGAAAAAGTTTTTAACAACCAAACAGATGTTCTACAACACATAGGAAATGTACCCACAATTGTGTTTTGTAGAGGTAGGAATTTAAAGGACTACTTTGAAAGTGAGACAATATTTAAAAACTCCAAAATGAGAAAGTGTGGTTTCTGTAAGTGTTGCAGATACATTAATGATGGCCCCTATGTAACAGTAAAAGGGTACAGCCGTACAATTAGATGCCCAGGGCACGTTAACTACAACACAAGGTTGGTTGTGTATTTATCTACATGTCTATCATGTTCAGCATTCTATATAGGCAAAACTAAAAGAAAGTTAAAAGAGAGAATTGCTGAACATAATAGAGACATTAAAAATAAAAAGACAACTAATTCCTTATACACACACAGTGAAACATGCAAAGACTTTAAAAGGTTTCTTTTCTTTGTAATAGACAGGATACCAGATATTAAAAACAATGAAGGTGATGTTAACACATTACTTGAAGCTAAGGAGAGTCTATGGCAGTTAAGATTAAATTCTTCTGTAAAACCTGGTATAAACGAGCACATATCTATTGTTAGTTATTTAAAAATGAAATCAAACAACATTTAAAAATTCAAATATTTATTAATTTATTTTTAAGTACTTTTGAGTTTTGATTATTACATCTTTGGGGTGTTAATACTCAAATACAGTTATAACATACAAGTATCTATAGGACATTCTGAAAAACATGTAAAGTTTTTTTCACACATAATTTAGGGTTGTTTTTGCTTTATAATGTATAAAATATATTCAACTATGTTTTTTAGTACAATAGCAATTTTATAATGAAATAAGAATGATATTTATAACATATTTATATATATACATATACTTTTTAACTAATGTCAGAAAAATCTGTTTGCATATTTGGTTGTGTTTTTTACTGTTATTTTCATTTAATTGTATCAAATGTTTTTTTTACACAAACGGTTGAACAACTTACAAATATTTCTTTAAGTAAATTAATAGTAAATTAAATAAAGTTAATTAATGTTTGATTGATTGAACAACATGATAGGTCATTCAATGTATAAAACAGTTGAAAGTTGGCTTTTTTATTCAACTCTGAAGAAACCCACGATGCTGGTGGGTGAAAGCGCTCAGTACAGGAAATAAACATAGTTTTTATTTATTATAGTTGCCTAATTCCATTTTATTTATATTGCGGATTATCTTCATGTTTTTTACAAAGAAGAACAAGTCCAAGACCAACAAGACAAAGATGGCAAAGACCAACAACAAGAAGAGGAACAGAAAGAACAAGAGGAATAACAATGACACAAGAGGAATGACAAGAACAAGAGGAACAACAAGAAGAGAAATTGCAAGCATGACAACAACAAGAATAAGAATGACAACAAGAACAACAAGGATAGCAAGGACAACAAGAAGGACAAGACCACCAACAAGGCCAACAACAAGAACAAGACTAAAATTAGCAAGACGAAGACAAGTAATAAGACAAAGAAGAACAAGAACCACAAGAACAACCCCAAGAACAAACACAAGAAGAACAAGAACACAAACAGCTCAGTCCAGATTAAAAAAGAAAACCACATATATTGATATAAACCTTGTGTAAGAGCTTTCATCCCAAATTAAATTTAAATAGGAACTTCATCGGACAGTAAAATATATGTACACATTTTTCTTGTTTTAAATGAATTGTCTAATTTTTAATTTTATTATATATTTTGATATTTTCTCCTTTAACACTATCAGGAAGTGATGTTATGCTTATTCCAAGTATTTAACTGTTACCTTGATTTCATTTTACTGTCTGAGTTAATTCGGAACGAAAGCCTTTACACAAGGTTTATATCAATAAATGTTTTTTTTTTAATCTGGAGTGAGCTGTTTGAGTTTTTTATGGTCTGGACTTTCAACACACAGAAAAAAAGACCAAGAGGAACAACAAGAAGATTAATGACAACAAAAACGACAACAAGAACAGCAACTAGAATGGCAAGAACAATGACAACAAGAAGGACAACAAGTACAAGACGGACAAGACCAACAACATTAACAACAACAAGACCAACATGAAGACCAAGACCAACAAGACAAAAGGAACAAAAACAAGAACACAAAGAACAAGACAAAGACTTGCAACAAGATGAAGATGAACAAGAACCACAACAAGAAGAAAAAGAACAACAAGAACACGAACAAAAACAAGGCAAAGATTAACGAGATGAAGATGAACAAGAACAACCACAAGAAGGAAAAGAACAAAAACATGAAGAACAAGATGAACAAGAACAAGAACACAAATAACAAGACCAGCAAGACAAGGAACACAAATAAGAACAAAAAGAACCACAAGAACAAGGAGAAGAACAACAAGACCAACAAGACGAAGAAGACAAAGACAACAAAAAACAACAAGAACAGGAACAAATGGAACAAGAACAAGACTAACAAGAACAACAAGAAGACCAACAAGAACAAGACCAATGAGAACAAGAACACGGAGAACAAGAACAAGACCAAAACCAACAAGACACAGAAGATGAACAAGGACAGCAAGAAGATTAACAAGACCAAGAACAAGACCAATAAGAACAACAAGGCCAACAAGACAGAGAAGACGAAGACAACAAGCAAAAACAAAAGTAATAGCAGCAACAAGAGGAGCAAGAACAAGATAAACAAGAACAAGATGAACAACAAGACAAAAACAACATGAAGAAGAGAAACAAGGACAACAACGACAACAAGATGAAGATGAACAAGATTAACACAAACATGAATGAGAACAAGAAGACGAGCAAAGACTAACAAGAAAAAGAACAAGAAAAAATACAAAAACAAAATGAATATGAAGATGAGCAAGAAAATAATAAGACCAATGAGAACAAAAACAGGACCAAAACCAAGACACAGAAGATGAACAAGAACAGCAAGAAGATGAACAATAAGACCAATAAGAAGAACAAGGCCAACAAGAACAACACAAAGAAGAACACCAAGACCAACAAGACAAAGAAGATGAAGATGACAAACAAAAACAAGAGGAACGGCAGCAACAAGAGGAGGAGCAAGAACAAGATGAACAAGACAAACAACAAAAACAAGATGAACAGCAAGAACACAAAGAACAAAAAGAAACAAGAAGAAGAAGATGAACAAGTAGAGGAACAAGGACAACAAGATTAACAACAAGACGAACACAAACATGAATGAGAACAAGAAGAACAAGATGAGCAAAGACGAAGAAAAAGAACCACAAGAACAAGGAAAAATACAAGAACAAAATGAACAAGATGAACAACAAGATGAACAACAAGAGCAAAACAACAAGATGAACAAGAACAAGACAAACAAGAACAAAAACACAAAGAAGAAGATCAACAAGATGAAAACAAACAAGAAGAGGAATGACAAGGATGATAAGATGAGCAAGATGAACAAGACAAACACAAATATGAACAAGAGCAACATGAACAAGACAAACAAGATGAACACAAAGAATACCAACCCCAACAAGACGAAGATGAAAATAAGACAAAGACGATGAACAAGAACTACAAGAACAAGATGAACAAGAACACAAAAAAACAACAAGAGCAAGACCAACAAGACAAGGAAGACGAAAATGAACAAGAAGAGGAACAAGGATGACGACAGCAACAAGACGAAGAACAAGACGGACACAAAGAAGAACAAGACCAATACCAACCAGACGAAAAACAAGATGAAGGTGACGAACAAGACTAAGACCAACAAGAGAAAAGATGAAGACAACAAAGAACAAGATGTACAAAAACAAGATTACCAACATGGACAAGATGAACAAGAATACAAAGAAGAACAAGACCAACAAGATGAAAATGAAGAACAAGAGGAGGAACGACAATGATGACAACAACAAGATGAACAAGATGAACACAAACAGGAAGAACAACAATGACAAGATGAAAAACAACAATACAAAGAAGAACAAGACCAAGAACAATACAGAACAAGACGAGGACGACAAACATCAACAAGAACATGAACAAGACCATGAAAAACAAGACTAACAAGAGCAAGACCAAGAACAACAAGACCAAGGCCAACAAGATGAAGACTAAGACGACAAGCAAGAACAAGATGAAGATGAACAACAAGAACATAAAGAAGAAGAACAAGAGCAACAAGATGAAGAAGATGAAGATGACAAAGAAGAAGAAGAGGAAGAACAAGATGAGGAACACAAATAAGACCAACAAGACAAACAAGACCAAGAACAGGACCAACAAGAAGACCAACAACAGGAAGAAGTGCAACAGCAAAAACACAAAGAACAAGAACAAGACAAAGATAATCAAGATGAACATGAACAAGAAGAGCAAGAAGAACAACAAGAACTACAATACCAACAAGAACAAGACCAGCAACAAGAAAAACAAGAACAAAAACAAGGAGAACAAAAAGAAAAACAACAAGAACAAGATGAACAAGACCAAGAAGATCAACAAGACCAATAAGAACACAAAGAACAAGATGAACAAGACTAACACAAACAAGAACAAGATGAACAGATGAAGATGAAAAAGAACAACAAGAACATGAACAAAAACAAGACCAAAACCAACAAGACAAAAATGAAGATGAACAACAAGAACAGGAAGAAGACTAACAAGATCAACAACAACAAGACCACCAAGACTAACAAGAATAAGATGAACACAAGCAAAAACAAAATGAACAGATGAAGACGAAGAACCACCAAAACATGAACAATAAGAACAAAAACAAGACCAAAGTGCTCTGAGTTACAGCACAACAGCATGAAAATTACAGAACCAACTGATATTGCCAACATCCTGGCAGATAAGTTTACCCCAATAAAACAATGGTGCTACTGCCAACTGCAAACAATACACAACGATAACACACCAAAGAAATTAATTTCATAAAGCTTTCGGGTCTACACCCTTCATCAGTATAAAGCAATAACATTACTACAACATTTAAATAGAAGAGATCATATAGTCACATGCTTCAGCCCATCCCACTACTTAATAATCAACCAAATCTTAAAAGGACAACACATCATTTAAAATCATACTAAAACTCTAACTATAATATTATAAAGTATAATACTTAATTAATAAATCAGTATTTAAAATACCATACTAAAATATCTTACGATTATATTGCATGTAGTTATAGTGCATATTATAATGAATATATAAATACACATATAGACATATATAGAAAACCATGCAACCACCATCATATACATACATACAAATACAATTGTATACTTTTACACAACATTTCATAACTATTACATAAACATATATTTTATACATTGTATGTATTTCATAACCTTTCCCTTTGCCTCTTCATTAGTAAGGGCTTTAGGCTGACTGCATTATTTAGACCAGGGAGCACATCTGCCTGAAGTCTAATAATCCATTCTAATTCTTTTAATTCTAGACAATTATTAATATCCCCCTTCCTTAGACTAATATCTATTGTAGCCAATACCCTAAATCTGAAAACATGCTTTTCACCTTTATCCATAATGTGTTGACTCAAGGCATTTGTCAATACTTTCCTCTTAATCTTTGATTTATGCTCAATTATTCTCTTTTAATTTTCTAATAGTTTTGCCCGCGTAGAAAGATGCACATAATGTACACTTAGCCAAATAATCCACCCTTTCCTCATTACAAGTGGTCATTGTTATTAATGTGAATACTTCATCATTAGTGGGGTGCTTAAAGATATTCTCTCCTTCATATAGGTCATTACAACAAGAACAGTTGTAACATTTCCTTGTGCCCATTATCCTATCTTTGGTCTTAGTTTTCTCTCGGAAATCTTTGTAACATAATTTTCGTTTTAATGTTTCGGCACTTCTAAATCCAAAACTAGGTTTGTCCCCCACAATAGATCTAACCTCAGACATAGCTAATAGAATCGGCCAGTTCTTCTCTATTATAGCGCTCACTCCACGTGTATTTAAATTATAAGTTGTTAAATATCTAACTATCTTCACATCTTCACGTGGGCCATCTCCATGTACTGTCATACCTCCCTGCAAGACTGGTTTAAATTTAGTATGCCTCTCTCTTTTCACTTCCTCAACTGCTTTATTAATAAGTTGTTTTGAATAGCCACTATTCTCAAACTCTTGGGCCATAATTTTGACCTGTTCACTAAATATACTTTCATCTGTATTAAGCTTATTTAATCTAGTAAACTGTGCCTTCAAAACTCCTCTAAATATATGGGGGGCATGCATGCTGTCTTTACTTATATACCTCAACGCATCTACTTCCTTTCTATACACTTTTGACTCAAATTTATTATTATTCTTGAACAGAGTTATGTCTAAAAATGTATACTATCAAGGGATGACTCCATTTTAAATTTTAGAAAATCAGTTGACTCATTTAAATATTGTATATAACTTTCTAACTCTGGAAGTGAGCCTTTCCATAATAAAAAACAATCATTCACAAACCTTTTATAAAATATCACTTTTTCATTAAGATGATTGTTTTTATTTAATACCACTTTTTTCTCCCATTCATATAACACCAAATTGGCGTAGGTGTTTGCAACTGGTGTTCCCATTGCAACACCAGTAAGTTGCAGAAACAAATTCCCATCAAAAATGAAAACATTATGCGTTAGGACCACACCAAAAGAGCACATATAGTTTCAATTTCCCTTCCATACATTCTCACTTCACTGTTTAAAAAGGTTCATATTGCATTAATTCCATAAACATTAGGTATAACTGTAAACAGTGAAGTAATATCTAAAGTGACCATGATGTATTCATCTACGTCATAATCTAACTGCCATACATAAAGACTATTCAAAAAATCACTTGTATCTTTTAATACAGCATTACAAATGCAAATATATTGCCCCAACACATTCTGAAGATATTTCTAAATAGGTTCTGTTATCCATCCACCACCAGAGACAATAGGTCTTGGGGGTGGATTAGCAACATCTTTATGTATTTTTGGAATACCATAAATTTGAGGTATTCTTGGACAGGGAACACTCAAATAATTAAATAATTCCAAGCTCAAATCATTTACTAATTGTAGCTCATAAACTGCCATGTTTACCTCGGCGATTACTTTCTGTACTTCCATATAGGAAATTTTTTTGAAAGTATAGATAACTTTACCCCCTCACCCCTAAAGGGCCCATATCTATACAGGAAGAATGCAGAGTCCCTGTAATCGCAGCTACACAGGTAAAAGCTGCACTCTCAAAAGCCAAAAACACAGCATCCATGGGACCAGACAACATCCCAGGCTGCATTTTACATGAACTTCAGAATGAACTGGCTCCCCACCTAAGCACCATGTTCAATCATAGCCTCACATCAAACTTTGTACCCACTGAATGGTGTACAGCAACAATTATCCCACTCCACAAAGGGGGAGCCACCACTGATCCCGAGAACTAATCGCCCTATTAGCCTGATGAGCCTGGTCTGCAAGGCCATGGAATGTATCATCATGGAACTCATAAACAAAGACATTGGTAACCTCCAAACTCTGATTCCCACCCAGTTCAGGTTTGTGAAAGGCAGATCATGCCTCCTGAACCTGATCGACTTCTTTGAGGCAGTCAAAGCAGTCGATGAGGGTAAGGTGGTTCACACAGCTGATCTTCACCTCGCCAAGGCTTTCGACACCATCCCCCATTCTAGAATTATACCTAAACCTCACTAAACGAGGTATAAATCCCTACATCACAAGATGGGTTGCCAACTGGCTCACTGACAGAACCCACACTGTAAAAGTTGCACACTCCACATCTGACCTCAAACCAGTGACAAGTTGAGTACCACAGGGTTCAGTCCTGAGGACTCTGTTTGGTATCTACCTCTCTGAAGTACAGGCTAACAACAGAAGGCCTCTGGCTAATGAAGTTCGCAAATGACTGCAAACTAGGAACCATAGTCAAGTCCCCAAATGATGTGGAAATCCTAAGGCCTCGCTGAGACAGATGCCTGGTGTCAGAGCCATTGCCTCAAGCTCAATGCCAAAAAGTGCACGGTCATTCCCTTTGGTAAAAACTCTGTACCCATGAACTACTACATAGGCAACAGTCTACTTAACACCGAATGTGTGATAAGAGACCTTGGGACACAGGTGGACAGTAGTCAGGAAGTCCTTCTACGTGGCACACCTCATCATAAAAGGGCTCTCATCCAGGAAAAAAAAGAGGTCATTGTTCCCCTCTACTCAACACTCAGACCCATTATAGAGTACAACGCCCCTTTTGGAATGTACCTCACAAGACATCTGCAGCAGCTGGAAAGGTCACAGAAGTACCTCACAAAGAGGATTACTGGCCTCAAACAGATGCCCTACAGTGTCTTAACTCCAGCTTTACTCCATAGCATATCGCCTACTCAGAGGTGATCTCTGCCTAACATATAAAGCCATGTCAAACCCAAAGCTGTTGGACATGCTACACCTAAAGAATTCCCAATCCTTCCAAGCTACATGGTCTAGGGACCTAAACCTGGTCACCACAATAAACAGGACATGCTAGAGGGATAGATTCCTGTCCCAGAGACTTCCCATACTCTGGAACAGGCTATCTATGTCAAGCAAAGTTCTTCATTAGCACTCTTCAAGAAAAATCTTGATGAGTGGATGGGAAATAGGAAATACACCCCGGGGATCATTTCTGTGTCTCTGCTCAACAGTGGCACAGGAAAATAACTTTCTTGGGGGCATAAGCCAGGGAACCTTGTTGGCTAGGCTTAAGTAGGCCCTCGGGACGATAGCCTAGTACCTACCTATGAACAAGATGAGGATGGCAAAGAACAGAAGCAGCAAGAGGAACAACAAGAGGAGGAACAACAACACAAAGAACAAGACCAAGAACAACAAGAGGAATGACAACAAGAACAACAGCAAGAGGAACAGGAGAAACAAGAGGAACAATGACAAGAAGAGGAACAAGGACAAGAATGAAGACAAGAGCATTGACAACATGAATGAGAGCAAGAATGACAATGACAAGAATGACAACAAGGACAAATAGACCAACAACACAACCAGTGAACAACAAGAAGATGAAGAACAGCAAGAAGAACAAAACCAAGAAAAACAAGATCAAGAACATAAAAGAAAAGGACAAGACCAAAACCAAGATGAAAATGAGCAACAAGACAACGAATAACAAAATGAACTACAAGAACCACAAGAACTACCAGAACAAGAAGAAAAACAAGAACATGAACAAGACCAACAGGATGAAGGACAAGAACAACAACAACAAGAACAAGAAAAACAACAAGAAAAACAAGAACAAGAGAAACAAAGAAGACCAAGATGACAAAGAACAAGAAGAGAAACAAGAGGAACAACAAGAACAATTCCAACAAGAACATGAACAAGACGAAGATAAACAAGATCAAGAACAATGCCAAGACCAACAAGAACAACACAAAGAAGAAGACCAAGAACAACAAGATGAAGATGACAAAGAACAAGAGGAACAAAAATAATACAAAACAAGAACAACAAGATGAACAGCAAGAACAAGAACACAAAGAAGAACAAGACTAACAAGATGGAGATGAAAAACAAGAGGAGGAATGACAAGGACAACAAGACAAACATGAACAAGAACACAAACAAGATGAACAACAACACAAAGAAGAGGTTTAACAAGGCCAAGACCAACAACATGATGAAGAACAAGACAAAGATAACAAACAAGAACACAAAGAACAAGAACAAGATGAAAAAGAACAAGACAAAGAAGAACACAAAGAAAAATAAGACGACCAAGGGCAAGAAGACGAAAACAAAGAACAAGAAGAGGAACAACAATGATGACAACAACAAGACAAACATGAACAAGAACAGCAGCAGCAAGGACAAAGCGAACAAGATGAAATACAAGAACACAAAGAAGAACAAGACCAACAACAAGATGATGGTGAAGAACAGGAACACAAGAGAAACAAGACCAACAAGAACAACAAGAGGAACAACAAGAAGATGACAAAGATCAAGAAGAACAAGAACAAGTGCAAGATGAACAAGACCAAAACCAACAAGAAGACAACCAACATGAAGACAAAGATCAACAAGAACAACAACAAGACAAGAACAACAAGACAAGAACAACAAGGCAACAACAACAAGGCAACAACAACAAGGCAAGAACAACAAGACAAAGAAGATGAACAAGAATAAGAACCACAAGAACAACAAAAACAACCACAACAACAAGAACCACAACAGCAATAACAAGAACAGCAACAAGAAGAAGAACCAGAAGAATGACAAGAAAAATGACAAGAATGACAAGTACAAAAAAAACAAGAACAATGACAAGAAAAACAACAAGAATAACACAAAGAACAAGACCAACAAGATGAAGACAAAGATGACAAAACACAAGATGAACAAGAAAAACAACAAGTACAAGATGATCAAGAACAACAAGAACAAGGCAAACAACAAAAACAAGAAAACAAAAAAAACAATGACACAAAGAACAAGACCAACAACAAGATGAAGACAGACGAGCAAGAACACTAAGAAAACAAACAAGAACAAGACCAATAAGATGAAAATGACAAATAAGAGGAACAACAAGAACAAGAGCAACAAGACCAACAAGAACAAGACCAAAAACAAAATGAAGACCAACAAGAACAAGGAGAAGACCAACATGAAGGAACAAGAATAAGACCAACAAGATGAAGATGAAGACCAACAAGAACAACATGAACAAGAATAAGACCAAAACCAACAAGACAATGAAGATGAACAAGAACAGCAAGAAGATAAACAAGAACAAGACCAACAAGAACAATAACACAAAGAAGACCAAAACCATGAAGACAAAGTAGACGAAGAAAAACAAGAGGAGCAATAAGATGAACACAAACAAGAACAGCAAGAACAAGATGAACACAAAGGACAAGACCAAGATCAATAAAACAAAGATGAAAAACAAGACAAAGATGACAAACAAAAACAAGAAGAACAACAACAAAGAAGAACAAGAACAAGTTCAAGACCAACAAGATGAAGATGACAAAGAACATCAAGAGGAACAACAAGAACAAAACAAAGAAAAGATTACAAACGGAAATAAGAACAAGATTAACAACAACAGGAACAACAAGAATAAGAACATAAAGACCAAGATGAAAATGAAGAACAAGAAGAGGAAGGACAATGACAAGACAAACATGAACAAGAACAATGACAAGGACAGGATGAACAACTAGACAAAAAACAGCACGGACAATAACAAGAACAAGATGAACAAGACAAAGAAGACAAAGATGGCAAAGAACAGGAACAACAAGAGAAACAATAACAAAGAGGAACAACACAAAGGGCAAGAACAAGACATACAAGATGAAGTCGAAAATGACAAAGATCAACAAGAACAAGACCAAGACAAACAAGAAAAAGACCAACAGCAAGAAGACCAAAAACAAGACCAACAAGGCCCAGACCAAGATCAGCAAGAACAACATGAAGACCAACAAAATGAAAACAAGATGAGCAAGAAGAGCAAGATGAAAAGATGAACAACAACAAGATCAAAGACAACATGAAGAACAAGAGCAACAAGAAGAAAAGCAACTAGACGAAGATGAACAAGAGAAAAATGAACAAAAACAACAAGAACAACAACAAGATGATGAACAAGACCAAGATCAGCAGCAAGACAAAGACTAACCAGATGAAGATGAACAAGAACAGCAACAAGACCAAGAAGATCAAGAACTAGACCTACAACAAGAAGACCAACAAGAAGAAGAACATGAAGAACAAGACGAAGATGAACAACAAGACAAAGGAGATGAACAAGAACAGCACTAACAGCAAGGACAAGAAGAAGATGAACAACAAGATCAACAACAAGAACAAGATCAAGGACACAAAGAACAACAAGATGAAAATGAACAAGAAGAGGCACAACAATGATGACAATGAGACAAACAAGACAAACATGAACAAGAACAACAAGAACAAGGCAAAAAAATAACAAGAACAACAAGACTAAGAAAATGAAGACAGTAAACAAAACAAGAGAAAGAATAACAAGTGGAACAACAAGAGGAACAACAACACAAACAAGAACAAAACCAACATGATGAAGATGACACGGATCAACAAGAACAAACCCAACAAGATGAAGATGACAAGGATCAACAAGAACAAGGCAAACAAGAACAAGGCAAACAATACGAAGTCTATCCTCATGACGTTATAATCCAATGTGGTCCTACAACATCTATTCCAACTTTTCATTCATTGGCTTACACTTTGAAACAAATATCTAAATTTAGAAAAATCAGAAAGCCAAACTTCTTCACTTGGTGATCCAAGGAAAACATCATGAAGTCGTAGGAAGAACCTATATGCTGACAACACAACTCATGCCAGCAAACTGCTGACCTCTGACCTCCCTGAAGTCTTCACAGCTTTTGGTATAGACATATGCAAAATTTCACTCCAATATTTCCACTAGCCATTATGCCAATTTTTATCCCTGCTTGAAAAGCTCAACAAATTAGTAGCTTGATTAAGAATTGGCATAGTAGTAGAGTGAAAAATTGTCCTTTACCATACTGCTAAACATGGTAGATTTGAGAAATAAGCAGGGTAAGGGTATGAAGTACAGCAGATTTTCAAAGGGAGGTGCATGCCCCTGTGTCAAGTCCCAAATTCACCAATGCATTTGCAAGGGACAGTTGGGATTTTTCTCAAGTCAGCTCTGATATGTGCAAATGTTGAACTGAGAATTTAAGCAAAGGTTACAATACATTTGGTTGCTGTACTACTTGCATATGTCAGTCTCTTTAGACTTGGGGTTTGGGATGTAGTTAGAAATATTAGACACACCTAGATACAGCACAGCATGATGTTAACTTGTTCATTGGCTATAATAAATTCAGGGATTTATGCACCAATACTGGTGTCTTGAACTATTAAGATGTATGTAAAAGACCAACAAAACAACACGACCAAGACCAACATGACCAAGAAGCACAAGAAAAAGAACAAGAAGTAGAAGATGAACAACAACACAAAGAAGAACAAGACCAAGACCAACAAGATAAAGATGGTGAAGAACACCAAGAGGAATAAGAGGAACAATACAAAGAAAACAAGAACACTAAGAACAACAAGAGGAACAACAATGACATGTCAAACAAGATGAATGACAACAAGAGCAGCAGCAAGAGGAACAACAGGAACAATAGGAGGAACAAGAAGAGGAACAAGAAGAAGAAGATTGTGAATGATAACAAGGACGACGACAACAAGAACAATGACAAGAATGACAAGGACAAGTAAGAACAAGAACAAAAAGACCAACACAAACATGATGAGCAAGACCAAGAAGATGAACAAGACCAACAAGAACACAAAGAACAAGACCAACAAGATGAAGATGAGCAAGAACAAGATGAACAACAAGAACACCACAAAGAACAAGACCAACAACACGATGAAGACAAAGATGACAAATAAAAAGAGGAAGAACAAGAGGAACAATAATGTGACCAAAGAACAAGACCAACATGAAGAACAAGACCAACACCAAGATGAAGATAACAAAAACAATAACCAGAGCAACACCAACAAGACAAATAAGATGAACAAGAACATGAACAAGAATAAGACCAAGAAGAGGAGCAACAAGAAGACCAAAACCAACAAGACAAAGACGATGAACAAAGAACAAGACCAAGACCAACAACAAGACCAAGACCAACATGACCAAGAACACAACAAAGATCAACAACGAAGATCAACAACAAGGCAACAACACAGAAGATCAAGACTTACAAAACAAAGATGAAGATGACAAAGAACAATAAGGAGGAAAACGAAGAGGAACAAGAGCAAGATGAACAAGGGCAACAAGAACAACAAGACCAACAACAAGAACATGACGAACAAGAGCAACAAGATTAAGATGAACAAGACAAAGAAAACAAACAGCAAAAACTAGAATAAGATGACCAAGAAAATCAACAAGACCAACAACAAGAACAAGACAAACTACAACACAAGGAAGACCAAGACCAGCAAGACAAAAATGAAGAACAATTGGAGGAATAATGATGACAATGACAAGATGAACAAGACAAACTCAAATACGAAGAAAAACAAGAACAAGGACAAGATGAACAATAAGATGAAAAACACAAAAAAGACCAAGACCAACAAGATGAAGAAGACAATGATGGTGAAGAACAGAAACAACAACAAGAGGAACAACAACAAGAGGAACAACACAAAGAAGACAAAGATCAACAAGACCAACAACTAGAACAAGACCAACAACGAGAACAAGACCAACAACTAGAACAAGACCAACAACTAGAACAAGACCAACAAGACAGAGATGAACAACAAGACAAAGAAGATGAACAAGAACAACAAGAGCATTAAGAACAAGACCAACAAGATGAAGACAAACAAGAACAAGACAAAGATGAACAAGACCAAGACCAACAAGATGAAGACAAAGCACAAGAACACAAATGAGACAAACAAGATGAAGACCGAGACTAAAAAAAAAGATTAACAAGAATAGTAAGAACACCAAGAATAACAACACAAAGAAGAACAAGTCCAACAAGATGAAGATGAGAAAGAAGAAGAACAACAACAACAAAGAACAAGAGAAATGACAAGATGGGCAACAAGAGGAATGACAGATGATAAAAAAGAACACCAAAACAAACAAGGACAACAAAGATGACAAGATCAACAATGACAAGAATAAAAAGAAAATGAACATGAAGGACAAGAGGAAGAACACCAGTGACAACACAGACAAAACAAGATGAAAGAGACAAATGACAAGATGAAAAAGACAAAGAAGATGAAGATAAGGCTGACAAGAATAATGACAAAAAGACGAGGACAACGATAATGATGACAACAAGGACAAGAATGATGACAAGAACCACAACAAGAATAACTACAATGAAAATGACAAGGACAGTGAGAATGGTGACAAGATAAGGACAATGACAAGACAAGGATGATAAGAACAATAACGAAGTTGATCAGTGATGAGAAGGACAATGACAAGGACGATGACAATCATGACAGAGACAAGCATGACAGAGAATGATGAAAATGACAAGAATCATGAAGACAAGAATGATGACAATGACAGTGATGCCAAGAATGACAACATAAATGACAAGAATGACTGACAAGAATGACAGATAACGAAAATGACAATGACAAGAATGACAATGATGATGAGAATGACAATGAAAACAAAATGATAAGAATGCTGATGACAATGGCGATGATGACAATGACAAGAATGACAAGAATGCCGAAGACAATGGCAATGATGACAATGACAAGAATGACTACAAAAATGACGATGACAATGACGATGACATTGACAAGAATGACTGACAAGAAGGAGGACCAGAATGATGACAAGATCGATAAGGACATTAACGACAAAGACAACAAGACAAACAAGATCAAGAGGAAAAACAACAACAAGACAAACATGAAGAAGATTTTTTTTCAAAAAACTTTTTATTGAATTTTAAAATATTGAAATAAAAATACAGCAACAACAAAAACTAAACTAAAATACATATTGAGAAAGTGAAAAGTTAGGAGATAATTATGATGTCACAGCATTTGCATTGTAAATGTTTTATCTCAATTTTATATGGAACACTTACAATAACTATATACATTATATACAAGTGTTAACCAAGGAATACATCAAAGTAGGTATAGATCTAAAAGAGAGCAGGTATGAGAATATAAAGGAGACTGGGGTCTATGAATCCCACAAGGATAGTAGCCAACTATTCACTATTAATAATATGTAATACCTTTTCTACAGCTTTGTTGATATGAGACAACTTCTTGGGACTTTTCACTATTGTTTTCTGCACACTAATATATGTACAGGCTAGGGTTTTAAAATTATTCCAATTCAGTTTAGTACGATCTATCCAATTTTGGGTGATGTAGAGTTTTATAAGTGAACATATATAGATTAGCACTTGTGTATCCAGTTTGGAAAGGCAGATATTGGGTATATGTAATATTGCAATCTCCCAGGATAGGGTGGATTTATGATATCCCATTTTCTGTAAACAGACCTTTAGGGAAGTCCAAAGTTTGTGTGAGTAGTGACAAGACCATAAAATATGTAGAAGATCTGCATTAGAATGAGAACAACAAGAACATGAGGCCGACTTATTGGCATCAAATTTATTAAGTTTAGAAGGAGTGAAGTATGCGTTATTGTTAATCATTAATCGAGTGTAGAAGAGTTTTTTGAAAGGCGAGTATTCTAGTGTATTTTTAATAGCTGAGAGTTTCTGTTTTATAGATATATGAGGATTGTGTTTGTCCCAATAATTTGAAAAAAGGCAAACTGTATTATGAGTTATCTGATTTATAAGATTATAAGATCTAGATAACTTTTTCTCTGGAAGTGTAAGGGTTTGTATAACCATCTTGTAATTAGTGAGATCATTTTTGTCTAATTTGGTGTGGAGAAACCTTCCATTGACCACATCCCTCAGTTGACGTAAAATAGTTATATATTTAATATTAACCTTAAGAGTTTTATGAAATTAGTGAGAGTTTCATTTTTGTATTGCAACAGATCCCAAACAGTAAGATCCTTGATCAGGGGAAAATTTGAAAGGTTAATAGGTGTGTTGTCTAAGTTAATATCAGGGTTTAAGTGAAGAGGTTGCATTAATTGAAATATATTGTCTAGATTAACAATTTTAAAAAGTTCTTGAAAAGCACTGATTTCTTGTTTTAAAGAGTTGGGAATTTTTAGACTATTCATGACACCTAATGAAAGAAAAGGAAGAGCTAATGGGTTAATATTTTTAGTTAAAATATGCTGATACCACAATTTTGTCCAAGTAGGATGCTGACAGTATTAATATTCAAAATAGATAGTAGTTTGTTGGCCGAGATAATCAAATAATAAAGATGAAAGTTCGGAAGACCAAGACCTCCCTTAATTTTAGGAAAAATTAAATTAATGTAAGAAATTCTTACTGATTTGGGAAACCATAAGAAACTGGCCAGTACTTTGTTAATTTTTGAAAAAAAAGATTTTGGAATTAACTGATCCACAGCATTGAATTGAAATAGTAATCTGGGGAGTATATTCATTTTAATTATTGCTGCTTCTGATAAAAGTGATAAATTTAACAATTTCCATCTATTCAAATCAAGTATTATAGACGACCATACTCTAGCTAAATTATTTTGAAATGTGGAGAGACCATTATGATTTATAAGAATCCCCAAATATTTAAAGCTCTGGACCATCCGGAAAGCGGAGTCTGGAAATAAATATGATTTGTGGGCGAGCGGATTTATGAGAAAAATATGTGTTTTTTGAGTATTAATCTGATAACCCGAGGCCTCTGAAAATCTGTCAATAGAACCAATTAATTTTGAAAGGTCCGAACAAGGTGTTTGAAAATATATCACAAGATCATCTGCAAAAGCCGATAGAGACATTTTAGTGTTCAGAATTTTAGGAATCTTATGAAAGGTATTTTGTACTATATATAATAATAAAGGCTCTATATATAAATTAAATTAAAAAGGGGATAATGGGCAACCTTGCTTTGTACCATTGGTGATCTTTATGCTTTTGGATGCTTTCCTATTAATGTATAGAAAGGTAGAAGAATTTTTGTATAGAATTTTAATGAAGTCTATATAAGTAGTTGGTATATTGAAGTAGGACATGATGTGAAAAATAAAATCCCAATTAACCCTATCAAAAGCCTTAGAGGCATCAAGGATCAGTGCATACAGTGGATTTGAGTCATTTTTAGCAAAGTATATAAGAGAGTCAATTGTCAAGGTATTATCCCATGAATGTCTATGTGACATAAAGCCCACCTGCTCCGAAGAAATTAAGAATGGTAAAACTTGTTTCAGTCTATAAGCAAGTAAAGAAGCTAAAATTTTAATATCAATGTTAATCAAAGAAATAGGTCTATAATTGTTAGGATCAGTTTTTTCTTTATTATTTTTCAAAATTAAAATGTTTTTGAGATGTTCCAGTGCAAGTCCGATATACCATAAATCATTATGTAGTTGAAAATTTCCAGAAGAAGGGTGTAAGCACAGATGTGTACGTTTTAAAAATTCAGGCGTGAAACCATCTGGACCCGGAGATTTACTAGCCTTGAGCCTACCAATGGCTTCCGATATTTCTTTAAGAGTCAATGGGGCAGAGAGTGTATTCTTTTGTTGTTCATTTAACCTAGGAAATTTAATAGAGGATGTAAAGTTCATTATGTGCTGTTTAACCCTAGGTTTATTTTCCTTAGAATATATTTCTGAGAACAATGATGTAAAAAGCTGCATGATTTCCAGATCAGTATTATAAATCTTGTTATTATATTGTAATGACGAAATTCTAGGAAGAGTTTGATTACCTTTAACTATTCTAGCTAACACTTTAGAAGGAACCTGTGCCCATTCAGAATATGTAGCTAAGAGCCTTTGCTCTGATATAGTAAGATTATGTTGATGTAAAAGCAATAATTCTTTCTGGGAGTTTAATAATAGTTCATATGATAAGGAATTAGGACTCACTCTATATTGATTTTCCAAGGTTTGAATTTTTAATTTTAACTGCAATTCTTTGTTTCTATATTGTTTTTTTTAAGATATGATGCCTTATTAATTAATAAACCTCTAAGGGTAGCTTTACATGCAGCCCATTGTATGTCTAGAGGAATATCTGATGTGTCTAGATTAAGATATGTTTCCTTTATTGTTTCAGTTATTAATTTATTTGAGAGTAATTTGTATTTCATTTTGACCAAATTCATTTGTTATTCCGTGATTGAAGATGCACCTAATACTATTATATGAAGATGCACCTAATGTAAGACCAATCCCAAGAGATATTCTAGAGTGGCTGAAAAAATCTGGGTTTGCGATCTGGGCTCAAGGAGTGGTCGATTTTCCGGTGTAAGAATTTTTCCTCTGAAAGAGAGTTAGAAATCAATTTTCCTATGTGTAAGAATTTTCCATGCCCTATAACATTTTGAATAGTATGTAAAGATATCCTTTCTGTTATAATATCTTATAAAAGAAATAGGGTCTATAAGGTTAAGGTCCAGTATTTTCTTCCAGAGCAATGGATGCTTGGAAATTATATAGGGGATCTACTAGTGCCAGTCAAAAGTCAGATTAATAGCATTCCAATCCCCCTATAATAAAAATAATGGTCTTTAGTAGAAGATATCTCAAAATAGAAATCTGCAAAATCTGTTATGCTATAACGGCATTTTGAATAGGTATGTAAAAAGATATCATTTTCTGTTATAATATCGCGCAAAAGAAATAGGGTCTATAATGTGTTGTTGGCCAATCTGGGACCAGCCCTATATTATTTTTCCAGATTTTGAATAGTATGTAAAGATATCCTTTCTGTTATGGGCTGTGTTCATAAAAGAAATAGGGTCTATAAGGTTAAGGTTATCATTTCTTCCAATGGATGCTTGGAGCAATGGATGCTTGAACAATTATCTGAGAGGGGACTAATAGATGCGGTCAGTGTCAGATTAAATTCAACCCATCTTCCATTTGCATCATGTTTCACGCCAGTACAGTTCCCTGAAAATTGTTTTAATTATATAATGGCCACCCTCTTGATTTTGAGCTATTACCAGCTGCTACCATCGCTTTGATCCATTTGTTTTTCCTATCCCAGTCTTCTAATTAAATGTGTCTCTTGTAGAAGCAAATATTAGCCTGGGATTTAAATAATGGTTCTTAAGAATGTCTTAATAATAAGGATCTCTTATTTTTATTATGCAATCCTCTCACATTCCACAAGAATATTATAAATCTGCAAAAAGAAAATGTGTTGCTGTTCACAAGTGACCATAAAAGGTTAAAAAGCAAGATATTGTTTGTTAATGTTCACAAGAGTTATAAACAAAAATGTAACACCATCTTCCATTTTACCGCGTTTCACGCCAGTAATAGTTCCCTGTAATTGTTTTAATTATAATGGCCACCCCTCCGATTTTGAGCTATTAACAGCTGCTACTATCAATGCTTTTGATCCATTTGTTTCATCCCAGTCTCCCACTGTAAACGTGTCTCTGGGTGGTGGTGCCAAAATATTAGCCTGACTTAGAAATAAGATGAAATAATAAGATCTCTATTTTTATTATGCAATCTCTCACATTCCATGAGTCGACATTTAAGGTCATTCTCTTTAAATAAAATAGATATATAAAACCTGCCCAGGGCTTGTTTTGACAAGATGAAAAAAATAACTATATATATATCTTATAATTATTATGTTGTAACTTGGTGGGTTCCTAAAAAAACTGCTGTGTAAGATCCTGCAATATTCCTTCCTCAAATACCCCGGTGCCTAACCACCCACCCCATACTGAAGGCCCTTTATAATATCTTCCATTTTGCATCATGTTTCCGTCAGTAATAGTTCCCTGAAATTGTTTTTAATTATAATAGCCACCCCTCTTGATTTTGAGCTAGCCACCAGCTGCTACTATCGTTTTGATCCATTTGTTTTTTTCCTTATCCCAGTCTTCTCTAATTAAATGTCTCTTGCTTTAGATGAATCAAACACCATCTTCCATTTGCATCCAGCCACGCTGTGTAGTTCCCCGAAATTAAAGAGTTTTAATTATAATGCATACCTCTGATTTCTGAGCTATTACCAGTTGCTACTATCGCTTTGATCCATTTTTGTTTTTTTCTCCTTATCCCAGTCTTCTAATTAAATGTGTCTCTTTGGTGGCTCCCAAAAGCAACACAAGCCTGGGATTTAAATAACATTCCTTCCCAAAGATGTGCTCAAATAACCGGGATCTCTTATTTTTATTATGCAATCCTCACATTCAGTCACGATATTTTAAAGATCTCTTTATTTTTATTATGTAACCTTCCTCAATAATAAGATGATATTTACAACAGAAATAAAACTGTACATAATCACCAGATAAAACCTCGCTCAGGGTTTGACAAGATGTAAAATAACTGTTATCTTGGCCCTTATTATAAGTTGTGAAATTCTTGGTGGCTCCCAAATAACTATATATCTTGGCCTTATAATTTGGCTATGTATTTGTAGCAGGTGGCTCCCGAACAAGACCCTAGGATAAGACCCTTTTAGTAACAACTGCTCAATACCCAATCTCCCAACTATGAACATGCAGAAACAATATATAGATGAATCAGTTTCTGCCCAATAGTGGTTTTTGGTTTTTCACAATTTATCACAATAAAAGATGCTATAACAACAATAGCAATAACATTAGTTCTGGACAGGTATTAGTAAAACAAGTTAAAGCAAACATAGAATAATTGAAAATTTTGAAGGCTATTCAATTTCATTCTATAAAACTAATCTATCGTTATTCAAGATAGCGTCTCAATACCCTATAAAACTAACTATTCTCTGCTCCTATAATTACATGTACTATATTAAATTTTGATATGAAGAGTAACAATGCGATATACAAACAACAAATAAATAAATAGTCTGCATATTTTTGAGTTAAAGTTTATGAAGATCTAGTTATAGTTAGGTCTGGATAATAAGGAGCCGATAATAGTAATATATATTATATAATATAAAATATTGGGCGGTAAGTAGCCAAAGTCATCCCTATTTGATTAAAGAATCTTTGATAAACTCCAATATTTATTTTTGACGGATTGTCACTTAGCTTCTTAGAGAATACATAGCTGGATAGTGTTACATCATTTGTTGCGCTGTTAACCTCCGAGGTTCTCTTATCATCAGGTCCCAAGGGCCCTGACAGCTTATATCTATAGTACAAAACCAATTGTTTAGTAATAAACATTCATATATCATAGAAGTGCGCCAACAATAAAGTCTGCCACATTTTTAAATCTTGAACTCTCCTCCGGCAAGAGATATGACAAGATGGCCAACATTTGTTGCGCTAACCTCCGGGAGGTTCTCTTTATCATCAGGTCCTGCCCTGACAGTTTATATCTATAGCACAAACCACTGTTTACTGTGAAATATCTGGCATTTAACGGATGATAAAAAGTCAACCCAACAGTCATCCGATATCATAAAATCTTGAACTTCCTCCCGGTGAGAGATCTATGGAATAGCCGCATAGTGCCGAGCATCATTTGTTGCGCCTGTTAACCTCCGAGGTTCTTATCATCAGGTCCTGCGGCCCTGACAGCTATATCTATATAGCACAGGGTGCCTATTAACAATTACAACAAAGATATGACAAGATCAACTTCTCCCACTATTTTTTATGCCTTTATAACAGTTCTTGAATAACCGCTATGGATTAGAGAAATTTACATGAACATGGTAAGGTTGGCTTTTATCATTTGTTAACGTAACCTCCGAGGTTCTCCCACTTATCATCAGATTTAAGGCCCTGACAGCGCTATATCTATAGCACAAAACACAGAAAGAACTCCTCATGACAGCACGACACCGTTTTATCGCCTTTAAACAACGTGTTTAGTTTTGAAAAAGAAAATGGCAAGCTTAAAAAGCTTCCTTCCTATTCACACTGATACTTTGACTTTATAGATCCTCCCGCTTAAGGCTTGAACCGGGACAGGCCAAAACAATAATTTCAGCTTTAAGTTCCTCAAGCTCTTCTTAGCTTGTCCTTTGAGTACGCTGAACAGACACTTTGGGAGATCACCATTTCTGACTGGCCATATCACTTGTACCACCCCAATAGCTTTAAAAATATTTCCGCGGTGGTGCTAGCTGTACATTTATATCGTCATGTGTAAAGATAATGATGGACCTCTTAAGCATCTGAAAAGAGTCTAGGAGTTTATAAAAGTTTTCCTATTTCCTGCTTATACACTATAAGATCTCCGCTTGAACCTTATGACAAGAACTAGTGGTAAAACAGGCCTAGGGTTTTACACCTCTTTGATAATACATAGTTTTAAAGTAGCTTGTCCTTTTAGTGCAGCAGCTAGACAGACACTTTGAGCATCACTATTTGACCATTAAGGTCACTTAGGTACTGTTTAAATAGCTTTAAAATATGTCTTTAAGCTTCTTTGCGAGAGGTGCTAGCTATATATTTTATATCATTATGTGTAAAAGATAGCATTATTGGGATACTTATCTGAAATCTATTTTATAACTTTTTGGAGTTAGAGATCCGCTACAATATGGGCCCCTGGTTTTGTGTGTAGTTTTACTGGTGAGGTGGTAAATCTTGCGAAAAGATAGTTGTACTTGTTCCATTCCCGAGACAACGTTTTTCACGGCTGCTGGGCCTCCAGTTTTTGTCTATTAGTTTTAATTTGAGGTGGTAAATCTTATAAAAAGATAGTTTGTGCTTGTTCCATCTCAAGTTTCTTTGTTTTCTGGTTGCTGCTAAAATTCTTGCGTCTGAGTATGTGCTTGTTCCATCCGGGCTTTTTCTGGCTGCTGCCGGGCTTGCTCGAGCATAATGCTAGCCAGCATATTTTATATCAATTTGAGGTGTATATAAGGAGAAGCCACCTGATTAGATCGTAGGGCTCTTGTGCTCTTTCCACTACTAGACTTTCACACCTGGCGACGATCTGAAATGACACTTTTTTGATTTCAAGTCCTGGGCACATGGGCCTAGTTTTGTCTATTAGTTTAATTTGAGGTGGTAACTAAGCAAAAAGATATTTGTGCTTGTTCATCTGAAGTTTCTTTTGCTTGGCTGCTGCCACATTTTTCTGAGCATCCTTAAGTCCTTTTCCAGCTCCCGCCTTCACTAGACTTTCATTGTTATGTCTCTAGACCCAAAATTTTGTGGCCAATTTTGGGAGAAGTTTCTAATGAGGCTCTTTGTTTGGCGTATTTCATAAATTTTAGCACATATTTTGGGCAAGCTCTAATTATTATGTTGTTGCGACGCATTGCTCCAAGTCTATCAGTTTGTTCTGCATTTCAGTAATCAAAATGTCTTTAGCCCGCAAGTCTTTGTTAATAGATTCAATCTGTACTTCATAAGTATGATTTTTATTTTCGATACTGTCTAACCTTTCGGTTATATTTTTTAAAGTTTTGCCAAAATCTGTAAGTTGTTCTGTAAAACCTTGAATGGCTGTATGTATAGGTTGTAGCGCTACCTTCAAATCTTCGAGATGGAAATTTGAGTCATTTTTCTCTTTGGCGCCATTTTTAGTGTTTTTTGCGACCTGTTTTGTGGTTTTAAGCCTCTTAGAACCTGTTTCTTTTTCAGGAGACAATAATGCGGAAAATTTGGACTTTGTGGTTTGTGTTTCCATATTATTTGCATTACCAGTCATGTCAGAGCACCAAAAATGTCAATGGGGTCGAGATAGAAATAACAGTCACTTACTGGCACGTGATACAGGCCCAAAAGGTGAAGAAAAGTTAATTTATATGAAAACAGAAGATTCCACTCGTTTTTACTGCAAGAAAAAATTCAAATCATGAAGCTGAGGTTTCCGACTATTTTTTTAAACCGAAAACTGAGGAAACACTTATCCTTAAAGCTGTTTAAAACTGTCGGTGATTTTTGATGGTGAAGGAGAGACACTTATAGGGTGCACACTAGACAACTGCCATCTTGGAACCCCCAAACATAAAGAAGATGACCAAGACCAAGAAGCCGAAGATGAAGACGATGAGCAACAATAAGAATGACAAGACAGAGAACAAGATCAACAAGATGAGCAATGACAAGATGAACAAGACCAAGTCCAACAAGACAGACAATGAACAAAAGGAGGAGCAAGAGGGAAAACAACGACAAGACAAACAAGAACATGAAGACCAAGACCGACAACCAAGACAAAGATAAAGATGATGAACAACAAAAATGACAAGATGAAGATAAATGACAAGATGAACAAGAACATGAAGACCAAAATCAAAAACATAATGAAGACTATGAACAATGAAGAACGACAAGATGGAGACAAATGACAGTATGAACAAGAAGATGAAGACCAACAAGTGGAAAGACAACAAAAGGAATGACAACAAGAATAACAAGAGAAATGAAAAGTAGAGGAACAAGATGAACAATACGAACATGAAGACCAAGACCAACAAGAACAAGAACAACAAGACAAAAATGATGATGAAGACAATGAAGACAAATGAGAACAAGATGAGCAAGAAATATCCATCCACTGAGCACCTCCTTTATTGGTCCTGAAAAGCTCCCACCTAGCATTATGGACAATTGGACTACCCTTGCTTCTCCTGCCAACCTTATTGACTTGGTCACTGTACATGAGGCAATTACTACACTGCCTCAGGAGACCCCCTCTACTAATAACTTACTCTAGTACAGAGTGGAAGAGGTGTATCTACACCACAAATCTTGAATCCCTGCTCTCTCCGACTTGAAACAGTAATAATGAAAAGGTTGTCAACCCACCCACCACTACTACGCAAACATAAAAATCAAGACACACGGAGGTTCTCACAAAGAAATCATCAAAACATCAGAAACCTTTAAAAGCACAAGACTGCTACAACCAACAGTTCCCAAAGCACCAGTAACAGACAGTAACACCAGTCTCTCACCTACCAAGCCCATAAGAAGCAACACTCAAAACCCAAATGTTCTTGTCAATGAAGACTTCATAGTGAAACACATGGATGTCCCACTCACCAGGTTGGGCAAGGAGAAAGTCACAGCTACCTGTTCAGTGCCAGGATTTGTCAGATCATGCAGGCACTCAGGTCTCTCAGCAACAAGTACCATTATGAGTGTCATAATTCATCTTGGAGTGAACAACCTGAGACATACCACACTGGACTATACGAAGAGAGACATGACTGAGCTCTGTGTGTGTGTATCCCAGGCAGGTGTGTCCCTAGCCTTGAGCAGCATATTACCTTCACCTATAATGATTCCGCAGTATAAACAAAAAAATGATTGATTTTAATAATTGGCTTAGTTTTTGGTGTCATTCAAAAGGGATCCCATTTCTCTCAGCCTGGGATGTCATGGTTGATAAACCTCGCTGCTTTGCCAGATATGGTTTCCACCTGGCACCACTAGGCTTTTGGTTGCTGGCAAAGGCTCTTGCCTCCCCCATAGTGGGCCTTTTAGGCAAGGTCTCAAAATCAAACTTAGACATGAAATTTGCCAATCAAAACAAAAATAAGGGGCATGCTGCTAAATGCTAGACCTTTAAAACAAAATTTGCACACCCTGGAAGCACTTCTATCACTGGATTATGTAGAGGCCTGTGTAGTCACAGAAACCTGGTTCATGGCCTCAGAGTACCCTAGCCTTGCAAGGCTACAATGCCTTCCACACCTTCTGACTGCAAAATGAACATGTGAGAACCAGAGGAGGTGGTGTTTCTATCTATATTAAACAACTCCATGGAGTTACTCCAAGTTCAGGTTATTATCCTATTCAAGTCATAGCAAGTAATAAATCCTCCTTTGTGGGTTATGATGTGCACTAAGTCTACTTGACCAAACTGGAGTCAATCCAAATATTCACAAAAACACCCTGGTTATGGGGGATTTTAATTATCCCACCATCAACTGGTAGGATTCCTATTAGATTGTCGAAACTCCATTTATGCAAATACAAAATAGACACGTATTGTGCAAAGTATGTAATCGAACGTGCAAAATGGCAAAATTCGAAATGTCGAAGTGTTTTATTTGGCCCATCTGTGGTATAGCTCCGTAAGGCAAGTGTGTGATAGTTATGGACCTTAGGGTTAGGGTGTGGGTTAAGGTAAGTGTATAGATAGGTAATGTGTGTAAGATTTAGTGTAGTGTTAGAAGTAGGGTTTTGTTAAATGTATTTATGTGTATTTATTTTGTTTGGGTATATCTCTGTAGGGGAAGTGTGCAGTAGTTATGGACCTTAGGGTTAGGGAGGGGTTAAGGGTAGTGCACAGATAGTTGTGTATGTGGGGTTTAGTAGTTAGCAGTTGAGTTTTGGTACATTACTTTAGGGTTAGGAGTAGGGTTTGGTTAGTGTATGTATGTGGTTTATTTTGTTTTTGGGTAGGTAGTATGTAAGCGGGTGGTGGGGATGGCCAACTATGAGCATTCGATATTTTAAATTGCACGGTTTAGTGCATTCTGTATTTTCACGGTTCGAGTAATACGTGTTGCTGTTTTGGTATTCGATGTAATGGATTTTCGTTGTTTTAATATAGACCCAACTGGTAAACCTACTCTAGCCCTAATGTACTAGTACAAAAGTTCCTTGACTTTTGTTAACTCAAATCCCTGGAACAGATTGTTTCGGAACAAACATACTAGATCCAGTCCTCACTAACATCCAGTCCTCACTAACATGACAAACAGAATGCCACAACTGTCAGACCCTCATTTAAATCTGACCACAAATCTGTCACCTTCAAGCTGACACTAACATCAGAACTCACAAAGAGTGAAGTTAGACTAAAAACTTAAAAGACAAACTATACCCTCCTAGGTGAAGGTATAAATGCATTCAAAGCCCCAACCCAGCTGGAAGTGATAACTACACTGAAGCTTACATTAAAACCCTATACAATCACTTGCATAAAAGTGTATAGACTCAGCTCTACCAGAAAGAATCAAAGCCAGAACCTCAAGTAAAAACAAGTTACCATGGTGGACATCAACAAATATTACAATAAATGCAAAAAGTTGCTGTCCAAAAAACCAAATGGGAACCCCCAGCAATGGGAAGGTACTCTCCTCGGCCTCAACAGGTAAATAAGACATGTCAAATCCTCTAAAGGACACACTCAAGGATACCTATATGGCCTTTTACAGCTACATATGTAGCCTTAAAATGTAGGACCAAAGCATGTGCAGAACAAGTGACTAATGGTATTATGCACATTGACTCCACCAAGATAGCAAACCTGCTAGCAGATAGATTTGGCAAAAATTTAATTCCCTTATCCCTCCAAACGTATCACAAGTCTTGCCCCAAAATTCCCCAATCCTACATATCTGAAGAGCAGGTCATTAACTCCTTGTGCAAGGCAAAAAAAAAAACACACAGCCTCTATGGACCAGATGGCTTCCCAGGCTGTTTTCTAAACAGGCTAGAACATGAAGTGGAATCACCATTAAGTGCCCTTTTCAATCATAGCCTAACCATAGGCTGTGTTATGGAAGAATGGAGAACAGCAGTTATTCCCACCATGTGTCTACTGTATTAAGGAAGGCTTTCTACATAGCACACTTAATTAGTAAAGGCATCACCTTGAGAGCAAAGGAGATTGTAATCCCTCTATACTTGGCACTAATCAGGCCCATAACAGAGTTTAATGCCCCATTCAGCATGTACAGTAAAGAGAACCTGCAGCAATTGGAGAGACCTCAGAGGTTGCTAACCAATAAGATCAAGGGACTCTATCAGATGCCTTACACATGACAGCTAACATCCCTGTCACAATACTCTTATTGTATAGACTTCTTAGGGGATACTTATGTCTGGCTTACAGAGCAGTCTCAGACCCAAACCTAATTAACTTGCTGCACATCTGTAAATCAAAACAGGACTAGAAGACACCTATTCCAGGGACCTAAGTATGGTTCGAGACTTAAATAGGACATGCTGGAGTGACAGATCTGTCCCCAGTGACTGCTGCATCTTTGGATTAGGCTACCAATTCATGTGAAATGGAGCACCTCTATGACACTTTTTGAAAGGAACCTAGATGAGTGGATAGGGCACTAGAACTTCATACTGTGGATAGTACCCACAACCCTCCTGGACATGGGCAGTCAATACTAAATGGAACCCTTGGTATTGACTAGCTTATCTATGGTATTAAATTTGAATTAAACGGATGGCTTGAAATGACCTCCGGGTTGACAGCCTAGTAAACTCCTATGATCCTACAGAGTATGTGGAGGAACATGTTAATACATCAGGATAGTTAAAAGATTTAAAGTCTTTGAATTTTCTTGGTTAGGTATCTTTTTACCATACAGAAGAGGGTACAGCACTGATCTCTGTGATATCTAACTAGTTAAAGTTATTTATTCAGAGAATACTAGCATCTTTCATCACCTGGAACTGTTATCATAAAACACTGGATTAGAAATTGGCTAAGGGTTTACATTAAATTTGTCCATTTTTTAAATAACAGTACAGAATGTACTGAAAAAAGGGTTAGTTCAGATAAGATAATTTCAAGTGACCACTTTCCACATCCTCTGTAACCTGCTCAAAGAAGCTTACTAGGTTCTGCAGACAAGAAATGCCCTTTGCAAATCCAATCTGATTGGGTTCTATCAATCAGTTAAATAGCTTGTGTATGGAGAAAGGAGTTCTGCTATGATTCATTGCATGGCTTTGCATACAGAGCTGATAGGCCTGTAATTACCTGGGTTGGCAAAGGGGCGATCCTTGTGTAGGGGAATCACAAATGACAGTTCTTCAAGCATCAGGCACAAACCCTGTGGACAATCGGAGGTTGAACAGTTTAAGTAAAAGCTCAGATAATGCAGCTTTGGCACTAATGAGAAAGGAGTATGGTATGCTGTCTGATCCCATGGAAGTATTTTTAAGCTTTGACAGGGACTGTAAGACTTGTTCCAAGAGGAATTAAAAGAAAGAAATACCCAGTACGTTAAACACTAGCTCCAAGTGATGCAATAACCCAACTATATCCCCGGGAGTGGAACTTGAATAATTAGAGATGACTTCAATCAGGTCAGAAAATTAAGGAATAATGCCCAGCAATGTACTGAGGATCTTTAATTTTGTTTGGCATCTATAGAAGCTTATACTCCAATTTACATTGTTTATTAGTACCAGTGTCCCTTGGGGAATGTTTCAATTTGATCTTGAAATAAGGAGTTCAGGATTTCTTGCCGCTTTCCGTTTTCCTTCTTTTATTATACAGTTTATATTAACACAGGAGCTCCACCAGAAAGCTTTATTCCTGAATTTATCATTATATTTAAGACCGACTGCTACCGATTTTTCTATGCTGCAGTTTAGCGAGCCAGTACAAGCTTGAGGTGAATGCAGCTGCCATCTCATTTGGGTCCATTTCAGTGGCAGATCCAGGACTTTATAGGAGTGCAATCTGGAAAGTAGACCAGTGAGGGGGTGTGTATAACACTTGAGGGGGTCTATATGTTCAGTTGTGTATCATAGTGGTGTGTTGTGGTTGGGGTAGTGTTAGTAGGTAACCTCCCCTTCAATGTATAACAAATATGCAGAGCAGACACTACCAGTTGCTTCAAGGCATACTTGGATAACGTGATCGGTTAGCCATGTCAAGCCATAGCCCCCCTTCCATACAATAACCTAGCTAGTCCCAGTGAAGGTGACATCATGACAGCAAGTACCGTAGGGAATGCAAATAAGTTTAGTCTCATAGAAAAGCTGCTAGGTCTGCAGTCCAGGAAACCATTAATGAGCCTAGTCCAAAGCTCAAGTTGCCCACAGCAATATCTGATAAAGTGACTTGCCGAAGGTCACAGGAGGCATATGAAGGCTGAGCAACATAAACTTTATAGCACAGGCAGTAGCTCAATAACATTTCAAAGCCTTAATCTTTTTTGCCAGCTGCCAACTTACTTTTGCAAGTAATTTATGAGAAAAATGGGAAATTCAATAAAATCAAAACACACAAAGTCAAATTACACATTATAAAAGCAAACAGTCATTTCAGTTGCATGCAATGTACAATTTGAAAATACATGTAACCATTGTAGCATGTCCCATAGGAATGCAACTCAAAATCTACTTTAAAGTAATGCAGCATCAAATATAAACCAGAGGCACAGACTTTTTGGATCAATCAGTAAAGATTCCATTTAATCTGTGCAAGATTAACTGAACACAGAATACTTTCCTCAGAAGAATACAAGATGTCTTCTTACAGTTCAATGCCAATCATCTTATCCAGAAACAACTCCATACCCACGGTCTAAAGTATCTGGTTTGCCTGCCAGGATAAAAAAATTGTTATTAAATGTATATTTAAGGAAACAATCAAACCTTGTATTCAAGCTCGTTTCACCCAAATACATATTAGTACTGCAAAGTTAGACTTACAACAGCAAACAACAGGGCCAGTAATTTCATCTATTGACAGTGCCATTCCAGTTGCCTAGCCAGAGTATCTGGTTTGACCTGTAAATGATTACATTAATGCATTTTTGTGGACAGCAACAGTAATCACAGACTGTACCCCCAGTTTGCTTCACTCAAATACATATTAGTCCTAGTCTTATAAAGTTAGGACTACAATAGCAAAGAGAAGGGCCAATCATTTCACCAACAAACAGCCCTCTCTATGCATGTTGCCCAATTAAAGTATCTGGTTTGAACCCAATAGAATAAAAAAAAATATTACATTAATGTATTATTATTCCAAACAGAGCCAGTTACTTCATCTATAGACAGCCTCCCCCTCCCCACTGCCTACCTATATTATCTGGTTTCACTCTGCAATGTTAGAAGCCAACAGAATAACAGTTACATTAATGTATTTTACACATAACAATAGTCACAAACTGTCTTCCATTATACTTTGCACAAGTACACCATAGTCCCACAAAAGCCAACATGACAACAAAACTGTAGGGCCAGCCATTTCACCTACAGTCAGCTCCCCACCCAATACCATGGCCTACACACGGTGTCTGAACTGACCTAGCCAGGATTAAAAAATAAGGTTTAGAGTAACATATTTTTGGGGTAATCACCAGAGCTGGATCATCGTCAAATAGGACCCTAGGCAGGGTAATGGATCGCAATCCTCCTAAACACACAGCAGCTCTCCCAGCCCCCCCCCAAGAAGCAATGAAACAAAACACAAACCAATGATGACAAAACTGCCCATTTCAGAACATTTCAACCATAAAAGCCCACTCAAAAATCAGTCAATATGCACAATCTCTGCAGAAGTGAAAGTCATCTGAATAATTTCCCATTAGAGAGATCTGTAGCCAATGAAGAGGTTGCTACTAGCAAACAACTTTATATTTTAGTGTTTCATCTACAAATTCAGTGCCTTTTGCCCTTGAAGAATAAATTGCCTAGGTTACATACATATATATACATAAATAGATAGCAAGCTGGTAATATTGCAAGAGAATGGATGGCAAACTGACAACAGGTTCATAGTTACTAAGAATCTCTTAAAAAGGAGGACACGGTCAGGAAGCCCAGCATCCCAGACCCCTTAAAGTACAACAGAGCATCACCAATCCATCTACATGGTGTGGAAGTAGAACCCATGGCCTTCTGCAACAGAAGCAAGTATGCTACCTGTTGTGCTACTTACACTGCCTTCAAACTCTCTAGCACAAACAGTAAAGACAAGCTCACCAGCCTGAACATAAACCCCTACGTCACGAGACTGGTCGCCATCTGGCTCACGGACAGAACCCACATGTTAAGAGTTGTGGGAGCTAGGTCTGACTCTAAACCAGTTAGAAGTGGCATTCCCCAGGGCTCAGTCCTAGGACCCCTCCTGTTCAGCATATACTTCTCAGAGGTACAGACAAGCACAGAAGGACTATGGCTGACCAAGTTCGCAGACGACTGCAAACTAGGAGCTATAATCTACTCTCCGGCTGACACAGACATCCTCCAAAACGGTCTCACTGAGACAGATAGCTGGTGTCAAAACCATGGCCTCATGCTAAATGCCAAAAAGTGCATAGTCATCCTGGTAGCCTCCTAAATACGGAAGACGTAATAAGAGATCTAACTACCACATAGGTGGTAGTCTCCTAAATACGAAAGGGATCTGGGGATCCAAGTAGACAGTAACCTCTCCTTTGACAATCACATTGCCAAAGTGGTTAGAAAATCCTTCTATGTGGCCGATCAAATCAAAAAAGGGTTTGCATCCAGATCAAAGGAGGTCATTGTGCCCCTATTCGCATCACTCATCAAACCCATCAGAGTACAATGCCCCATTTGGGATGTACCTTACAAGACACCTGCAACAGCTGGAAAGACCACAGAAGTACCTGACCAAGAGGATCACTGGCCTCAAACAGATGCCCTATGCAGCTCGACTGAAGAAACTTCAGCTGTACTCAGTTGTATAATGCCTACTCAGAGGTGATCTCTGCCTGACATACAAGGCCATGTCCAACCCAGAATTGATGGACATGCTCCACCTAAAGAAAACCATATCCCCTCGTGCCACACACTCTAGGGATATAAACCCCACCACAACAATAAATAGGACATGCTGGAGAGATAGATTCCTGTTCCAGAAACTTCCCATGCTCTGGAACAGGATTCCAATCTACATTAGGCAGAGCTCCTCACTAAAGCAACCAAACAGCAAAGCCAGGATAAGCAGGAAAAAACAGCCAAACGATCCACCAAAAGCAATTTATTTAAAAGAACTCTGACGTCTCGGCCACAGCCATCAAGGAGTAAAAACCATAGTAAACCACAGTACATTTTATACTAAATCAAGATGCCAATTATACAATTAATTAATAAAAATTGGCAATTAAATAACACTTTCCAATTAAAATCCTCATTTAGACCAAAAGGAGACATTGTTTTAAATTTCAACATATATACAGATTCTTTATACAACAAAGCCGATTTAATATCTACATTATTGTGACCAGTAACTTGTATTTGTTCCAAAACAGTGCCCTGTAAGCCTTTACTATCACCATTATGTACATTCAAAAAATGCATGGCTACAGGGCTAGTTTAATTTTTATTTTCAATGAGCTCCTCACTAACCCTGCAAGAGAAACCTTGACAAGTGGATAGGAAACAAAGTATACTCCGGGGATTACTTCAATGGCTCTGCTGGAAAGAGGCACACAGAGAACTAATCTAAGGGGGCGGCGAAAGCCAATATTTTTTGGCTAGGCTTATAAATGCCTCCGGGGAGACAGCCTAGTACCTACCTATGAACCTATGACCATTTATTAAACAGCCTAGTACCTACCTATGACCATTTATTAAACAAAACAGTTGCACACTGAAAACAGACTTAGCATGAGCATTAATAAATTTCTCTTCCCTTGAAGCTCACAATTCCTTCAAAATGCAACAAAGCTCATACTTAGTCTGTAGTTGGTGTAGAGGATTCAGGTTCTTGTAACCAAAGTGCAGAGTTTGTGCCACTGGCCTGCCACCCCTAACTAGGGCATTTCACGCATGCAGTCACACACTCACGCTCACACACACACACGCACACTCACTCGCACACACACTCACATACTCACTCGCGCACGCACACTCACTCGTGCACGCACACTCACTCGTGCACGCACACTCACTCGCGCACACTCACTCGCACGCACACTCACTCGCGCACGCACACTCACTCGCGCACTCACGCGCATACTCACGGTTTGTTCTTTGAACCAGGCAGACATAAATAAGTCCTTGTCTAGGCAGCAGCAGAAGTACAAGGCAGGCATAAATGTAGAACATTGTATTTAAATTCCATGTGTGGATGCAAAACAAAAGCAAGCAACAATAGGTGTGTGCATCGACTCATGCAGGGACACACAGAAGGTGTTCTTAAAGAAAGAATGCCCTTAAAGAAGGCTAGTAATTTACTTTTTTTAATTAAAAATAAATAGCTCTGATCAGTGGGCCCCTAGGTGATTGCCTAGTTCACTTAGTGCTGGATCCGGCTCTGGTAAATCACAGCTTATATTTCATCTGGGTTCACCCAAGAACACATTTGTGGTGTAGAGTTAGAACTCCATCGGCAAACAGCAGGACCAAATAATTTCATTCAGAAACAGCCCTCCTATCCCAGCCACAAATAGCCACCATACTTATTACCTGCCTAAAGTATACAGTTTGACCCTGCCAGGAATAACAAAAAAATATTGCATTAAAGTATTTTTGCTTCACAGCAGCAGTAATCCATGTCTTGTATTCCAGCTTGCTTTACCCAAATACATAATAGCCCTGCAAAGTTAGAATTACAGCAACAAACAACACACTCAATCATTTTATCCACAGACCGCTCCCGTTACTATTGCTTACCAACAGTATATGGTCGGTCCCTGCCAGGTTAAAAAAAAGAAAAGAAAGTCGTTGATTCATGTATTTTTGTGTAATCACAGCCTGTATTCCATCTTGTAGCAGCCAAATATACATCAGTGCCGGAAAGCCAAAATTACAAGAAACAGCAGGGACAATCATTTTATCCACAAACAGCCCGCATAACCATTGACTACTGAACCAATCTGATTTGAGCCTGCCAGAATAAAAAAAATAAATAAATTACATTAATGTACTATTGTGTCACAGAAACAGAATTGTATTCCAGTCTGCTTCACCCATATACACACTAACCCTGCAAAATTAGAATTACAAAGGTAAACAGCAGGGCCAATCATTTCATGCACAGACACCCCCTATACCCACTGTCTTCCCACATTGAGCTAGACTCCAAAAGACTTGGTCTCCACGTTAAGTGACTTACTCCACTGTAAGGAGCATCTATAAATCAGGCATTCACAGAGACCAGATTCCAATGTACACACCAGAGTAAATTACTTACACCAACAGCAAGCCTTTCGGAATGGCAGTAGGCTTACACTAGGCCAAGTCACTTACAGTGAGAGAAGGTATTTTGGAATAAGGCCCCTTATCCGGTTTCACTCTGCCAGGATAAACAAATAGTTACATTAATGTATTTTAAGCTCATATAAACAAAAATCATAGCTTGTATTCTATCCTTCTTCACCACCCAAACACACAGTCCCACAAAATTAAAATTACAACATCAAACAGCAGGGTTACTCATTTAATCTGCAAACAGATCCTATCTCCATTGCCTACCCACAGTATCTGGATTAACCTGGACAGGTAAAAAAATGATTTCATTGGTGTGTGCACTTTTCTTTTTTCACATATGTTTCATAAAATACATGAGTCTTGTAGAACCAAAATAACAGCAACTTTTAGTGCCAGTTGTTTCTCCTTACCCATTGACTACATAGAGCATCAGGCTTGCCCTACCAGGATAAAAAAATAAACCACAATGGTTACATTAATATACTTATGTTGCACAGAAACAGTATTCCAGCTTACTTCTCCCAAATATAATTTTGTCTGTCTGCAATGTGTAACAGCAAATAGCAGGGCAAATTATTTAATCTTCAGACCATCACAGACCTATTGCAACCCAATATATCTAGTCTGAGCTCATGAGAATTAAACGAAAAAAATTATAACATCTGTTACAATCCATGGAAAGATCAACATTAGCATCAACCCCCTACCCCTTTTCCCCATTTTTATGCATAGGTCTGGTATCACATTAACAGCAACTATCCCCTAAAGCCAATTTTCTCTCTCCAGCAGGTGGCTACCCATGCCCTGGTCATTCTTCCAAAACATACACACATAGCCAGTTTATACCAGAATAGATGATCAAAGGACCAATTTCATTCTCAGCCCAAGAGCCATATATAAGATAACAGTTTATGGGAACATTTCATAGCAATTTATATTGAATTCTAAATCTAGACCCTTAAAGTAGAAAAACAAAATGTGTAATTAAAGCAAGATAACATAAGAGAAGCATTTACAATAAAATTTAATGCAGGTGTTAAATATACTAAGAGTTCAATATAGTTAGTTATTCTCTCAATGTGTCAGAGAAAGAAAGAAAGACTCGGCAAATAAGGTTTACAACTGATAATTTCAGCAAAAAATAAGTAATAGGGAAAACACCGGCCACAGGATTCTCAAGCACTTCAAAAGCCACAGCAGTCTGCTTAATGTATATGGAAAAACCCAATAGTCTTATTCACATCCAAAACTCCATAAGATTTAGTGCTTTCGTCTACTACACCATAGACTTCATCAGATTACTTATTTTTCGCTGGTTGTAAGGGAGAACACTGACAGATTTGGTTTAACTGATAATTTCATACATGACTATTTACATAAAAAATCTGTTTATTAGATCATATAGCTTTCCAAAATTTGGCAGTAGGCCTTGAGCTGGTGGGCTACACTCAATGAAATGCCATCAAAAGTGAAGCAGTCGCACTAGGTCTCTCTGAGGAAATTTGTTTTGAAAGGAGTACAGAAGTTGTATACAGCATCTTATAGTCCTCATTGTCTGCCTAGCATTGTTCCCATGTTCCCAAGTCTATGTATGAGGAGGTTGGAAGTGTGACTGAAAGCTCAGAACCTAAACTCTTCCATGAAGTCTATCCTTATGACATTATAATCCAATGTGGTCCTACAAGAGCTATTCCAACATGTTTCATTCATTGGCTTACACTTTGAAACAAATATCTAAATTTAGGAACTAAAATCAGAAAGCCAAACCTCTGCACTTCGTGATCTGAGAAGAAAATTATAAAGTCACGGCCCACAGACGCAAGGTAAACATTAGGAAGAACCCATATGCTGACAACACAACTCACTCCAGCAAACTGCTAACCTCTGACCTCCCTGAAGTCTCACCGCTTTTGCTATACACATAAGCCAAATTTCACTCCAATTATTCTTCTAGTTACTATGCCAATTCTTATTCCTGCTTGAAGAGCTCAGTGAATTAGTAGCTTGACTAAACATTGGCATAGTAGTTAGAGTGAGAAATTGGCATTTACCATATTGCTAAAAGTGGTAGACTTGAGAAATAAGCAGGGTATGCAGTACAGCAGATTTCAAGGGGGGGGGGGTGCATGCCCCTGCGTCAAGTCCCAAATTCACCACTGCATTTGCAAGGGACTGTTGGGATCCCAGGTCAGCTTTGATTTGTGCAAATGTTGAACGGAGAGAATTTAAGCAAAGGTTACACTAAATTCGGTTTCCGTAATACTTCCATATGTCGGTCTCTTTAAACTTGGGGTTTGGGATGTAGTTATAAATATTAGACACAGCTAGATACAGCACAGCATGATGTTAGCTTGTCCATTGGCTATAGTGAATGCAGGGATTTATGCACCAGTACTGGTGTCCTGCACTAGTAAGACGCATCTTCTTGAACATTTTGGGGTACCATTAGAGTTAGTTACATTAAAGGTTAGGATTAGGTTAGGGGCTAGGATGTGTGAGGAGGCTTTACCCCTTACAAAGGGATACTACTGATCATGGTTGACCATGCATGTAATTATCAATATATTTATGTAAAGAAATAGCCTTTGAACTGCTTTTTCAGCTACATGAACTCCGTTATGTTGCAAGCATTTTGTTTCTTCAAAATATTATAAAATTGAACTTGTGTAATTAAGGAATGGATTATCAACAAGTATTAAGCACGAGTAAAACAGAATGCAGTGCAAGACATTATGAAAGTGCAACAGACAGCTAGTCAAGAGGAAAGATGGCAAGGATGCAGCTTAAAGGACTGCCATATGCAAAAGATTTCGATGCAGAGTCTCATTACAACTAAAGTTACGAACAGCCTGTCTACTATAATGCATGAAACCTAGGCATCCCCTTTTCCTTTTCACACACACACACACATTTATGTTGTATAAAAAAGCCATTAAAAAAAAGTCTCATACTAAGTAAACTAGACTACTGCTTCTTATCTGTATCTTATAACTAGCAGCCAACAAGCCTAGTACTGTAGTCCTTATAGCTAACCAGTCCAAACCAGCCCTACTGCATTTCATTAAGTAATGCAGATCGGTCATTAGTGCAACAGCAACCCATTTACTTTACTCAGTAATCCGCATACACCCTATTACACAGAGCTCTGGCAGACCCCAACAATTTCAGAAATGCTCTGTCCAGCTAATTTACTCACACAAGATGCATGCAGGTACTATTCGTAAAACAGAAATTACACAGCATTCACCTAAAACTGTAATCACAATTAGAACACAGACGTCCAACAGGAAAAATAAATCAAACAAATGCACTCCAAAACATGCCCAGCTGAAACACTTTGTAGACCGTTTTAGGTTAGTCAGAAAAGATAGCGGCAGTAATGCAAACAGGTGTACAGATTTTTTTTGTTATACTTCTATCTACAAACCTAATAACTCACAATTGTATAAATGACACCATTATATAAATTTGCTGTGCTACAGAGTATAGGGCAAGCATGATCCCCAACAAGGAATGGTACATGACGGAATCATGCAAGCATAAGCCCAACCAAGGAGTGGTACGAAATGTGTAGTCCAAGTATAACACCTACCAAAAAGTGGTACACAATGCATAATGAAGTTTAGGATAAAGAAATACTGTACATCATGTCTACAAAATAAGCTCTGTAACCTTACGACTATATAGCTGTCAACGAACTATAATGTGTACATGTTTAACACTGTCAGTATCACAAAGGAAATCATTTCTTTACTCAGGAAATATAGCCAGCATGCAGGTCATGGCTGAAAAGGGTTAGCAAATTCATCCACCTACCTTATTAAACATTTCTAAATGTCCTCTCAAGGGAGTAGCCAGAATAAAAAAAAATCATCTACATAGGAAGACACAATAGTGCAGCTAAGCCCTGGGATTCAGGAAGGCTCATCACAATGCAAACATTTTGACTCTGGTAAACCTGATCCATTTCAGAAACTGCCCTGAACGTTTCCTTCCATTGGTGGGCTGCATAGCTTTCGAAGAATGTCCAGATTTCTACCTCATATTTTTGGATTTGTTCCTTGTAAAGTTAGTGGTTTTCTGTCAAATCATTGAGAACTGAAGTCACTAAATGACAGAAGTTTGAATTTCAGATTTCACACACTTCAGGAAATACATGCTAATGCAAAACCTGTTATTCTATCAAGTTTCTACTTTATAAAAAAGCAATATTCAAAAATTGTCCCTATTTTTGGGCCTTTGCCCCCCCCCCCCCCCCCCATTCATTTTTGCTTTGTCCAGATTCCTTGCACCAAGAGATTGACAGTTATGGGTGGCTGCAGCAGAGGGAGCAGTTTTGCCGGTGAAGCCACACGCTAATGCAATTAGCAATGAGCTCGCTCTTGGAAATGGAAGCAGTAGTGAGGTTCAGTGTTAATTTTCACACTGCGAGGAAAAGTGAATGTAGTCTTCTGATGGCATTCACCTATTCACCTCTGTAAGAAGTTTTGTGGCTCCTATTGTGACTACAGATAGGTATGGAAGAGCCACGTGTGCGATGACGCAAGTGCCTGTAATTGCCAAATTAATATTTTTCTGGGTCGCAACTGAAATTAGTTGTTTATGATCAGTACTCTACCATAGTTAAAAACAAGGTTTGGGGCAATAAAGCTTTAAATCACCAACTGAGATCCTGAACAAGCCACAATAAATATTCAAAACTACCAGCCTATGCAATCTCTTAGATTTCAGGGAGTGGAGCTCTGTACTCCATAACTCTCACATGGGACTTCACGTCTCATACCCACCACTGTGGAATGACCAAGGCTATATCCATGGGTCATACTGTACCTGCTATTTCCATGGTTTTGCCACACACAGTAAATAACTAGATAATGGGGAGACTCTGTGCAGTGTGTCACGGAAGCCAATTTTTCAATGAGAATTAATAAAGAGTGGGGGTGAACTATAAGGAGCTTACTAATTTTTCACTCCGGTAGCAGAATCACCATAGTGTCATGTCCAGTTTACCAGCAGCATTGGTCCAGTAGGACACCTACAACCTACAGCACAGGTGAAATATTTCTAAGATGACAAAATAAAATGACAAAGTTATAGTCATGTTTTTTCAAAGCTGTAGGCAATGTTTTCAGGACCACTTCCATATAGTTGGTCTTTTGTTACCTTTTTAATTCACAGCTGAAGACGTAAGTATCTACACATCTTCAGAGAATCTCTAGATCTGCTGTGAAGGTGAATTAATCAAAGTCCATTCATTCAAGGAAAAAAAAAGAGCATGCTGTTCAAGGATTTCATACAAGAGGACAATGCCCCAGTACATTCCATGCAGATAACTATGTCCCCTCCATGATTCAGAGCTAACCAATGTCATCAAATCTCGGGATAAGTGAAACAAATCATTCACCAATGGTCACTTTTGGTCTAAAAGTCTCACCCAAGTGGGCTTCAATCAACTCCTTTTTGTGGAATGTACAGCAGATAGTTGTATGGAAACAGATGTACATTAATTTTTTTATGCATTCTGTCCAGATCTTTAGGGAAAATAGGTCTAGAGATTTTTTGGAAGCTAGATTTATCAATCTTCAGTGCAACTCATTTCAAATAGTGAATGGTGTTATGCAGAGTAAGAGATAATTAGCAGTTATTCTTCAGTCAGTCAGTAGAGGGCTCTCATTAACTTGCAAGACCTATATCTATCCACTAAGAGCTCAATGACCTTTGTTGCTGTCGTATTGCTAGCATGGATGCAAAAACTTTTACTTGTGTATCCTCCACCCTCCTGCCTCCCAGCCATCAGACCTCCTACAGTATTTTGGCTCATTCTTTCATGGACAGAGAACTGATTACAGGTGGTAGTCATCCAGGCAGCCATTAAGGTTTTTCATGCTATGACCCTAACCCCTCATCTGGTGGATAACATATGTGCATGCATATATCTGAGCATCTGCTATGTCCTCCATTAGAGGCGTATGTTCCTCCACATGTCCTATGAAGACTGATTAAATGCAGCTTAGAAGAGCCAAGGCCCATATCCCAGCCCATACTCTGCATGCCTTGCACCTCTTTTACAGCCAGTAGGAGCCAGTATTGCAGGAGGCCAGAAATCCTACCTCCCCTTAGTATGGGTGAACCAACATCAGTTGTCCACTCCAACCATCTCTTACTCTGTTGCTAGATAGTCTACTCTATCACAGGTCATTTAGTTCATATTTAAGGGTTTCATTCCTGTAAGCTACAAGCCAGGCTTGCTCACTTCTCTTTGGTATACTTTGAACTTAACTGCCTTGAGGTTTTATTTTCCTAAACTGGAGGGGTTCTGAAAACCAGCCTGAATGTGTAAAGCAAACTCCCAGGGTCAATAGTAAAACAGTTAAGAAGGCCACAGATATGCAGGCAGAAGACTGTGTGTCCACAATAACTATACCACAGATGATACATCATAATGTATCCAGAAATATGTCATTTATTCTTTAAGCACAACTGCACATCCTTTCAAAACAAAATATACTGTACTGTACAGTGCAAGGCAATATATGCACATTAATGCAGATAAATATGCTACAGCACTAATAGTATAAAGCAACAAGCACTTTAGAGGTAGAATACCAATATCAAATACTATTGGACTATGGCTGAGAGCAAGCTAGACATGAGGAAAGAGTCCAACTGACCATTCCTAGATTTGGAGAAAGCATGACAAAGTCCCAAGAAAGTAGATGTGAGCAGTCATGTAGTGGTTCAAAGTCCCAGAAACATTGGTAGAATTAGGGTAAGCTATGTACAAGAACGTAATGACTCACAAATGAACAATGTTCAGTCTCACAGAAGGGTTTCCCAGTGGGAGTGGGTGTGCATTAGGATTCATCTCTGAGCCCACTGCTGTTCTTACTGGCGATGGACTACATTAGAAAACAGATCAGAGGAATGGAACAAAGCTGCTGTGTGCAAATGATGTACTATTACAGGCAGATGGAGCAAGAACTTCAGCAAAAGATAGGGGAATGGAATGCAAAACTGAAGGCACTTGAGTTGAAACTGAGTACAGATAAGTTGGTTGTAATGGCAGCAAATGGGGATAAAATCAAAAGAAGATGAGAATCGAGATAGAAGGGGAAAATAGTGGAATAGGTTAATGGCTTCAAGTATCTGAAGGAGTGGTTGAGAAGAAGGGAAGTCTGAATGAGGTCAAAGATAGAAAAGGGACTGAAGCCAACTAGCACAGAGTGTCATGTGTAGTATATAATAGAAGAATGCCAAAGAAGTTGAAAAATTAAAGGTGTACAAAAACAGCGGTGTGACAAGTACTACTGTGTGCTACCAGTAAAGACAGAGCAGTTGAGTAATCTGGAGGTGATGAGATGGACTGCCTGAAATAGGTGGTAGGATGCACACAGTGGCACAAAGAAATGAGGATACAAGAGCAGATACCAAAGTAGCTCCAACTTAAAAGGTCAAAGAGAACAGATAACTGTGGTTCGGGCATATGTGCAGAATAGCAAAAGATAATCTGGGGAAGAAGACAAAAGGAAACAAGGGTGAAGACTTGCAACAGTCAGGCATGGGGGTCAAAGAAGGTGGGAAAGTAGCACTGAAGAGAGAGGTGATGACAGTTGACAAAACCGCAACCCCATGTAGTAAATGGGAAAGATGGTTGATGTACTTGGACTATGGGAGGCAATAGCAGCAAAAAAGAAAAAAAAAATGGGTTGGGTGCAAGAGCAAAGGTGAACAATACAGAAGGAAAGGTGGGGGGGGGGGGGCTGGTCTAATCTGAGCTGTTGCAATGGAAATCAGTGACAATTTGAAATAAGATAGGGCAGGGAGTAAGTTCCTCAGCTTTTGAAAGCAAAAAAAAAAATATTGATTCATCAACCAGTGAAAGAGCAAAGTACTATGAATATGAAAGCATTATGGGAAGGAAAATGAAGTCTGATAGCTTCATGTTAGGAGAGTTTCTACACCTGCATGCATTTTCAAGGAATCCATGTGGAATCAGAAAAGCAATTCTGTCCTGGATTTGCCTAGCTGTAAAACAGCAAAGCGAATAAATCCAGATATGCAGAATCTGCAAACAGTTGAAGACACGTGTGTGCGTGAAAGTGTTTGTTGTGTTGATGAAAAGATTATCTTCACCTGATTCCAGCTACCTTTTATTAGGTTATGTAGTCAGTAGTTTACATTACCCTAGCTCATGAAGTCCCTTGGCTACTTTGGTGCAATTGCTTGAATTTTCAATTGCTTTTTTCACTTTTACTAGAGAGACAAAGTGAAACCCTATTGTTTATGTGCATTCATATTAAGTGGTGTCATTTTGCAGCCTGCTGGAGAAAGAGCAAAACAAACTATACACAGATAGTGAGAATAAAGAGGCTTGGAAATAGTGGAGTCCAGGAGGACTAAACCCCCACCTACCATGCAAAATAATTTTTCAGTTGTGCTGCGTTTGCTCATACTGTTGACAAACTTGTGTTACTGTGAAATGCAGGAGTACTCAGGCTTGTACAATGTCATGCAGCATGCTACAAGCTCAGACCTGAGGAAATCTAGAACCTTGTCTTTTAAGTCTCTAAACTGGAGCTACTTAACTTCACTAGTTGTCCTTAACAGTTTACTTCAAAATGCCTCACATTAGAATAGGACAAAATGATTAAGATATGTGCCGTGCAGGATGCATAAATAAAACCTGTTTTGTAAAATTTGGCAAAATAATATCTAATGGATTATTCTTTCTGTTGTCCAGTGAGCAGAATGTTCTGAGACCAATATAACATCTACATTTAACTACAGGGTAGTTTTGCATGAAAGTTTATATCAGCTAGTGATTCCTGCCACTGAGTGCAGTAGGTAATTGACATGCAACGTACAGGCTATTTAATAATTGGTTTCTTTGGCAACAAACCTGCCCGTTTCCAGGGGGGTGACACACAGGATATTGGTTAGGTTAAGCAGAGTTATTCATTATACAACTGGAGGATACAGTAAATCGAATTTGGCTTTACTGGAATCAGCTCAACCATAGTATATTTAAAGTAAAGTAATAGGTTATACTGCCATAAAGACTGAATAAAAAATACAGGAATTCACTGAAAATGTATCAGATCCTGTGTTAAACTACCACTAGTCTTACTTTGGTTACTGTGCTTTCTTAAGTCACATGGAGAATATCTGGCCCCTTATGCTGTGGTTTGACAAAACAGCTGTTTGAAATCATAATACAAAAGCTCTGGGCTTTGACAATGGATTTTTGTGTTTTGTATTGTATTGGTAGCAGCAGTAACTGACAAGCTCCATATAGTTAGCAGAACAAATAATTGAAGGCAGATTTTTTTTATAATGCGTGAAGTACAAACAGAAGTTTTGCTGGAAATTCCATGTTGTGTGTACATATTCTCCAACTGCTATCTTAATCAGCAGACAAATCAAACTGTTTTCAGATGATTAAAATCTAAAACCTCTGAACAAGCCAACTTCACATCAATCTCCCAAATGATAGTTTTTAAATTGGGGAAACAGGCCCCTTATGTGAGCTATGCAGTAGCTGACACTAGCTGGCACATGGTTTATTGCATATTAAGAAAAAAAAGTGTACAGAAATATGTGATATGATCAGGCCTGCCTATACACTTCTGGTAAACTGCCTTTGGCAGTTATTTTATCTTGCATTCCCCTCCATTCATCCATTTCACTACAACCACAGAAGACAAATCTTGAGTGCTAGATATAAAAATAAAGAGGTCAAGAAAGACTCCAGGAGGCATTCTGTAAATATCAGGACAAGCTTTGTGAAATGTGTCTGTTCCTCATGTCATATTTACTGTATTTAAAAAGTTACTAGTGAAGCTCAAGCCTAGGGCTTTTTTTTTTTTTTTAACTGCTGTTATAGGCTGCATAGGCTGCAATGTTTGAGAAGGCTGAGGGTACAGTATGTAATGCAAGGAATCCCCAAGTGTGGTGCAGTCCCTTCATGAAATTAATTGCTCCCTGAAAGGACTGAGGTCTTTAACTCCCATGACCTACCTTATAGGGCTACATGGAGGTGCAAAGAGGTACAGTGAAGAAGTTTGTAGTCCTTCAGATCCTCTCAGTATCTGCCTCACAGTAGCTGTACTCACTTGACAGTAAGGAAACCTAGACACCTTAGTGGACACAGATCATTGCAGTGTTCATAATACAATGCCAGTATTATCCATTGCCACCTTCAGCTTTACAGCACAGATTCTAGATATATACTATAAAACATCCTGTAAGCATCTACTTGGATATTTTATAAGCAACTGGTATGAACTGCGTGACAAATTTAGTACTTAGTATTTTACAGACAAAATAGCAGTTTACTTAAACTATCAAAAATCAATACTCCTCAAACATATTCTCAGTCACATGCAGTAAATTTAGATTTTAAAAAGGATGGTTAACAGAAAAGCTTTCCAAGATGGCTGTACATTGATCAGCAGCCTAATTTCAGCTTTCTCAGAAAGAAAAAAAAAAAGAAACTGATAGATAAGGGCCAGCAATTCTGCCCTTTTCAATAAATTCAGTTACTGGCTAGTAAGTACACTGCCTAGATGCCAGCAAAGAATCTTAGGGAGCCTGAAAGAAAATAAAACTAGAAAATATGAAGAAAACACTGACTGGGAGGAATCCTGCAGCTGTTCAGGAAAAAGCAGATCAAGGTCCAACTTTGGCAAACGAGATTGCTAACAATAATTTAGAGGAAAGGCTAAGTTAAATTTGGCCAGAACTGATTATAACAAAAAGCTAGAAAAATGGAATAAACTTTAAACTGCTACTCAGATGAACTAATACAATTGCAAAAAGTCAGAAGTCAAAATAGACAGTTGGCTAATTACAAGACTGCCCAAGAAGAGCAGTTTCAAAAAATGGTAGAATTAGAGGGCAGCACACACAAACTCCAAGATTTTCTGCTGTACCAAAGAAACTGGAAGGAACAGATTATTAATTTTATGCAAGTGCAAAGTAATAAATGGAATGGTATTCCACAGCAGGATTTGTTAATTGAAAAGGCACATTGTGTGTATTTTCCAAACCTGGACATGAGAAAGCAGCCAAGACCTGTATTAGTAAAGATGCAAATGATAACAGCAGAAGATTTTATCTTGACAAAACTGTCAGAAGGGCAAAATATTAAAAATTGGAAATAGAAGGGTGTTTGTGGATTATTCCCTGTACACCAGGCAGAAGAGAAAAAAATGTATCCCAAACATCAGGGAATGTAGAAAAGCAGGTGTGACATTCAAGCTGTCGTCAGAATATTTTTCCTGGAGAATTAATGTCATTCTTTGATACAGATCAAGCCAATATTCCCTGTACACCAGGCAGAAGAGAAAAAAATGTATCCCAAACATCAGGGAATGTAGAAAAGCAGGTGTGACATTCAAGCTGTCGTCAGAATATTTTTCCTGGAGAATTAATGTCATTCTTTGATACAGATCAAGCCAACAAAATGTAGGGAACTCTGTTTCTCATTCTTCTGATGTTGCCAGTCAAAGGGAACTCCATTGTGAGACACAAGCATGTTCCCCTCACCAGGCTAGACAAGGAGCAGGTTCCAGTTAGCTGCCTGTCAGGATCCATCAATTAACTCAAACACAAGTATTAGTATGACTCCATCATAGTCCATGTAGGGGTGATTGGACTATATGAAGAGAGACATGACTCTCAGATTGCATGTCATAGGCAGGTATAAGCCTAACCTTAAGCAGTATTCTACCTTCTCCAAGGATGATGACACAATGCAAACAAAAATGATTGAGTTTAACAATTTGCTTAGCTTCTGGTGCCAGTCCAAGGGGATCCAATATCTGTCAGCCTGAGAAGTCAATTTGCCAGAAGTGGTCTGCACCCTGTCTCCTCTAGGCTTTCAGATACTGGCAAAGGCATTAGCCACCTTATTATGCTTTTTTCAGGCAGTGTCAAAATAACCAACCTCCCAACATCACAATATCCTTCTCTAGATAAAGTCAAGGTACTGCTGCTAAATATTCTAAACAAGAAACTGAACTCCCTGGAAGCACTCCTCACTTTGTAAGATGCAGATGTCTGTGCAGTCGAGACATGGTAAAAGGAGTAGCAAGCACCCCAACCATGCAGGGCTACAATGCCTACTGTATGTTCAATCACTAACTGAGCATGAAAGAACCAAAAGAAGAGTTGTATCCATGTTCATTAAGGATAAGTACACTTTGAGACTGGTCAAACACTGACTCTTGAGCTACTCTCAACCTCTTGGAGCAACCTCTACTGTATAAGTTGCTATAGGTCCCACACCATGAAAGAAGAAAAGCATACCACATATGTGGACTTACTGGAGTCACTTGACATACAAGCCAACACCTTACTCATGAGTGATTTAAATTATCCTACCATCTCATGGGAAATGTACACCATCACAAATATGCTGGTTCAGAGGTTCTTGGACTTTGTCAATGCAAATGCTCTGGAACAGCTAGTCAGCACACCCACAAAAGGCTAACATGTCCTGGACATAGTACTCACTAACACAGGGCAGCATTGCTCCCCCCCACCCCCACCCCTAGTGTGATGTCCTGTCTGGTAAGATTGGGTCATAACTCAGTCTTGTTCGATGTAAATGCTCAAGAACATTTCAATGATAAATTACCTCCTCCTACTAAGTGATGATACAAGAAGTCTCAAAGCCCCCTTGAACCCAAATAACATGCACTCCTATGCAAAGGTGTACACATATGCCCTGTATAAAGTACAGTTTGTACCTACCATAAATGTAGATGTCCGATAGGTATGCATCTGCAGTCATAACATATGGGTTGTCCTGCCTCAGGCAGCCCTTCAGTCGGCCGGATTCCAAAGTCTGGGTCTGGCCTCGGCTGATGTCGCACTTTCCCCGACGTCAGAGCATCTGGGGTATAAAAGCATCAGCCGACACCATTTTCCTCAGTTTTTCTTGCCCCAGGTGCCCTCTATGAAGGCTAAATTTGGATAAAATGCCAAAAAATTCCAAACATAATGCAAATATATATATATATATATATATATATATATATATATATATATATATATATATATATATATATATATATATATATATAAATAAATATACAAACAAATACACCATAACAGATTCCCCCAGCTAGCTAATGGAGGGGTAAGCACCCTAGGAATACCACAGAGGGGAAGGAGGGAGGGTAAACCTGACTGCAGATGCATACCTATCGGACATCTACATTTATGGTAGGTACAAAACTGTACTATGTCCTTCAAGGATGCATCTGCAGTCATAACATATGGGTAGAATACCATAGCCAATCTGGGGGTGGAGGTACTAAGAAAATGATGGTGTAGTTAAGATACCCTGCAGGACTGCTGTAGCAAAACCTGCTCTGGATCTGGAGTATAAAGGTAAATTGTAATGCTTGGCAAATGTATGCACAGAGCTCCATGTAGCAGCTTCTAAAATGTCCTTGGTAGCCACCCCTCTTAGGAAGGCTGTAGTGGTGGCTGTGGCTCTCGTGGAATGAGGCCTAATATTCACAGGAACAGTCTTTCCATGAAAGGAGTATCAAAAGAGAATGCAATTTCCTATCCATTTTGAGATTGTCTGCTTGGAAATTGCTTTTCCTTGTACCCCAGCAGCATATGCTACAAACAGTTGGTCAGTCTTTCTGTAACTTTTAGTTCTGTCCAAATAGTAGCGTAATTGTCTTTGTATATCCAGAGTGCGTAGAAGTTTCTCCCCTTTATTTTGTGGATTTGGGAAGAATGCAGGCAAGTGAATTGCTTGCTTCAAGGATACCCTAGATACCACCTTTGGCATAAAAGTAGGATTGGTTCTTAATGGAACTCTGTCTTGATGAAAAATAAGAAATGGCTGCACTGCCATTAAAGCTTGTAACTCAGATACTCTTCTTGCTGAAGCTTGTAACTCAGATACTCTTCTTGCTGAAGTTATGGCTAGAAGGAATGCAGTTTTCCAAGACAGAAACTGTGGATCTGGCGATGCTGCTGGTTCAAAGGGAGGAAGTGTTAGTTTTTCCAGCACAAAGTTAAGGTCCCAAGTAGGTAAAGGTGGTCTCCTTGGAGGATTGATGTTTTGATGTTTTTGATTCCTCTGAGAAATTGTCTTAAGAGAGGATGCGAGAAGACAGGTGGATTTACATTGTATTCTGCTGAAATTGCTGAGGCATGTATCTTAATGGAAGAATAAGACAGGCCATTGTGGAACAATTCTGCTAAGTATTCCAGTATATGTGCCATGCTCATCACTGTCACATCTAGGCCTTTTGTTGTGTTCCAAATGAGAAATCTTTTCCATTTTGCTGAGTATGCCTTCCTTGTGGAAGGATGGTGAACTTCCATAGTAATGTCCTTTACCCTCTGGGATAAGCTGTGTAGGAGTCATGGTATTCTCCAGGCAGTTAGCTGCAAGGTTTTTAGGCTGGGATGCAGGATCTTGAAATTGTTCTGCGTCAGAAGAAGTGGCCATAGCGGGAGAGGCCATGGTTTCGTCTGTGACAAGCTCTTCAACAGTGGGTACCAGTGCTGCCTTGGCCAGTCTGGAGCTATCAGAATCACTCTTGGCTGTTCTGCCCTGATCTTCAGTAAAACCTTGGACATTAATGGGAGTGGTGGGAAAGCATAGACTTTTCGAGCTTTCCAGCTGAAAGAAAGAGAGTCCACCTTCCATGCTTGTGGGTGGTTATGTCCTTGAGCAAAAAAATTTCAGTTGATGATTATGGGGTGAGGCGAACAGATCCATCTCCGGCCTTCCCCATGTTTGTGTTATGAGTAAGAAGATGTCTGGGTGCAGCATCCATTTGTGTGCATCCATGGTAGTTCTGCTTAAGCTGTCTGCCAGAGTATTGTCTTTCCCTGGCATGAACTGGGACTGTTAGTTGTATATTGAGCTTCAAGCAAAGTTCCCATAGATTCATAGCCAGTCTGCATAGAGGGTAGGAATGCATGCCTCCTTGCTTGTTTATGTACCACATAACTGTGGTGTTGTCTGTCCTTATTAGCAGGTGGCCCTGTTGAAGGAAAGGTTTGAAAGCCTCGATTGCGTGTATCACTGCCAGAATTTCCTTTTGGTTTATGTGCATGCGTGTCCTTGAGACCATAGCCCTTGGATACATTTGTCCTCCATGTGTGCTCCCCAACCTCGGTCTGAAGCGTCCGTGGTGATGGTTTGGTTTGCTTTTGGTTTGTTGAAAGGCAACCCTCTGTTGGACTGGCAGGCTTGAGCCCACCACAGAAATTCCTTTTGAAGACAAGGGATGAGTGGAATCAAAGTTTCTAAGCTGTGACTGTGCTGAGTCCATACACTCCTTAGGTACCATTGCAATGTGCTCATATGCAGCCTGGCTTGTGGAATTAGAATTATGCAGGATGCCATGTAACCCAGGGCCTGCAGGATTTTCCTTGCAGTCAGCCGAGTTTGTCTTGTCAGATTCTTGAAGTAATCTGGAAGTTGTTTCTGTTTTTCTTCTGTGAGAAAGGCCATTTGGGTGGTTGTGTCTAGATCTGCACCCAAAAAGGTTATTCTTTGGGATGGAACAAATCTTGATTTTTGGATGTTGACTGTGTATCCCAAGGCCTGTAATAGTTGGATGGCATAGTCCAAGTCCTTTAACAAATTTTCCTTGTTGTCTGCTTGTATCAGGCAGTCGTCCAGATATGGGTAGATTTGAATCCCCTGAAGTCTGCAGTGTGCAATTACTGATGCCAGGCATTTCGTGAATACTCTGGGCACAGTAGATAAGCCAAAAGAATTGATAATGCTCTGATCCTGCAAGAAATCTGAGGTGTCTTCTGCAACTTTGTCGAATAGGGACATGCAGGTATGCCTCCTTGAGATCTAGAGTCACCAGCCAAGACTCCTTGCCCAGCATGGGAAGAAGCTGCTGTAGGGTCAGCATCTTGAATTTTGGCACAATGAGGTAAGTATTTAGTGCGGACAGGTCGAGAATAGGCCTCCATTGATTTTCTTTTCTTGGAACAAGGAATAATCTGGAATAAAATCCTTGGCCTTGTTCTGAAAGAGGTACCTTTTCTATGGCTTTCATTTGTATTAATTTGGTGATTTGCTTCAAAGCCTCTGCCCTCTGATTTGGTGGCAGGTCTGGCATTCCTTTTCTTTTTGGCAATGTGTGGAAATGGAACCTGTATCCTTTGTCTATTATTTGCAGTGTCCATGAGTCCCTAGTAATGTAATGCCAATTTTTTGAAAATAAAGAAAGCTTTCCACCCAATGGTGCTTCTAATTGAGCCCTGGTCGGCGGAGTCAAAATTAAGTCATCGAGTCTGTCCTGGTGTAGCAGTTGTTGTTGTTGTGCCTGCACTACCTCTCTGGTTGGGAGGCTGCCACTGATGGCCTCTGTAGGAGCCTCTAGCTTGCCCTCTACCTCTGGCACACCTGTTCCTGCCTCTCTGGGATCTGTCTGAGTCCGGAAAGGACCAATTCTTAGTAGGCCAATTTCTGCTGAATCTCGGTGGTTGTACCTGCAGAAAGTCCTTGACTGTTTGCACAGATTTTGCCTTTTCTTCAAACTTCTTTAAGACCTCCTGAGCCGTGGAACCAAATAATTTTTGTTTTTCCATTGGAGCATCCAGGAGCTTAGCTTTAACATGGTCCGGTAGAGATTGTTCCTTCAACCAGGCATGCCTTCGTATAACTGCCCCTGTCATAGCTGACCTACATGAAGCTTCCAGTGCATCATAACCACATTGCAAAAAATGGTTCCTAACCTGCTGTGAGTTATGTACCAGATCCTGAAGTGATTTACGGTCAAGGGGTTCAGAGGAGGAAAGCTTCTTATACAATTCATCTAACAAATACTCCTGGTACTGAATCATATGAAATTGACAATTTAATGCCCTCATGGAAAGAGTTGCAGAAGTATAAACTTTCTTTCACCATCTCTCTAAAGCTCTAGACTCCCTTTCAGAAGGTAGAGGATTTTTAGCAGTGGCAGCTGCAACCCCTTTTGGGCCCTGTGAAATAGTTTCTGGGTCTGCAGTGTGGGCCTTGTACAGGTGTAGATGAGAATCCGGGACCCTGTAGTACCTATCAGGTTTGGCAGGAGCCGGAGGGAGAGAATCAGGGGCTGTACTAGCATCAGAGTACACATCATCAATAACATTCAAAACAGGAGGTATAGCTAAAGGCCTATGCTGGGGTAAATGTAAAAAGGTCCTTAATCTCTTTCTAGAATCAGAAAATTCCTGGCCCTGCCATTGAAAATGTTCTCTCAGAGTGTAGTGTCTCACCAAAAGAAAACTCTTCAGGAGGGGAGGCCGAAGGAATAGATTCTTCAGCATCAGAATCCTCGTAGGCCGAATAAGCCTCCTGCTGGTGCTCTGACAACACAGATTCATCCGTAGACTCATCTGAAGAGTGGGGGTCAGAGGGCTCAATCCTGGGCCTTTTGTCTGGTGGTGGAAGAGAGCCCCTGTCTGGGTGAGGTTGAGAACCTCTAATTAAAGAGATAAGATCCTCTGCTAGGCTGAGAATCTGAGTGCCAGTAGAAGGCCTCAGAGAGGTAGTCTTGGGAGGCAAAGCTTTAGCAAGTTTGGCAGCTTTAGCCCTAGAGAAGGCCTTAATGGACATAGATGCAGGGGGTCTGGCTGCACCACGTGCAGGAGTGGACTTGTCTAAAGGAATGGTGTCGGACATGCCCTGGACACCGGTTTCCGTAGGTAGTTCAATAACCGACTCGGCCGGAGCCTCCGGGGCCGAGGTAGTCGGTTGAATGGATTCGGCAATAGGAAGCACCGAGGACTCGGTTTCAGCTGAAACAGAGACACTCGCGGTAGGCCTGACCGTGGTTTCAGCCGAAACCGCGGGCCGCGAGGGTCGGTCCTTGTCCTTCCGTTTCTTAACCGCATGCGGTCGGAGTCTCCGACGGCATCTTATACGCAAAATTAGCCCCAAAAAATTCCTCTGCAAACTCCGACCGACGTCTAAGAGTTCGTCGGTTGAAGGAAGCACAGGCAGAGCAGGCCGAGACGTCGTGGTCTGGGCCTAAGCAAGGGAGGCAGTAAGAGTGGAAATCCTTATGAGGTATTTGTTTCCCACAAGTTAAACAATTATTTACTTTATCTGACATCGGCTGAGGCAAGAAAGAGTCCCTAACAGGGTACTTAGCTTTTTCGAAGTCTTCGGTAGCTGAATCACAGGAGCTGGCCGACCGGCACTTGTGAACTAATTCTGCTTCGGGCACCACGTGGCAAGAAAGACTGAGGAAAATGGCGTCGGCTGATGCTTTTATACCCCAGACACTCTGACGTCGGGAAAGTGCGACATCAGCCGAGGCCAGACCCAGACTTTGGAATCTGGCCGACCTAAGGGCTGCCTGAGGCAGGACAAGCCATATGTTATGACTGCAGATGCATCCTTGAAGGACATCCACTTAAACAGTTGTATAGAATCGGCTGTATCTGACCTGATAAAACTTATCTTGCAGATGAAACAAGCCACCCTGGTGGACCCCTAGCATAATCAGGCTATACAGCAAGAAAAAGAAACTAATGCCCAGGAACTAGCAGAGGAAGAAATCACACTCTAGCTTAAACAAACCAATTATTGATCTTGTCAAGTCCTCCAAAGCTAATTACAAAGCAAAAATAGCCTCCATAGCCAAGAATAATCACAAGGTATTCTTCAATTCTGAAATCTAAAAGGGAATACCCATCTATGAGCTGGACTGTCTGTGGATGGCTCCACCAATACTCTACCAGAGGTAATAGCCAACCTGCTAGCTGACAGATTTGGAGCAAACTTCACCCCCACCTTTCCCCTCCAGTCATCCCCAAAGTATACCTGCCACCATTCCTCAGCTCAGCCTATTATCTCAAGACAGCAGGTCATCTCTGAGCTCTCCAAGATCAAAAACACAGCATCAATGGGACCAGACAACATCCCAGGTTGCCTTTCAAAAAACAAAATATGACCTAACAGACCCACTTGGATCTCTGTTTAACCACAGCTTGCAAACTGGCTATTTTCCAGCAGAATGGAGGACAGCAACAGTAATTCCTCTGCACAAAGAGACCATCAGCTGACCCTGGGAATTACAGGTCCATAAACTTGACTAGCCCCATCTGCAAGGCTATGGAAAGAATCATTATGGAACTTGTTAACAAGGATAAGAAATCTCCAAACTCTGGACCCAACCCAATTCAGATTCATTAAGGGGAGATTATGCCTGTTAAACATGGTTGACTTTTCTGAGAAAGACATCAAGGCCCTGAACAAGGGAAAGAGTGTACACTGTTTATCTTGACCTAACCAAGGCATTTCACACAATTCCCACTCAGGTATTATAGAGAAACTCTCCCAATGGGGAATTACCCCTACATTACCAAATGAGTAGCCAACTTGCTCACAGACAGGACACATGCTGTCAAAGTGGGTGACCACCTCTAGCAAAAGAGCAGGTCACCAGTGGCATACCACTGGGTTCTGCATTTGGCCCCTTTCATTTACATTTCATTTCTCAGAAGTCCAGACAAACTTGGACGTCCTGTGGCTGAGTTCACAGGCAATTGCAAATTAGGAGCAATCATTGAGCCCCCCCCCCAACAATGTTAATATACCATAGACCGGGTTAATGCAAACAAATGATTGGTGCCAAAGCCACAGATTAAAGCTAAATGCAAAAAAAAAATGCATTATTCCCTTTGGGAAAGCTAACATCCCATTACAGACAGCACCCCCATAAGTGTAGACCCAGTGGCATATGACCTGGATACTCAGGTTGATAGCATTCTGAACTTTGACCAGCATGTATCCACAGTAGTAAGGAAATCGTATGTGGCCCATCTTATAAAGCAAAGGAATCACATCTAGATTGAAGGATGTTATAATTCTGTTATATTCAGCCCTCAGACCAATAATTGAGTACAATGCCCCCTTTTGCTCCTACATCACTAGACACCTGCAACAACTGAAGATACCACAGAGGTTTCTCACCAAGAAATTACAGGATATACAAAACAAGTCTTACACAGAAAGACTGAAAGCCATGTCACTGTATTCTATCTCCTACAGGCTGTTAAGGGGTGACCTGTGCATGGCTTACAGGCAAGGTTGGTTAACTTATTCAGGCTCAAACACTGTCCCTTGATTACAAGAGACAGGAGCCAGAATCCTCTACACCAACTACCAAGCTATCATCAGGGGAGTGCATTTTAAAGGACTTCCGAGTTTGTGTGCTTTCAAAGAAAGCTGAGTTTTAATGAAAGAGAAAAATTTACTGTTGTTCATGTTACGTCTATTTTCAATGTGCAACAGTTTTGTTTAGCAAATGGCCATCATCAGTATTTATGCTACAAAATTTGAAAGCAGTGTTAGTAGCATAACAGGTGGCATACCAGGGGAGAAAAGCTACAGTAAATGCAATAAAAAAATCTTTTAAGTTATACAAAATCAATGTCAGGTAGAACAAAATTAAAATAAACTTTATAATGTCATAATAGATAAGGTAGTAACTATACATACATCAGTAAAATGACTAGTATAGATTAGAACAGTAATTAGTACAAATCTAAAAACACTGCTTTCATTGGTGCCAATTCTATTCTAGGATGCCTCTTAAATAGCTTAAAACAGGACCCATAAGGCCCACTAGGATCTTTATTTAACCAGTGTCTCCAGACTAGCTTTGTCTTTGTGGAGTGGAGAACAGCAACAGTCATCCCACTGTGTAATGGGGGGGGGGACCATCAACTGACCCAAGAAATTACAGTCCCATAAGTTAGACTAGTCTAATATGCCAGGCCATAGAAAGAATAATCATAGATCTGATAAAGGACATAGAAAACCTCCAAACACTGATACTAAACCAACTGGCTTTGTCAAGGGCAGGTCATGCTGACTAAACTTAATGTACTTCTTACAGAAAGTCACTTGGGCCATGGATGAGAGTAAAACAGTGCATACTGCCTCCTTTGACCTGGCCATGGCATTTGATAATTCCCTACTCAAGTACTAGAAATAAACTCACAAATTGTGCATAAATCCCTGTGTCAACAGATGGATAGCCAAATGGCTCACAGACAGGACACGTGTTGTTAAAGAGGGCTAATCTGGATCCAGAAAGAAGTCAGTTACTAGTGGTGTGCCACAGGGCTCAGTGCTGAGACCATTCCTGTTCAGAATATACTTCTCTGAAGTCAAGGCTAATGTAGAAGGCCTCTGGATGACAAAGTTTGCAGACAACTGCAAGTTGGGAGCAATCACCGAATCTCCAAACAATGTAGATATCCTTCAGGAGGGCCTGACTCAGACAAATGATTGGTGCCAATGCCATAGAACTAAATGCAAAACTGCATAATCGAATAATCATACCAATTGGGAAGTCACATACCCCTGCAAATTACAACATAAACAGCACAAGAGTGGCTCAAGAGGTGAGATCTGGGTAAACAGATAGCCTGAACTTTTCCATGTGTCCAGCATGGTGGGAAAGTCCTTGTGTGTGGCACAGCTTATAAGTAAAGATATGGCATCCAGATCCAAGAAAGTTAGTCACACTGTCCTCGATCGTCATTAAACCAATAAGAGTACAACACACCATTTGGAATGTACTTGACAAGACACTTAAAAACAGCTGGAGCTACGTCAAAGGTTCCTCACAAAGAAGAGCAAGACTATTAATTACATGTCCTGTGCAGGCAGGGCTTTTAGTCTATCCTTTTATTGTGTCTCCTACCGACTAGAAAGGGGTGACCTACAAGGTTATCAAATCCAGCCCAGATGGAGCTGTTGCACATTTGCAAGACTAACAGCATGAGGGTCACCTGATCTAGGGATCCAAACCTGGTCTGCATGTCAAACCATAACACGATGAAGGGTGACTCAGATACCCCTTCTTTGGAACATGCTTCCTACTCACATTAAGCAGAGCCCTTCCTTGGCCCTCTTCAAAACACACATTGACTCAATGAATGGGAAATTGTAAATTCACTCCTGGGGTAGCGCCCATATCCCTTCTGGACATGAGCAGTCTGTAAAATACACAAAGGCACAAGCACAAACCTAAGCAATCTTCTAGCCCCTAGGGATGATAAATCAGGTAAATCTGGGTAATACTGGCTGGACTTGTAAGGGCTCTTAAGCTGTTAGGCCTGTAATCTCCTATACATTTATGGATTATATTCTATAAAAAGATACAGTTAAATAACTATATAGTAGGATAGGTGTCACAATACAGAGTATGGAGTTATTTACAAAAGGTGGAAAACAAAAGGTTGATTTAATTAATGGAGATATAAATGGAATGAGAGGCAAGAGTGTTAAGAAAGGTACAGGTAGAAGGTGGGGTGGGTGAAGATAACACGATAATCAGTAACAGAGTAGAGGAGAGCAGTGGCTTAGTAGACGACAATGGCGAAGCAAAGATGTTCTCCTTATTCTGAAGATGTACAGCTACAAAGCCAGGATGTTAAGAGGTGTTTTCTTAGATGTTTTGAATGCTGGTTGGTTTTCAAGAAGCTGGACAGCATGTGTGAGGACATACCAGAGGGTAGCTAGAGTTTGAGTATAAGGAGGCTCCAAATGCATTTTGGGCTTTAGTGAAGGTGAGGAGGAGTTTCTCTTTAGAGCAAAGTGCTTTGGTAGGGTGGTAGTGTTGAAGCATGATTTCTAGTACCAGATACTTATCAGCATAGTATAGTAGTATGAGCTGGTAGTAGCCAACTATAGCGGAGGTGCCAAATTTAGTTGTTCGAAGGCAGAACAGTGATGCATTCTAAAAGGTGATTTGTAGCAAAGTGAGCTATTTTATTGTAGGATTGTAGTCTGTGTGGACATTTGTAGGATTTTTTTTATTTATTTTACATTTGTTGACCAGGATTGTCCGACCTGAGCTGAAGAGCCCTTTTCAGCAGAGGCCCGGGGAGAAAAGCTCCAACATATTATACAATTTTCATTATAAATTAGCATTAACAGCAATGTTACAGGATTATTACAAGGTATTAAGTAGCAATACAATGTTATACAGTGTCAATAATCAGGAGTATAGCATAACTATTTCAAGATGTATAAAAAGAAATAGGTCATTAAGACGAGTATAGTTTTTGAGGCAGGGACGTCGGGAGGCATACTGACTGTACGCATTTCAGTACAGTTTATCTGGAGTGGGGGGGGGTAGAATCTGGCTGGCTGTAGGACCCAGTAGCCTGTTAGCTACAAACCAATGGTTGTGCTGATTGGTCCAGAGACTCCTGCTTTAGTTGAACTTGTGAGAGAGAGAGAGAGCAAATGATATAAGACGAGTACGTCAACTTCAAAGCCCATTTCCACCACTTGACCTGCAATCGGCGGCTTATTTTTAAAGTGTATAGCTTATTTATTTATACTGCTTGCTGCTGTTGATTTATTTTGTACCTGGCCTGGCTGATCAATTATGTAAGTTTAACTTTTTATAAAATATAAGAGGGAGAATGAAAATGCATTCACAAATTGCTACTGTACTAATCAATAGAATGAATGAATGAACTTGTCTTGCATGGTACTGGTGGTAGTAGATGATCATGCTACAGCCTACAATAGCTAGCAGCTAGCTAGTCCATTTCCACAGATTTTTTTTTTAATAAAAAACTTGCTGTCACTTTAGTCTTTAACTCACTTTCCTCCGGACAGAGCATTTTCTTTTATTTTTAGTCGCCACAAAGCCACATGGCATGCTGCATGATGCTATTGCAGCTGCACTGTGTCAGCTTGAAGTCATCATTCAGTTAATTTCAGTACAGTATAAATTATTAAGTATGTGAGCAGAGTAGTTGTTTTGTTTTCCAAATTCCGATGAATGATCATCATGAAAATAATTACCTATTATAAATAAGTACCGACCGGTAGATGCATCATGATGCTACATAGCTAGCTACTAATCCATTTGCCACAGATTATTATTATTTTTTTTTAATAAAAAAAAACTTGCCATCACAAACTCATTTTCATCTGGACTCCTTTCACAAAAAAGAGCATTTGTTTTTTTTTTTGGATTAGTAAGTTGCCACGAGTACCACTACCGACCGAGCCATTAGCTTTATATCATGGCTCGCAAGGCATCAGGAGGGCGGGAAGGATTAAAGGCCTAGTAGTACTACCACCCACGAATAGAACACAGGACAGTTAGCCGATGTTTCTGAATTGTGCTGTGTGTGCACCACAGTGCACCCGAAGGAATTAAAACTAAAATATAAAAGTATGAGTCAGTGGACCATGTATGCTGATAAAACCGTGCATGAACGTTACCCTATTCCAATCCAAGCTCATTGTACTGAAATCCACACTGCCTTTTGCCACTGTCAAAATGCAAAGCAATCTGTACCTAAGCGTTAGGCTAATGCCGTTCAAGTGAAGTAGGCAGATGTTATTATCTCTGTTTTCTGTGATTTCTGTCACCGAGTGCCCTGTATGCACATTCAGAAAATCAGAATGTTAACTATGGTCAGCTCAGTTGGTCAGCTCAGTCCTCCTGATGACAGCCATTTAGCTGTAACTTGGGCTCTGTTAAATGTCCGTTTTTAATTGGTCTTTTCTTTCCATGCGTATCTCAAGTTCCAAACTCCTCATTCTTATAAATAAGTACCGACCGGTAGATGCATCATGAATCATTCATGATGCTACAATAGCTACTAATCCATTTTCCACAGATTATTATTTTTCTTTTTTTTAATAAAAAAAACTTGCTGTCACTTAAACTAAACTAATTTTCATCTGGACTCCTTTCACAAAAAAGAGCATTTGTTTTTTTTTTTTTGGATTAGTAAGTTGCCACGAGTCGAGTACCACTACCAAGTCCTCCCGACCGAGCCATTAGCTTTATATCATGGTGCACAAGGCATCAGGAGGGCGGGAAGGGTGAAAGGCCTAGTAGTACTACCACCCGCGAATAGAACACAGGACAGTTAGCCAATGTTTCTGAATTGTGCTGTGTGCACCACGGTGCACCTGAAGGAATTAAAACTAAAATATAAAAGTATGAGTCAGTGGACCATGTATGCTGATAAAACCGTGCATGAATGTTACTCTATTCCAATCCAAGCTCATTGTACTGAAATCCACACTGCCTTTTGCCACTGTCAAAATGCAAAGCAATCTGTACCTAAGCGTTAGGCTAATGCCGTTCAAGTGAAGTAGGCAGATTTTATTATCTCTGTTTTCTGTGATTTCTGTCACTGAGTGCCCTGTAGGCTGTATGCACAGCACATTCAGAAAATCAAAATGTTAACTATGGTCAGCTCGGTCCTCCTGATGACATACATTTAGCTGTAAGGGCTCTATTAAATGTCTGTTTTAATTGGTCTTTTCTTTCCACACGTATCTCGAGTTCCAAACTATTCTTATAAATAAGTACCGACTGGTAGATGCATCATGAATCATGATGCTACTAATCCATTTTCCACAGATTATTATTTTTCTTTTTTTTAATAAAAAAAACTTGCTGTTACTTAAACTCATTTTCATCTGGACTCCTTTCACAAAAAAGAGCATTTGCTTTTTTTTTTGGATTAGTAAGTTGCCATAAGTCGAGTACCACTACCAAGTCCTCCCGACCGAGCCATTAGCTTTATATCATGGCGAGCAAGGCATCAGGAGGGCGGGAATATGCACATTCAGAATGTTAACTATGGTCAGCCCGGTCCTCCTGATGACAGCCATTTAGCTGCGGCTCTGTTAAATGTCTGTTCGTCTTTCCTTTCCACGCGTATCTCGTGAGTTCCAAACTCCTCATTCTTAGATGTCAGAAAACCCCCGTAAAATATCTGAATATATATTAAGTCTCTCAATCTGCTTTAACAGGTAAATATTATTTCCAAATGAAAAGCCTTGGTTAAGTTAATTAGCTCAAGCCTTGACAACAGCCATCTCCTTCCCTGTGATAGAGTTTTTTTTTTTTTTTTTAATTTACAGGAAATCTTTTCTTAAACAGTCTGTCTCGGGTAATTTATAACTTCCCACCCGGCACAGTGCTTATCTATTCATTTTGTACAAACACGTTGCAGGAGGTTGTTGTACTGTAACTGTTGCACGCTCCTAATGTTACAGTTTGTGCTAACAAGCCTTGGTGACCTTCTGACTATTATCAATAACTGTTTGGTCCTGTCCTGATATACATATCTTTGCAACAGTACAGCCCTATATCAGGTAATCAAGCAAGTCTGCACTGCACACGTTTAGAGAGCTTCATAAAAAAGGTGAACGTCACTGATTTAAAGAGCTGCCAAAGTCTAGTTCTTCCAAGTTCCAGTTAATATATTAACAATTTTGAAATATCCACTATCTCTCAGGTGTATTAATACTAATCCCTTTGAACTTTATGTTTTCATTTTCTTCGATCACTGGTTGTTCAGTATCTGTTAAGAAATTAGCTTAGCAACATCCCGAAAACACTCACACGCGCGAAATCCACACTTTTTATCAAAAGGGTACACATAGTCTGTTTGCTCCCTTGGTGTGCATCTAGGTTTGGTTGGTAAAAGATTCACGACCCAGTAGTTTCTGTCTGCAGAAGGGGTGTTAAGTAAGGAACTTGTTAAAGAAAATGGACTAGCTTCTGCAGGGCTATGGTGGTAGTGGAATGCGTAGTGTATCTTTTACTGTAGATGTGTGGGATGGCTGAAAACAGCTTTGACTGTCCATCCCATTTAGAGGCAAAACCATAAAGTTATCCTGTTCTTTGACCCTACAGCCAGCATAAATCAAGCAAGTCATAGAAAAGGAAGATGTACAGAATTTCCCAAAGGTTACTTTGAGAGCTTTGCAAAATTCCTTCCTCATCAAGCAGTAGATAACTGGGTTCAAGCAGCTACCAGCATCGGTAAAACAAATCGAAATTGGGAAAATGTAAGTCTGAGTAAAGTATTAGATGTGACTCCATCCATGGCACAATGTCTAGTTTAACCAGAACTCCCCAAAAGGTTATGATGTGATTGGGTATCCAGCAAATGAAAAAAAGACATAACTATATGGTAACAGATTTGGTAATCCTGTTCTGTCTCTGGGGGTTCTGTGCTGTTAGTTGCTGCTGGTTTAAAAAGCAAAGAAGCATAATGTAGCACGTGCTTTCAACGGAGAAGGGTATTATGAACCCCAGCATAAGATTTTGAATGTGGTACAGTGGTAGATATAGATACCCAGCCATTTAAGTCCTCTCTCAAGTCTATTGAAACATTGCATTTTTTGCTTGACACTGTTCTTCATTAAACTGATGCATAGCCAACATTTTACGGTTCCCAATTAAGAGAGAGGTTTAGCTTTGCTGAAGGTGGGAGGGGCTTGGATTTTTCATATATAACTGAATTTCTCTGATGCAACTGCTCCATTTGTATGTCAAATCTGGTATTGCAGGCACACAGCTTTCCTGCAATACTAGGTCTGACATACTGATGATGCACAGGAGCTCCATCTGTAGGGCATTGTCAGTTAATGCAGGCATGAAGCCTATTATGAGTCCTGATACCAGCAGTACAGCTCCACCTACATGTGGAGCTGAAATTTGGGACTGCAGGCCATCTGGTTTACCATTAGCTATGCCAAGATTCACCTTGAGAGCAAATTTCTTGCTATCCATGTCAGTCTCATAGACATAATAATAATGTGATTATGAATGGAGTTGCTGTTAATTAGCTGTCTTGATTTGTGGAACTGTTTTCAGTAAAAATAACACATGGTCCCACCCCACTCCCTTCCCTTTTGTCATTAGAAACTTTTTTTTTTATTTTATTTTTCATAACCCTCTGTGTTGGATCAGATGTGTGGTTTTTCTTATGAACTCCTCAAATCTAATGTTCTATCATAATTTACCCAAACTAGTCAGTGGGAAATAAACCACTATGTTTAGTCTTTAGAATCGATGCATATGAGTTAGAATTTTTGGACTCTACAGTTTGATTTAAGAATCATTTTGTTATGATTTTAACTTCTAAAGTTTCAAACATCTTATTTTTCCAGGATGTAAATTCATCTTAAAATAGTGCAAATGACATTGCCAGTAGTAGTACAACCTCTTAGTAAGTAACACTAACACTTTGCACAACTTTCTATAGTATAAAATCTTTTCATACAAAATTATATACAGTATTTTCATAGCTGAAAATGGTCTGTTCATCAGCTCACCTACCTGGTTAACAAACTGAGTAAATAAATATACTGCGGTCAGTGCAGCATGGCATTTTATCATCTGCGGTTCGGCATAATGATTAAAGTGTTTAACTCATTCATAGACACAACTAGTCCCATGTTTGGGTGGAGCTTCTGGCCGTGCTGTAAAGTTCATTAAAAGCTGAAAGCAAACCTTGTATACTACCAAATGAGATGGAGACTAGTCATTTTGATTTAAGGTAAGGAAAATGTTTAAGGATTTTTCTGAAAGAATTGCCTAGAGCCGGTTCTCACTAGCTGTTTGCACAAAGATCTATTTGCAGGCTTGCTCCTGCCTGCTTCATGAGAGTGATTATATACTCACAATTTTTTTAAAAAGTTGAAGACACTCATCTCAGGAATATCTCATTTTTTCCTACTAGAAGATACATCATATGTGAATGTATAACTCTTAAACTAAAATTAATTTACTTTCTCATTCATATGTCTGTCTCTCACTCCAACCTTTTCTTATAAACCACATTTCCACAGCTTTAAACCTTTGTCCAACTTATTTTAAAGTCTTCATTTAATAAACTGCCTTATGCTTTTCCTACAAATTATTGTAAATCAATGAAACAGAACACAAAAGGTTTGTTTTAAAAGGAAAATTTTATTTTGAACTTATTATTCTCTCAAAGCCTGCTATTAAAGACAGAAGCTGTCAAAGAGTTGGAACTGGAAGTGGAGTCGTGATCTCAAACTGTCTATCACTTCATGTTTTGATTTTACGTAATTTACAGATGTTTTTCAAACTTTGAAAGGTATGTACAAAATAAAAGAAAATAGTTTGTGAACATTAAACCCGGATTTATTATTACATATATGAATGAAACAATAATAAAATGACATTTACACTACTGATTCATGTACTGTAATAATATTTTTCAAAAGTGCAGACCTGCAGAAAGTTGAAGAACTGAGGCAGTCTGTTGCAGGTCATGAGACTAACAGGGCACCTGCAAAGGATGCTACAGTTCATAGATTCCAAACAGTAAAGGGCCCAGCACAGATCCCTGTGGCTGTATTACGCCACTAGTGATGAGTCTACTGGTGGAAGTGGAGTCAACAACGTTGACAGTATGTGTTAAGTGAGCCAATTGGTTACCCATCTAGTGACGTAAGAATTAATCCCCAGCTTGGAGAGTTTCGAGTGGGGGATTGTGTCAAAAACGTTGGCTAGGTTAAGATAGGCAGCGCCAGCATGGACTGTGGCTTTGGTGACTATCTCAAAAAAGTCTACTATGCTTAATAAGCGTGATCTACCCTTAACAAAGCCAAAGTGGGATGGGTCTAATGTTTGAAGGTTGTCTATGTCCTTGTTGATAAAGTCAATGATTCTTTCCATGGCCTTGCAGATGAAGCTGGTTAGACTTATGGGTCTATACTTCCCAGGGTTGGTTGATGGCCCCTCTTTGTGCAAGGGGATTACTGTTGCTCTTCTCCATTCTGCTGGAACAAAGTCAGTTCTCAGGCTATTGTTAAAGTGAATGTCAACTGGGTCCACAAGGTCCTGTTTTAGATTGATTAGTAAGCTACGTGTTATGTTATCTGTTCCCACTGAGGCCACATTTTTGGCATTGGAGAGCTCAGATATGACATGATCTTTAGAGATACTAGACAGAGGACTGGTATCAGGTATGCTATAGGTTATGGCTAGTGGGGATGGGGTGAAGTTTGCACCAAATCACCTAGCAGGTTGGCAATTTCCTCAGGTTCAGAATTAGAGGTACCATCCACTATAAGTTCGGCACATAGCTGGGCATTCCCTATTAGTTTTCACACATAGCTACAGAATGCCTTATGATTGCCATTAGCTAGGGATGCTATTTTAGCTTTAATTAAATTTACAAGATTAGACCAGTTTTTGTCCTACTGCTAATTAATGCCCAACCAGATCAGCTTATCACATCTTTTACCTATAGCTGCTCAGATAATGTTATGGATAGAAGTAATAAATATAATTTTAACCTGTTTGGAACTATGATAAACATTCATTTGTTCTGCTAAAGCACAGTCATATGAATGCTGCATAGTTTAGTGCAGCATTTATGTTTCTAATCATGGAGCAGAAATCATCACTCAGTATTCCAGGCATCTGTCTGCCTCATTTGCTCTGATGCCTCAGGAGACTTTGCCATTTGCAGTGATTGTAGTTCAAAGACCCTCCCGACTACAAAGAGAATGCTAAGGAAGTTATCATATTTCTGGTGACGAATAGCGTTTTAAGTTGTAAATAAACTTTTTTACGTTTAAACTTTGTTCTACCTTGCACTTTCGGACTTATTTTCACTTGTTTGAGACACATCTTTAAACAAGAGGGCAGCAAACACTATGTGCATTCAACTGTATACATTTTCTTGGCATCTTTGAAAATTCTGTGACAGGTTGTTAAATGTTCTTGAGTCTTATGCCAATGATGGTGCAAGGGTAGACTCAATCTCCCTGGTAATCCTAAACTGCTGAAACAGCTTGTATTTCTGATAGGATGGAAGCTGCAGTGAAGAGAAAACAACCATCTGGTGCCCAGCAGAGGAAAGTGAAGCGTACACAAAAAGAGGAGATTGCTCAGCTTTCAGCAAGTTTGGCCTCCTTCCTGACTCAGTAAGCACATTTATTTACACATACTAGGGCTTTATTACAGAAAAACCTGCAAATGTAAAACTGTCCAGTGTACTGTTGTGGGGTACCTTGTATTTACTTAGTACTATTTGTTGAATTCTGGTGTTGTAGAGGTCGAGGACAAAGCTTTGACCAATGAAGAATTAACATATGTTGATGTATTCATTGTGTTCACTATTGCCAGGTGACACTTATAATGTGTGATGGATTTTTAGGTGTGCATCTTTTGAGGGTCTGTATGTCTATGCACCCTAATATGTATTAATAAGCTAATCTAGACTTACTTTATCTGCCTTGCAGTGATTATGTGCTGGTATAAAGGCTGTAGCTATGCTGTGCCCAAAAATTGCTTTAGAATCTAATTGTACATGTTAGCCTTGGAAATGGTGTTGAGCAAAGAGTATTTTTCAGAAATTAACTTTTTTTTGTGTATTGTAGGACATTAAGAGTATATGCCTGCAAACATGTACAATGTGTAGTCTTGCTTCTTGCTTTTGTTTTGCTTTGCTTTTTAGAAAAGGCACACCTTCAAGTTGTGCATCGGTGACAGCCTTACAAATGCTGTCTACTTCTGTTGTGCCATTTGATGTACAAAAGCAGCCATCCATAAACAGGTACTTTTTTTGCGTACTGATTATGATACAATGCATCAGACTACATTATAACTCAGTCATGCTTAATTGCATAGTAACCTGATTTATTTTGTTCAGTTCCGACGATGGATCTACTTCTGTTGCAGCAGAAAATTATTCAGAAAGATCAGCGACAGTTTGGTAAGTCTTTTACACTCAATTTGTTTTTATCATTAATTGCTGGTGATACACTACACAAAGCAGTACTCTGTAAACACATTTCATACTTGTGCTTCATGTGTGCATTTCTTTGTTTTTGCTGTAGGCACATGGATAGCAAAGGTGAACAGATCACTGCGGTTCCTCAAGCTGATGTACCTACTGAACCAGCTGCAGCAAGTTTCCCTTCTGTGGAGAGAGGTATACAAGAAGCAAATACCAGTGAAGGTCCAATTAGTTTTATCTTCCAGCAGTTTGGATGCTCACCCATTGGACACTGTTTATCTGGGGAAGAATGATGAAAGTGATACAGATAAAAGGCTTTATCACTGCACGAGTGATGTTCTGCAGAAGGATGATGGAGATATAGGGCTATATACTCAGACAATCCTCAGTGACATGGATAAGAAGACTATCCTAATGGTACAGTGGCTGCCTCCTAAAGATTTTACATTCCCTAAATGACTTGTGGATTATGTTGGAAGGAGGCATTTTCGCAGGTGTAATCCACAGCTGCTTCATGACTTTAAATTTACATGCTACTCAAAGAAATTAGATGGAGTTTTCTGTGGCCCCTGCTTTGTCTTTAATAGTTCAAAGGACACTGTGTTGGTCTCCACACCAATGACCGACTGGTCGAATGCAAAAAAGATCTTGGAGCGGCACAGTAACTCTAAAGAGCATGGCAATGCATTTGCAAGGTCAGAGGCATTTTTGGAAGTGTGTTGTGGTACGATGAAAACAGCACTGCACTCCATTTCACAGATGGATAAAAGACTGCAAGAATGCACATTACATGCCTTAAAATGTATAGTGAGAATAATCATCTTGTGTGGAAGAGAAAATTTGCCATTACGAGGACTGTCCGACAGTGGGACCTTCAAATCTCTGCTGCAATATACTGCTGAACTGGACCCTTTGTTTGCAGAACATTTGCAAAAGGCACCTAGAAATGCTCTATATATTTCAGCACAGATTCAAAATGAATTGATTCAGCTCATTTCTTTGCAGATTCAACTAAATATTCTTAACCGCATGAAGGACGCACGTACTTTAGTTTAATTGCAGATGGCACTACAGACATTTCCCGGAAGGAGCAGATTACGCTAACTCTAAGATATGTTCACCGCACTCACAGGAAGGTAGAAATTCGAGAAGACTTCATTGAGTTTGTAGAGGCTATGGAAACCACTGGAAAAGCATTGGCAGATCTTTTCTTGCAGCAAATGACAGCATGGGGTCTGGATAAAGGATGTATGCGTGGACAGGGTTATGACAGAGGTAGTAACATGAGTGGCCACTTCAGTGGAGTTCAGGCAAGAATTCGTGCATTCTTTCCAGAAGCACTATACTCAGCATGCAAAGCACACAACCTAAACACTGCTATTGTACATTCCTGTGCAATGCGTGAAATGGCAAATGCACTTGACACATGTCGAAGTGTAATTGCCACTTTAAATTCCTCTGCAAAATGTCATAATGTATATTTGTGTCAGCTGAAGGAATTTTCAAGTTTGCCATCAGAGTACGATGATGTGTCTGCAGACAGAAGTACGTCTCTACGTGCACCAGGGGCAACAAGGTGGAGGAGTCAAGCAGATTGCCTGCATGCCTTTAAGACGAAGTATGTTGTTATTGCCAGTTGTTTGGAAAATATGGCAGAATTTGACAAAGAGGCAGAAAGATACCTATATTCTATTTCCAAATTTGATTTCATTGTTGAGTTGGTAATAATGGAATCTATACTGGGCATTGTTAGGCCTCTTCATCTTTATTTTCAGCGTGAACAGATTGATCTGATACAGGCATCAGAAGAAACTTCAGTTATCGTCGAAACTCTTAAAAATATTAGCGGCGATGCTGACAGGAAATTCAAAGTGCTCTGTGAAGAGGTAAAGGAACTTGCAAGTCAAGTCTTCACCGAAGAAAGTGTACCTAGAATATGTGGCAGACAAACAAAAAGGAGCAACATCACTGCTTCTAATCCAGAAGAATATTACAAATGAAACACATTCATGCCATTCTTGGACCATGTGATCGCTGAACTGACTGAACAACTTATTGAATGCCGCCCACGTTTCCTGGCACAATATTTGGCACCCAAGTCATTGTACAGGCTTCAGGATGATGCCAAAGTTATTGAACTGTATGAGGCTTACAAGACCGACTTGTCCTCTCTACATAACCTAGGAGAGGAACTGGTAAGATGGTCCACAAAGTGAAACATGGTACCAAAGAACCAACTCCCTACCACAATTATTGATACACTGCAGCACTTAAACCTGAGTTCTATCCAGATATCAACACTGCATTAAGTATTCTGGCAACAATGCCAGTCAGTGCTGCATCTGCAGAAAGGACATTTAGTGCCTTGAGGAGGATAAAGACCTGGCTCCGAAACTGCATGAGTGAACACCGTTTAACAGGATTGGCACTCATGCATATACATGATGACAGACATTGAGCAAGTCCTAAGAGATTTCAATCCGTGCAATGATCGGCGCATAAATTTATTTCCAGCATAATAGTGCATGACACTGAGATGCACAAAAGTGTTTTTTGCTTGTGTGTGTAGCGGAGAGATTTTCTGACTCTTGTGTTTCCCTGCTGCTTGCAAATGTTTTTGGTTTTTCATCATGTTAGTTAACCAAGAGCAGAGAATTAATCAAGTGGCTTAAAGCAGTACTTGCATCCCAGGTTTATAACCCCCCCAGACTGATTTTCAAATACATTTAGATACTTTCTTCACTAATTATTTTCTAACTACTTTTTCTTTTAAACCTGTACTGCACTCCATATATTACTAAAAAGCTTTACAATTTTCTGTTCCGCTATACAGAAACATGCCTGACTACTGTATGTCAAAGTAGCTGTTTTTTGCAGTTTTTTATTGTTAATGAGCAGAGCATCACAGACTAAACTACTGTTTGCATTCCTAGTTATAAAACTATTAAAAAAAAGATTAATATGATTATGCATTTTTTTCTTATTTCAATGCTGCCATGTGGTGCTTACTGGCAACTTGTCAGTTTGAACTATTTGATAATGCCTTGGTATTTCTATTTAACTGGTATACATGCATGTGCCTTCGTATTTCTATTTAACTGGTATACGTGTGTGTTTGGGTGTGTGTGGGGTGCAATTTCATTGGAATGAAGTCAGCAAAATTTTAAATGAGAAGGTATTTTGTTTTTTGACCCATGAAGATATGAAATGTTCAAGCTGCTTCATCATGCAAGTAATTCTCATCCTGGCATATGGCTCACAAATGATCATTCAGGGAGCAGCATCGTGAAAGGGGCGTGGCCTGGTCAGCAGTTTAAGGAAGTGTACGGACAGCAATGTGTAGATGTGGGTGTGGCTTGTGGGTGTGGCTTGGTGGGGGCAGCAGTCTAGGAGCTGCGAGTACAAATCTGAAAATCCTGGCTACACCCCTGTTTTGAGGTAAGTGGTTAAAAAACCCAGTTTTATCATGATGTAGTTGCATGAAGGCAAGACAATTATAATAGAATGTTTCTCTGCAGCAATTTGCTTAATAGATTTTAGAAGACAGTAGAAAGAGTAGTCAAGGAAGATTGGAGAGAGCTAGTGAGAAGAGCGAGTTAAGGGCAGAAAGTAGATTAAGGTAAGGGATGTTAAGGAGGGAGAGTGCAGTGACTTTTAAAGTGCTCTTTGGTGGCTGTCTTAAATGGTTTAGGATGTGTAAGGATAAAAACAAGTAGGGTAGGAAGGTGGTAGGATTTTGCTATAGTTTCCATAGTTCTGTCCATTAGCTAGAGTTTTGACTTGCAAGTCAAATTTTAAGTGGTCATCACTTGTGACTTAGAGTTGGTGTTAGGGACCTGTTCAGTCAATATATTATTTAATTAAATTATTTTGACAAAGTTTTGTTTTGGAAGAAAGTTTTTAGGGTGAAAAGTAGTCATTTAATTTTTGGGAGATTAAGTGGGAGTTTATTGTCTAGCCAGGATTGTATAGATGTAGGATTGAATAATTTCTTGAAGTTTTTGTAGGTGGAGTGGAGTCAATCTGCATATTGTACAAGGGTGGTGTGCTATATATTATATTTCTGAAACGCTGATTAGTCATGGTCAGTAGTTCTTAGTAAAAGGTACTTATGTCTATTGGTCTGTTGATCAGATTTTCCTATGCATGCGATTAAGTGTAACTGAGTTTTATTTATTCCATGTGCACCGTCACATTCCTCTGCATATTTAAATCTGCAACTGCACTGTTAACTTCAATGAGAAAAGCTCATTTACTGACTTTTAAGCAAGTGGATAGTTTTATTTTATATGTATTATTATTATTATTATCAGAGAGGATGTTATTTACCACTGCAGCCTAAGCGGTGGCTAACATCTTCATATTTATGCCAGTAAGCTCAAATAATATAGCTATTTAATGTATAATTTCATATTTGACTTCTTTATATCTGAAATAATAGCAGTAGGTAACTGGGGGTCTCTGGCCAAATCCTAAGTGTTGGCAGTCTTACCATGCTGGGTAGAAAATGTGAGGAATTGGAAAAGTCTGCCAGCCTTTCCTGGGAATTATGTGCATGTGTAAAAGGTAGTTACTGTGGGTAATGGACAGTTAACTGTTGACATGACCCCTATTCAAATCATAGCTAGCTATTGGCGCCCAAATTTGACTCAAGATGCCCACTCCACCTATCTGGACCTCTTTGAATATATCAAGATTCAAACCTTTACCCTTATCCTGGGCGACTAACTACCTAATCATACATTGGAAAAACTACTCATGTCAGAACGCAAATGCCCAGAGATTCCACAATTTTATCAATGCAAATGCCTTGGGACAGCTAATCAATATCCCCACAAGAAGTGATATTATCTTGGACTTAGTATTAACCACCATCAGTAACCACTGCAGCACCCATACAGTATCTTCCTCCCTGGTAAGATCTGACCATAAAGCAGTCACTTTCAAAGTCACCATCTCCCCTGACCCCCTTCTAGCTAGGGTCAAACAAAACAACTTCGCCAAAGCTGATTACAACCTCCTGAGGGATGGTATAAACAGTTTCATATCCCCCACCCCCTCTGTAGGAACTGGCACCAATATCCAAAACTACACCAAAGTACTGTACGAGCATTTATATAGATGCATGGAATCAGGAATACCTGACAGGATGAAATCATACTCCTCAAGAAGAATAAACCTGGCTGGTGGGCATCTGCAATAAACAAACTATATAACAAAAGGAAAAAAAATTGCTGTCCAGGACCAAGAAGGAGAAGGTGCCCAATTGGAGGCAACCTCTCAGCCTGAACAAGCAAATAAGAGCACTAGTGAAATCCTTTAAAGCCAACTTCAAGTGCAAATTGGCCACACATCTACTAGAGACAATCATAAGGTCTTCTTCACATATGTCCACAGTATCAAAGGAAGCACCCAGATCTCTTCAGAACTGGTGGTCAAGGACACCACATACACAAATGCTAGATGTAGCCAACCTACTGGCTGACAGATTCAGTAAAAACTTCACCCCTCTGTCCCCTCACCAGTAAATCAGGACATTTGCAGTACCTGGCCCCATCCCCTTAATCTCTAGGAACAGGTCATCACTGCCCTCTCCAAGGCAAAAAAATACAGCCTTCAAGGCAAAAAAATACAGCCTTCAAGGGACCTAATAACAGTTCAGGCTGCATCCTACATGAACTCAGGCATGAATTGCAGCACCATTAGGCACCATATTCAACCAAAGTCTGAGTACTGGCTTTGTCTCAGCCGAGTGGAGGACAGCCACTGTCAGCCCTTTTCACAAAAGGTGGAGCATTAACCGATCCGGGAAGTTATAGACCCATCTGCCTAACTAGTCTGATCTGCAAGCCAATGGAATGGATTATCATGGACCTCATTAACAGAGACAGTGGCAACCTCCAAACACTCGACCCCACAGAGTTTGGCTTTATCAAGGGGAGGTCATGTCTGTTAAATCTGGTCGACTTCTGTGAGACAGTCACCAAAGCCAAGGATGAGGGTAAGATGGTGCACACTGCCCACTTTGACCTGGCCAAAGCCTTTGATATTATTCCCCACTCGGGCATAGTAGATGAACTCTGTCAACTAGGCATCAATCCATATGTTACCAGATGGGTAGCAAACTGGTTCACTGAGAACCCACCTAATCAAAATAGGGGAAGCCACCTCAAGCAGTGAACATGTAATGAGCAGCATACCTCAGGGATCGGTCTTGGGGTCTCTTTTTTGGGATATACTTTTCTGAGGTGCCTGCCCAAACCAGTGGGCTACGGGTTAACCAAGTTTGCAGATGACTGCAAGCTGGGCATGGTCATAAATTCCTCAAGTGATATGGACATCCTCCAAGAGGGTCTCACCCAAACAAATGACTGGCGCCAGAAACATGGCCTCAAACTGAATGCCAAAAAATAAATCATCCACTTTGGGGAAAGTGATGTCCTCACATATCACATTAATAACAATGTCTTAAGCATGCAATCAGTAGTGAGGGATTTGGGCACCCAAGCTGATAGCAACCTGACTTTTGGCCACCATGTTGCTTCTATTGTACGGAAAGCTTTCTACATGCCCCCACCTCATATGTAAGGGTATCTCATCAGGGGCAAGGAGGTTATAACATCCCTGTATTCTTCCCTTACAAGACCAATTATAGAGTGCAATTCCCCCTTCAGAATGTACTTCACAAAGCACATGCAGCAGCTGATGAGACCACAGAGGTTCCTCACCAGGAGAATCCAGGGCCTCAAACATCTACCCTACACAGATAGGCTAAAAGCCCTGTCCCTCTACTCAATTTCATACAGACTCCTCACACGTAACCTCTGTCTGGCATACAAAGCAATCTCAGACCCCACCTTGATGGGACTGCTACATATCTGCAAGTCAAACGCCACTTCAGTAATCCACATGCATGACTTCAACCTGGTCTGTGACGTCAATAGGACTAGTTGGCAGGAAAGATTTCTGTCCCAGAGACTACCCCCATCTGTGGAATAGACAGCCTCTCCATGTCAGAGTACCTCATTATGCCTTTTTAAGCACAACCTGGATAACTGTATGGGAAAAAGAAAATACACCCCTGGGATTTCACCTGCGTCCCTGCTGGACAGGGCCTTTGGGTGCTGACATGTCTAAACATGGGCTAAACACTTGACTAGGCATATAAGGGCCTCAGGGCCAAATGCCTAGTAACTTCCTATGACCCTACGGAAAACATACATATGCACAGAATACTTTCACTTTTCATGACCAAGCCAGATCACAGCTTGAGTAAATGCACTTAAAGTAGATTAGATAAAATTAGTCTCACTTAGCTATCAAGCAATTATAATGGAGCCAAGCATCATATCATGCAAGACACTGGGGGGGGGGGGGATTCCATTACATGATGGAATTTTAGTGGAGGATATTATATCCTTTCTTCTTTGTAACTCAAAATTTATAAAATGGGGAGCAGTAACCTTTTTAAATTTATGAAAGGATTTGACTGGTTATGATTATAGGAGACAGATGTCTAAAGAAATGTTAGTAAACAGTGCAATACCACACATCTCATTGCTAGGACAAATCCTGTTAGTATAATCTGTGTCAAACTCATTATCACACGGTTTACAGATCAAGATCACTTAGTTCACTAATAACAGCAATACTGGTGAGGTATCAGCCAGCACAGTGGCAGAGAGGGATAAAGCCCTGACTATGACCCAGGCTACCTTAGATTAGTGAACTTGGAATTTGAGGTGATAGCAGGGGATGAATGTGCATACCCAATTGTGGGAGACAAATATGCACTCATACACCGCATGATAAAGCCCTAGTAAAAGCTGAGGATTTGCAGGAGGGATGTTGCGCAAAGGTATTGGCTGAATTACCATGAAGGTGGAATATACCAGTATGTCCGCACTGCATATCCATTCCCTGCACATACAAGTGCACATGGGAGAGGAAGGTAAAGTAAGTATCCATGGCAGCAATATGCTCCTGCCCCAGGTGGCTCAATCTCCTCACTGGCCCTGAACATGGGTTAGAGTAAAACTGTATAAGTGGAGGAGCCCAGTAGACAAGGAAAAGTTCTGGGTGCAGCAAATAGTCAGCTGTAAAGAGCAGTGGGTTGTTATGCTGGCTGCCATTAAGGCTTGATGCAATTTATGTTATGTGAAGTATGTAGCAATATGGACATGATGCAAAACATGCTGCGTTAAACACTTTGGTAGGGAAAATCCAAAAATAACTTACATGACTGGAGGGTGGTTCTAGGGAAGGACACAAGAGGAAAAAGAGAATGGTCTTGAAGGCCTAAACATCTCCAGAGTGAATTACATAATGTAATACTGTAGTAAACACAGGATAGTGAGCTACATAACTATGATAGTGGATTGCAGAAATGCAGACAATTTGCAGCTAGTCCTGTTGCATCTCTCACCCTTACTACCATCCTATTCTTTCTTGCATTTATCACAGACACCACAAAATTATTTTGGTGGTCTACACTGTATCAATACATCTGGTGGTATGCTGCATAATCATGCCACACTCTCTCTAAACTAATTCAAGTTATTCTTGAATCATTCCCATATCAGGGATCGTACATTTACCCTTCCTCTTCCGGTTATTCCCACTTCTAACGTAATCTGATTTTTTTCTCAGTTCTGCACTTTCTTTATACAATCTCCAAAACACATATTCCTCTTCTGTCTTCCACTTTACACATGTTTTCTCAGACTCACCTCATACACTATAGCCCCTCCATTCATAGGTGTGTACTAGGCCAATGGCCCTGGAGCCTTTACAAGCCTAGCCTATAGGATTACCCTGGCATCGTGCCACCCGACCTTAGTTCCCAGTGCCTCTGTCAAGTAGAGCCACTGGAGTGATCCCTGGGGTAAATTTTCTATTTCCCATCCACTCAAGATTTCTTCTGAAGAGGGCCAGTGAGGTGCTCTGTTTGACATGTATGGAAAGTCTGTTCCATAGAATGGGCAGTCTCTGGGTTATAAACATGTCCCTCCAGCATATTCTGTTGATTGTGGTAATGAGACTGAGGTCTCTGCAGCATGTGGTGCGAAGGGATTGGGATTTCTTTAGATGTAGCACTTCTAACAGAGCTGGGTCAGACATGGCTTTGTAAGTCAAGCAGAGATTGCCTCTAAGTAGGCCATATGAGACAGAGAATAGTTGGAGTTTGTTTGCATCTGTCCATATAGGACAAGTGTTTAAGGCCTAGGATCCTCTTTGTGAGGTACTTTTGTGGCCTCTCCAGTTGTTTCAGGTGTCTAGTGAGGTACATGCCAAATTGTACTCGGATTGGCTTAATGAGGGAAGAGTAGAGGGAGACAATGACCTCTTTCTTCCTGGATGCAAAAACCCTTAGTAATGAGATGTGCCACCTAGAAGGACTTTGACCACAGTGGCAATGTGGTGGTCAAAAGAGAGGTTGCAGTCAACCTGTGTTCCCAGATTTCTTATAACACTTTCTATGATCAGTGGACTACCATCGATGTAGTAATTCATGGGAACTGGGTTTTTCCCAAAGGGGAAGACAACACATTTTTTGGCATTGAGCTTAAGGCCATGGTTCTGACACCAGTCATTGGTCTCAGTGAGGACTTTCTGTAGGATGTCAACATCACCTGGGGAATTAATAATGGCTCCCAACTTGCAATAATCTGCGAACTTTGTCAGCCAGAGTCCCTTCGTGTTGGCCTGGACTTCTGAGAAGTAGATACCAAACAGGAGGACCCAGGACTGATCCCTGTGGGACTCTACTCATGGACTGGTCAGCAATCTGACTTGGAGCCAGCTACTTTCACACTGTGGGTTCTGTGAGCCACTTTGCAACCCACCTAGTGATATAGGGGTTGATGCTTAGCTTAGTGAGTTTTTCTATGATTCATGAGTGGGGAATGGTATCAAAGGCCTTGGCCAGATTAAGGTAGGCTCTATGAACCACTTTGCCTTCATCCACAGCTCTGATGACTGACTCAAAGAAGTCGACCAAGTTGAGCAGGCATGATCTACCCTTCGCAAAATCAAACTGTGTGGGATCCAGAGTTTGTAGACTCCTATATCCTCATTTATTAGGTCCATGATGATGCGTTCCATAGCTTTGTATGTCAGACTAATGGGGCAATAGTTCTGTAGTCACTCCTCCTTTGTGGAGATAGAGGACTGTAGCAGTGCCCCATTTAGTAGGGACAAAGCCTGAGGTGAGGCTGTGATTGAACAGGGCATACAGGTGAGGTGCCAGTTCACTCTGTAGTTCATGTAAAACACAGCCAGGGATATTGTCAGGTCCCGTAGAAGCTGTATTCTTAGCCTTGGACAGTGCTGTTTTAACCTGTGCAGCAGCAATACTGGGTGCCTGGCAATCTACTGGCATTGTGATTGGTCCTTTGAGGAGAGAGAGGGGTAAAGCTGGCACTGAATCTGTCAGCCAGTATATTGGCAATATCTGTTGGCTTGGTATAGGAGGTACCATTGTGCAGTATCTCAAAGCAAATCTGGGTATTGCCGTGGAGATTCCTTACATAACTATAGAAGGCCTTGTCGGTTGCCTTTACTATCTGCTGCAATTCTGTTTTCATAGCTAGCTTAACAGCTTTAGAGGATTTGATGAGGGATCTCAACTTTTTGTTGAGGCTGATAAGGGAGTTTTTCCAGTCTTTGGACTTCAACTTATTCGGCATCAGTTTTCTCCTGCTGTTGTAGAGTTTGTTTATGGCAGGGGACCACCAGATTGGCTTGCTTAGTAGCTCTGCACTGTATACCTTACCACACTTACTCTGTATAGACACCAGAATCAGACATAGTAAATACCACCAGTCTGTTAACAACTTTACCTGTTACATTGTAATTTAAATGGAGGACCAGTTTATTACATGCTTCATTTACCTAAATGACCACTTAGAGAAGACCTTGGTACAGTCATTTGTTACCTAAAGTGCAAATGCTAGAAAATGTATTACCAGAAAATGGAAATCAAATCTGGAACCATCATTTAAAGAATTTTTGTCAGTATTAAAGGAATCTGCATTGTTGGAAACCAGAGTAAAAGAACCAAGAATAGCACCAAGACGATGGAACAAGAATCCATGGGAAAAAATACTATCACTTATTGAGACACTAAACTTGAACTGAAACTCTTAACGAGGGTGAAAGAAAAAGGAACAAATGATCTCTCATTAATACGATGTTACTCTGACTAGACTGATCAATATAATAATTAAATTTCAGGCCAATTGTAAATATTGTATATAGTTAATAATACTGTTCTATTTATCAGAAAATGTATTAAGATTATTATACAATGGAATTATTTGAAAAATTAAAAAATATTTGAACAAAAAAAAAAACATTCACCATAACTCCAGTCTAGTGACAGAGAACTGAAAGAGCTGGCATCAAGGGTTAAAAAATTAACAAAAGTCTACAACTGCTCTTTGGAGATTGAGTTTGCACATAACCCCCCCCCCCTATTTTTTCTGCATGGGGTTGCAGTGTTGTGTGATCTCTCATTAATCTCAATTCATTGTCACTTAATGTCAAAAAGTCACACCATGCCCAATTTTTGCAGATAGTGATCAATGAATACCCAGCTTTTCCAACCAGTTTTTTTGGGGGCTTCTACCCCTCAGACAGAATCCCCTCATTTAGCTTAAAAGCTTGCATGCTCACAATTGGTCTCTGCTTCTGCTCCCCTAATACTTCCTGTGTGTTGTGCAATGCTCCCCATCTATCTGCATTTCTTCCAGAGGTGTCAATTTACTTAATTCTGCTACCAAGTTTTTTTTGCAGTTTTGCCTCCTAGTTATTTCTAGCATACCCATTATTTTGATGTTCTTGTGCCGTGACCCATCCTCTAAACCTAGAAGCTTCTCCACTAAGGCCATTCCAGCTTTGGCAGCTTCTGCTCTCGCTTTATGTTTTTTAGTTTTCCCGATATTGGCCCTTGAATCACATTGAAGTACTTGTTTAGAGCTTGATTAATCTCCTCGAAATTTTTTTTTTTCTTTTACACATCCTAGTAAATTTTCTTTAAGGCTTTACTTAATCTTGTTCATCTCCATTCAGATGGTGTTGTGTGACAGTCTGCTCTGCTGGATCCCCCCCCCCCACAATTTTCTTAGATAGCCAGATAATTGAATGGCAAACAGAAGACAGATTTCCTTTGACCACTGAGGACTTGATTTTTTTTTGTACACTATACTGATCAGCAGCTCCGGTACAATGAATATTGAGTGCCTACCCAAGCAGCACCACATCAGACGTCTCAAATATACAAGTTGAGGAAAATAAAGGTTAGGAAAACAAGGCAAACACCATTAAAAGAACAGGCGCCAGGAAATGTATTCACAGATTGAGGAGTTGGGGCTTCTAAAAAGGAAGTAATGCATTCTAATAAAATCTAACCTTGGTACAGAGTATGGATAAAGGTTCATTTTGCAGAAAAAAAAAATCATTAAATAGGCAAAAACTATAATCTATCTTGTCAATGTAAAAGTTGTTCTTCTTTCGGCTTTTCCCGGTTAGGGGTCGCCACAGTGGAACTCCAGTCCCCTAATGATTGGCAGTAGATTTTTTATGGGTGCCGAGGTGCCAGCTCGACACCCAACCTTTAACGAAGCACATCTTGTCAATGTAAAAGCAATAAATTAAAAATGCTAGTGAAGTACAAAGGTATTGTATATACAAGAAAATATATGGCACAAAAATCAGAACATTGTCAGCTCTGAATGGGGGCTATTCAATGCATTATGGAACAGATTTTGGTGAGGAGTATGTTGTAGAACATTGAAAAACTACTATCAAAGGAAAATTTAACATTAGAAGAAGTTCGGCATAGTGCAATGTTAAATGATGAAGCAGCTGGTAAAGATGCTGCTGAGCTCCAGTGACTAGAAGTGCCCAGTGTACACAAATGCATATGTATTTTGGTTTGCAGTAAAACATCACATCATAGCAGTGATTGTTAGTTTAAGGAGGAAATACTACAGAAGATACCATAGGAAAGGTCATACCAGCAAGTGTACAAGTGAAAGTGTGATGAAATGTACAGGATGCAGGAATGTATACACAGGACATATTGTACACACAAATGGACAATATAGATGGTAGAATGGATTTAAATACAGTGCCTGGTCATGAACTGTCTGAAGGTGAACACAGAATTGTATGTGTCAGCCCAGAATTGGCAGGTGTGAGATTAAAGATGGAAATGGATCTAGGTGCAGATGTCTCTTACCCTTGCCTCAAGGAATTGTTGTTACACATACATCTCAGGACACCAGGACTGTTAATTCATATGTATTCGGGTGGAACTTTGGTATAGACGCACAAGGGTAAAATCCATCTGCTAAATTTATACATGTGTACAAGCAGGAAGGACACTGCATACCAATAAATAGAATACCAGTTCAGATTTGTTTTATTTATCCACACTGCATGCTTGCATCACAAAAGGAGACTAAAATCCACAGCTAAGAAACTCACAGGTGTTGGATGCAAAACAGGGTTTGGCTAAAGAAATTAAAGAATCACAGGAGGTTATTAGGCTATTTGCACTAGGGCCTTTATAAGCCTAGCCATATTATACCCTTGTTCCTCTTATTGACCAGGTTGCATGGCCTATATTTGCAGCACGAGTCTTGGATAAGGGCAGTTGGTGCTGATCAAAGAGGGACATAGGTGACACCCCAGGGTAAACTTATGGTCTGCCATCCAGTTGTCTACGTTATGCTTAAATAGGGTCATTGAGGAGCTCTGTTTTATGTGAATTGGGAGTGGCAATCTCTGGGAGACATATTTGTCTCTCCAGCATGTCCTGTTAATGTCACAGGCTAGGGTAAGATCCCTAGAGTGAGTGAATCTTATCCAATTTGACTTGCGGATTTGCAGCATTTCCATTAAGGTAGGGTCCGAGACTGCTCTGTAGGCCAGGAACAAGTCACCCTCTCAGCAGCCTATAAGATACAGAGTGCAATGATAGGGCCTTCAGTCTGTCTATGTAGGCCAGGTATTGAAGGCTTGGAATTTTCCTGGTGAGAATTGCAGGTGTCTGGTGATGTATATACAGAAGGGAGTGTTGTACTCCATTAGTGGTCTGATGGAGGAGTACAGGGGAATTATAATATTCTTAGCTTTGGATGCAGTGCCCTTACTTATGAGATGTGCAACACAGAAGGCCATCCTTATCACTGTGGATGCATGGTGATTGAAGTTAAGGTTGCTATCAAACTGTATTCCCAAATATTTCAACACAGGGTTTGGGAGGGGGCTACTTCTCATATTGTAATTTGCACGGACTTCCCCTTTGCCAAAAGGAATGACAATGCATTTTTTTTTGCATTTAGTTTAAGTCTGTGGTTTTAGCACCAATCATTTGTCTGTACAAGCCCTTTTTGTAGTATGTCAACATTGCTGGGGGACTCTGATTACATCCAGTGTGTAGTCATCAACAAACTTGGTAAGCCACATGCCATCTGTTTTCACCTGGGTTTCTGAGAAATAAGATTCCAAACAGTCGGGGGCCCAACACAGATCCTTGTGGTACATGACATCACATGTAACTAGTCTGCTGGTACAGGTGGAATCCCAAACTTTGACTGCCTTCTGTCGATGAACCAGTTGGCTACCCATCTAGTGATATATAGGTTAGTCCCCAGCTGGGCAAGTTTCTCAATGATGCCCAAGTGGGGGGATGTGTCAAAAGCCTTGGCTAAGTTAAGATAGGCTGTATGTGGGGTTTTGCCTTCATCCAGGGCTTTGGTGACATTTTTGAAGTATATCTGGTTTAATAAGCATCAGATTGGGTCGGGTCAAGAATTTGAAGGTCACCTATGCCTTTGTTGATAAGGTCCATGATGATTCTCTCCATGGTCTTGCAGATAAGGCTGGTTAGGCTTATGGGTCTATAGTTCCCATGGTCGGTTGAGGGACCCCCCTTTGTGCAAAGGGATTACTGTTGCGGTTTTTACTCTGCTGGGACAAAGCCTGTGCTTAGACTGTGGTTGAAGAGAGAGTACCAAGTGGCTCTACTAGGTCCTGTTTTAGACCATTTAGTAGGCAGCCTAGGATGTTATCCAGTCCCATAGAAGCTGTGTTTTTGGCCATGTAGAGTGCGGTTATGACCTGCTCTTTGGAGTTACTAGGTAGAGGAGTGCTGACAGGTATGTTTTGGGGTATGTCTGGTGGGGACAGAGGGGTGAAGTTTGCACCAAATCTGTCTGCTAGCAGGTTGGCAATGTCCTCAGGGTTAGTATGAGTGGTACAGTCAACTGCTAGTATGGCAGAAAGCTGGGCCTTCCTTTTAGATTTCTGACATAACTAAAGAATGCTGTGTGATTATCCTTAGCTAGGGATGCTAGTTTAGCTTCATCATTGGATTTAGAGGACTTTACAAGTTATGTAATTTGCTTAATCAAGCAGTGAAGGGTATCCTATCACTGCTGAGTCAGTTATCTCTTGTTCTTGTGTTTCTTCCTCTTGTTGTATAACCTATTTATACTTTATGTCCACCAGGGTGGCTTGTTTTTTCATGAGGACCTTGTTTGATCTGTTCAGGTATAGCAGAATCTATACATTTGTATAGGTGTTTATATAGGGCATGTGTGTACACCTCTATATATGAGTCAGTGTTGACAGGGTAGCAGGGGGGGGTTGCTCTTGGGGAGGGGTCAGGTATGATTGTTACTTTGAATGAGACTGATTTATGATCAGACCTTACCAGGGAGGGCAACACACATGGGGTAGTGCAGAGATTGTTGAGCACCAAGTCTAGGACATTCAAGCCTTTATGAGGGTGCAAACCATCTGTTCCAGAGCATTTTTATTAAAGTCCAGGAACCTTAGGGTGAGCGTATTTGTGCTCATATATGACTCCCAGCCAATGGAAGGATAGTTAAAAGTCACCCATGACCAAGGCTCAAAGGAATGAAAGCCACCACTGACAAAGAAACCTTGTGGCTCCAGTTTTATAAACTTCTCTTTAAGCTGTTTACATTAAGCGAGGATGAAATGAAAGTTGGAAATTGCTGGAATATTGTCCAAGACAACAGGGTGAGGACAATGCAATACTCTGGTGCTAATGCCAGACAAGAATTTCACACCTTTTAAAGAAACTATCAATCCAATATTACATAAGCTGTGTGTTTAGTTAAGTAATTCTAACATGATTCACATTTATTTTTTTCCACACTAAGAAGCATAACTTTTTGTTGAGAGGCAAACCTCTTGCATCTCTTGTGTGGAGGAAACTGGTCTCTCTACACCCCTAACTAATGCGTACCAACTCCACAGTCACATTACAGTAAGGAAAAAAAAAGAAAAAAGAAAAAAAAAAAAAAAACACTGGGGTGCACTGATGGCTCATATAATAAAAGCACATGCAGTTTCAGGGAAAGAAAACTTAAGTTGTTTGCATAAAAATGCCTCAAGGAAATATACATAGATTACTACACAGTGCATAGGCAAATTTAGAATAATTTTGCATCTTTAATGAGGGGATATTTTACAAGAAAGGTCTCATTCCAAGCATACTTGGAAGAATCTTTCAGACGGATCATGACAATTTATACAGGTGTCACATCTAGAACTATCTAAACCAGCCATATGTCAAAAAAGTAATGGAAATAACATATCAACTGAGCTATGAAGAGGACCTTCCACAATGGGTCCTTAGTTAGCCTTTCCACCAGTTGTGATTAGGTAAAATTTCAGGAAGTTCACATGCAAAGGGGCTTGATCCCTAACTGCACTCCTCCACAGCTCACCCAGACAGCCCACCCATAACGGAGAACCTTCCTTCAAATCAAGAAAAGAAAGATCATACATTATTAGTTAATAGTGCAAGTGTAAAGTATTTCCTTGCCAGATTTACAGAGAACAGAAACTGTTGGGAGATGTCTGTAAAGGTAGTGATGGAAGAATGTACTTCACCCAAAGAGGGCCACTTCAGAGATCAAGTGATCATATAATACTATACCTATTATAAGCAACATTGAGGATCCTCCTGAATAGGGTTGAGTGGGCCGTACCCTAAAACAAAAAACATTTTGAGCTCGCACTTAGGACACTAACTCCTCTAGTGGAGTTGCCATTGACATTTGCCTCCAGGTAGTCAGCCACCTAATGGCAAGATACTGTCCAAGTGGTCTGCCAGCTAATTATCTGCAGGCATAGTTAGATGGAATGAAGGAGCAGCTGCCCCAGGTGTAAAGTCACAATTAGCAGATGTGTATTACCATTATTGTGGTGAGGAATCAAGCACTTTAGCGCTTAGTGTGTGATCCTCAACTTTAAAGTTGACAGGGTGCCAGAACTGCTAGCTATGGCTCAAAGTGGGAAGGTTCTCACATTTGCCAAAGAAGAAATGATTGGTTCGTCTTCCTTAAATTATGTATGAACTTTAGCAAACACCTCAGCAGTTGGTGTATATCCAGAGTGTAAAGGGTTCACTCCATTGCTTGTGTATCCCAATAAAGAAAACTAGGGGATAGATGGATTTCTTGAAGCAGTCTACATTTAAAGGGAAAATGTTGGTACTACCCAAAGAGCACACTTTGTGAAAGGCCAGATATTTCCCACATATAGTCATGCAACACTGAGGTCACATAAGTAGAGATAACAGCCACCAGAAACGTATACATTTTTAAATAAACTTTAATGCAGCAAATCTACAAAGCTCAAATAGCAGAAAAATGATTGTACCATGCAGTCCAAATAAAGAAAGGAAAGAGAAATGCAGTACTGCTACTTCTATCCTTGTACCAGAAGCATTTTCCAGAGGACTGTCCCACACTATTTTGACTTTTGTGTATAAATGCCTCTCTCTCCAAAACAGTTTGACATTTTTCCTGAACATTTCAAGAAATGTTACGGAAATAAAATTACTTGCAGTATACCCATTGAATGGACTCAAAGGTAAAGAGCCAGCTGCATCTTGAATTTTAATTAAAATAATTTTATACAATTTATGTCATCTAGGGTACTGAGTTTGATTCTCACCTCTTGGAAACTGGTTAGGCTCAAAACAGCCCAGAAGGGCAGCTATAGCCTAGTACTTACACAGGTTAGTCTGAAGAAAACTGAAGGACACTTGTTTTCAAAATAGCGTTTTGCAAGTGTTGCATTTTGTTAATTTCAAGAGGCCATTCAGGCAAGAGTTTTACCCTAATATATATATATATTTTTTTTTTTTTGTTTTAGGGTCAAGACACTGGAAAGTATTGCATACTGTGTGACCAAACAGTAGCTATGACAAATACAACAAAATCTCATATAGGTGGTTACCTGCCAGAATAAGTAAAATATGCATATTTTTGCTACAGCATTTAAAATGCCAGGAAACAGAATTTAGAGAAGAAGAAAAAAAGTATTTTGTTTTTATTTTTAATAATCACAAGACCACACGGATATAATTCAGGTTGCAACAGGTTGAGCAAAGTTAGCAAGTGTAGTCTGCTATTAAAGAGGCAAGTGCAATTATTGTTTGCTTTCAGTAAATCTCACAGACTACAAAATTATATCATGTAAACAAACAATAACTATAGAAATGCAGCAGATTTACTAAAAGTGAAAATGATTTCTCAAATGTGCAAATATTTCCAGTGCTTAACATTTAATTCTCCCTAAAATGGTATTCCAGTTCAAAGAATGCATTACGTTATTTGGATTTCATTCCCACCATACCACCCTCCAGAGTAACAAGACTGCGGAGAAAGGAAGTTATTCTAAAATTACATTAAAGCCTAATAGCTGTACAGTACTTCTAAGCAGAGACAGCGAGTTTTATATTAGTGTTTGCCTTGTTTGAAGTGTGAACAGCAAAAGGCAGCTCTGGAACAAAAGCTCAACCTTAGAATTTCCTGCCTCAGACTATGAAACTGCTGTTTGAACTTTCATATCCTAGATGAAATAAGATAATTCAGTATATTACTTTGTATTTAAGAGCTGCATTAGAAATAAGTATATTAGAGGGTCAGCTCAGGTTGGAAGGTTTGGAGACAAAGCCAGAGAGGCAAGATTACGTTGGTTTGGACATGTGCTGAGGAGGGATGCTGAGTATACTGGGAAAAAGATGCCAGGGATGAAGCTACCAGGTAACAGGAAGAGAGGAAGGCCTAAGATAAGGTTTATGGATGTGGTGAGAGAGGACATGCAGGTGGTTGGTGTGAGAGCAAGATGCAGAGGACAGGAAGAAATGGAAACAGATAATCCGCTATGGCAACCCCTAACGGGAACAGCCAAAAGATGATGATGATTAACTGAATTTAGAAGCTTGTGACTAGCATTTACAAGCTCATCTTTTAATTAGTGACTTTAAAGTTATTTTCAACTATTTAATAGTTGGCTTATTTTAAGGGTAAACTGTAACTTCGCACTTGTTGTGGAAGTCTGGCCCACTTGATGACACTATGCTAAGAAGGCATGATGGAGGTGCTGGCACTGTAGAGGTATCAATAACCCTTTCAGGAATGTGCGCGTGTGTGTTTGAAAACAGTATCAGACAATCTTTAGTTCTTGTAGCACTGTATGGTATTGTCCTAGGAGAAAGGTGTGTATGACCTTGGAGAGCCTCAGCTGCATCTTTGCTCTACATATGCAAAGCTTATACAAGTATGGCAAGTGTTACCCAGGCAGCATTGCCACCTATGGCAGTGCTGCAATTTATTGCAGCTGGCTATGGCACTACTACTGCAAAGCCCTTCCCTAACTATCCACCTTGCCTTTCTGCTGCTGCAATGCCTGGTAATGAAGGCATTGCAAAAGTTGCTCACCTGCTTTTACATTTGTTTGAGCAATGCCATACTACTTGGTATGGCACAAACAAAAATATTGCTGCATCTGTATGAGCTGTACTGCAGCATCCTTCCTTTTGTCTAGACTATGGAAGCATCTCTTAGTAGGCCAAATACATGCTAAACAATATTTTGCATTTCTGCACAAGCTGTGTTCTACGTCAGGCATGGTCTACAGGTGCAGCTTGGGGGGGAGGGGGGTAATCAACCAGTTCTCCAAGGCATATCCAGCATCATCTGTACACAAATTCATGGGACTTGCTCCCTGCTTTCATGGTAGCTATATGTACAGACAGTTCTACTTGAAAAGGCAGATTACCAGAACGTCAACTCCTGTAACAGGGAGACCAAAATAGCGACGATTGACAACAGTGCATACCTCTCAACTGTACAGATTTCCACCTCATATTTTAAGTCCATTGTTCATAAAATTTGTGGTTTTCTGAAATTAGTGGCAAATCATTAAAGATTAAAATTAGAAAATAATGAAAGACATTTGAGTTTCAGACTTCATACCCTTCAGAAAAGTCATGCTAATGCAAAACCTGTTATTCTACCAATTTTTTAAGTTCGTAAGAGCAATATTTAAAATTGTCCCTATTTTGGGGCCTTAGTCCAACTTTTCTTTAGGGCTTTGCCCAGATTTTCTGCTCAAAGAGGTTGAGAGGTATGCAACAGCGAACTCCCAGAATGGCGAATTTCGCCTCTGGGAAACTAACCACTTGATCAATGGTGGCCAAGTGGTTAGTTTCCCTGGAAAATAAAATAACATATTTAGTAAATTAAACCCACCATATTGGAAAAAATAAAATATTACATACATAATACCTACTGGAGTTAAAGGCTTCATCTCCCACACCTCCTACCTAAATACACCAGCTCTGAGATTGCACTACAGTGGAGGAAATGGCAACAGTTAGTGGTGGCCAAGTAGTCAGTTTCCCGGAGGTGAAATTCACCGTTCCAGGAGTTCACTGTTGTCAATCGTCACCATTTTGGTCTCGCTGTTACAGGAGTTGACGTCCTGGTAAGTCGACCTTTTCAAGTAAAACCATACAGACATATTTGGCATGTGTATGCTCCCATAAACCAGATGACCTTGCGGGAAATCCTCTTACAAAAGAACTTTGGACAGAGGTTAGATGCAAGGGTGGCCTTACAACTGACTTGGGTTGTTCAAGTCCTACCAGTCTCATCTTCAAACCCATGTGGTGTACCATAGCTAACCTCAAACTGTGATATCAAGACTCTTGCTAGACTTGACCTCAAACACTTTGGCTTTGTGAAAGGCAGTTCCTGCCTATTTAACCTGTTAAACTGCTTCAAAAGGGTTATAGGAGGTTGCAGATGGTGGTTATGCAGTGCACATAGTGACTCTAGACCAGGTCAAGGCTTTCAACATCATTCCCCATGCTGGCATTATAAAAAAGCCAATTGCTTTAAATAAAATTGACCCATGTGTGGCAAGATGGATAGCAAACTGGATGGAATCCAGCCCACACAGTGCAAGTTGCAGATGCCTCATCAGTAAATATAAAAGGGACCAGTAGTGTCTTTCAGGGCTCACTGTTGGGACATCTGAGAAGTGAATACCAAAAATGAATTTCCAAGTGGAGAAGCAAGACCTCTGACTAATGAGGTTTGCAGATGACTGCAAACTGGTGGTCACTTTACGACACCCAAGCTCTCCTGAACAAACTCTCCTTAATAAACCCATAGTGTACAAAAAACAAGCTCAAACTAAATGTTAAAAAGTGTAGTATTGCATTTGGTAGACAACACTCATCATAGATTCATAGATTAGTACTAGGCTAACTGCCTTTGTGGGCCATTTTCAGCCTAGCCAATTACCCCATGTGAGAATCAAACCCAGCACCTTGTGTTTGTAAGGTAAACACCTTAACCATTATGCCAATATCTCACCCCCATACAGCATACTGTAAAGCCAACACACCACCACAAAATGAAAACTGTCGGGGACCAAGACGTGGGCTGACAGCTATATCTTTTTTGACAACAGCCAGAAAATCATTTTTATTTAGCCCACCTAATTGCCAAGGGTGTATCATCACCATCTAAAGAAGTAATCACTCTCTTATGCTGAGCATTGATTCAGGACAATTACTGAGTACAGTATCCTCCTTTGTGATGTAATCATATCAAACAATTTGCAAGACCCCACAGGTTCCCAATTAAGATCACAAGTCTAAAGTCCTTGATCTACCAAGATATGCTGGACTCTCTATCCTTTTATTCAGGGTCTTACAGACTTGAGAGAAAATCAGTCTTGCTTACTGCACCATTAGATACCCAGTAGTCCTGAACCTCCTATTTCTCCTCCAGGAGATAAACACACCACAGTAGAGAGGCATGCTTACAAGGCAGCACCTGCCCAACCTTTGCAATAAACTTTCCCTACACATTAAGCAATGTGATTCACTATCTTACTTAAAACTAGAATCTGGATGGATATCCAGAAAATGTACGGATATGGGCCTCCTGGAGAAAGGAGATGCTGCCTGAGGGAGGCTACTGGCAAGGACTGTATGGTCATAAGATTTGCTGGCCTTGAAATATTTATGAATCTAAACTGTTTTTATGGCCAGTTCCCATAGAATTATTGCAGTAGCTCTACCTACCCAAATAATGATCCTGAAAACATAAAGCAGCTACAAGAGAATGAATGAAGAATTAAATTCAGCAAGTCAGTATAGCTCCAATGAAGTGCACCACTGTGGACATTTTTGCCTAAAGCAGGCCCTTAGACAGTAGAGCAAAAGCCTATCAGGGTACTTGGTAGGTGAAAGGCAATAAACAAGCATGGTCTGCTTGAGCATACCTGTGTGTGTGTGTGTGTGTGTGTGTGTGGGGGGGGGGGTAAGAAAGAACAACCATGTTAGGGCTAGCCACCTGGTGGTGTGAACGTTGGCTCCATATGATTGCCACTGTTGAAATAACACCCCATCCCCACGTGGGAAAAAGGGATGGGGGTGAATGGATTGTGGTGCATACCTCAACTGTATAAAGCATACACATGAATGGAGTGCCTTATTTATCCTTGTGGAAATTGTCTTTACAAGCTACTGATCCCAAGTTGGGGCAGAAGAGTCAGCAGACCACCCACTTACCTGGTAAACAAATAGCAATCAGTAAATAAATAATCCAGAATTTTGCAGAACACTCCTAGTTTTGCCTCACATGATTTTCTAGTAATCACTCAGGATTATACCTCTCAACTTTCCACATTTTGCAGAGTGCATAGATTATTGCCTTGCACTTTTGGTCTGTCCTTCATAAAATCAACATTTTTCTGGCAAACCACTGAGGATTCTACTCACTGAACAGTAAGACATTTGAGTCCGACTGCATGGCCTTCAGAAAATGCATGCTAATGCAAACCTATTATTGCAGCAGCTTTCAAAGTTTAACAGCACTATTTAAAATTGGTTCCTGATTTTGGCCCTTTACTCCCCCCCCCTTTACTTTCAGCTTTGTCCAGAATTCTTAAGTAAAAATTAAAAAAAAAAATATGCAGAGGATTACATACGATCACTTATGCCACACAAAGTTTCACACTTCTTTTGTTCAGAAAATTCTATTAAAATGTAATGTTTAAAAATTCTCTATTTTGAGCTTTCATACCCTTATTTTTAATCTTTGTCCAAAATTCTTGAGGAAAGAAGCTGATCAGTAATCTTAAGAAACATACTCGCATAGCAGTTTCCATTGTAACAGTAAGCTTGGGTAGCCAAAAAAAAAACGATTATTCAAATAATTTTCCATCTGCCTAAACTTGCAGTTACCTCAGAAATACCAATGCAAATGTTTCCATGCAATTACTATTCTGGCAGCAGAGCCTGGGCACATTGAGCAGCTGTTTAAGGAGGGTTTCAGCATCTGTGAAGACATGGAAACACAACACAAAAGAAAACAGGGATTTGCTACACTAGATCTTACGAGCAAACATTATCATTATGAAATGATACATAGTCACATGTATCTTTTGTGAATAGGTGCAGCTAGTTATATTAAAACGTGTTATGCAATCATCCAGCTCCACAGGTTACATCTAACAGGGTCTCATAAGGTAGCCTGGAGAAACAATGAGGCATCCCCTAACTAAATGCCTTTGCAGGAAGGCTCTAGGCCACCTGTTCATTTTTAAGATCTTTCATTCCTATATATTATTGTATATCCCTTATTGAATCCGCTATTTTATACTTGTATAGCAGCTACATTAATCAAGTATAAAATAGCTGGATTCATTAAGGGGCATGTTAAATTTTGAAGAAGTTTTATGTACCTATTTTTTCTTTTGTCTCATTTTATTTTTGTTTTTCTATTACATATTCCTTACCCTTCTTAGTTTATTTTCTACTTCTATTATATAGTCCTTATCCTTTAAGCATTTCCCCTTGTCACTCCATTTACTACTTTAATTTTTCACAGAAATGGAACATACATCTTGTATTATATAATTACATATGGAGTCAATGCATCAAACACAGTTTTATCAAATCACAGTTTTAGCTGTCACGATAAACTCCCTATTAAAGTGCCTGGGCTTGCAAGAGTCCCAAAAAGCTGATTGCAGTAATTTTTTCCTAAACTTGCCCCCCCCCCCCCCTCCACCTGCTTACAACTCAAACTTGCACCAACCTTGAGATTACCATACAAAGGAGAAAAGGGAATATTCCTAGAAATGGCAATCACTGATTTATACAGATTTTTTTTTCAGTCTCCATCTTTTGTGACCCACTCTCCAGTGTTCCAACAATAAGAAATTGTAAAAGGACCTGCTATCCACACTACTAGTACTTATCAATCTGCCCTTCCTTCATCTGACTACTTTGTACAATGTTTTTGTCCTAGTTTTTCAGTGTTACCACACATTACCCAAAGGTTACTTTGTACAAAATCATCACTGTTGATATATTTGACTTATCATACACAGTATCTGTTATGTCTATGATGAGGGGCGGCAACACTAACTTTTTTAGAAGAATGCATTTTACTGGGCATCCGCTATGACAGTTTTGGGATACTGTTGCAGCACAAACGCTCCGGCTTGTTTCTGTCGCATTCATGCCTGCCATCAGCAAAAGCTCTTCTATCATTCTAATAACTGAGCTTATTCATCTACCACTGTCCTGTCTACCTCCTCCCACTATTAAAGAGAGGTCATTAAACAAGAGTGTTTAGACTATAAAAACAAAAACACCACATCCCCACAAAAAGAACAAGGTAACTGAGGAATTACATCCCACAGGTAGTCCATTCTTATCCAAACTAGGCCCTTGCATCACAACTCTAAACAGCAACTTAACGAGTGAAAAAAATACAGCTGTGCAAGTGTAGTGATTATAGCTGTAAACACCTGAGAAGCAGGACCACTGTTGCAATATCAGTCATGACGCAGACATCTGTCTGCAGTGTAATTGACTATCAGAACTGACGGACACCACTATACAAAGCTCCCAAATGCCCTACTATCATGGCAAGTACACTCAACTGCACTATGTTCATGATAATGATTAGTGCTGCAGTATCACTTATAATGTGTGGGAAGAGTAATAAAACACGTATACATTTATTGTAAGAGTTACAAAGACAATGAAGAAAGAACACTCACAAACTCACATTTTTTCTGATACAAAATAAGTGTGCAGGCATCTTTCCTAGGTTCAGTTTTCAGTTCAGGTAAACCATGAAACTACTTCTAGGTGATAAGCTGTGAAGTGTGTGTAAGAGTATAGGCCTCTCCTTTAGAGATCAGGTTTAGGCAAAAGGAAAACAAACACAGCAACAGTTCTCTCCCAAGCTTTAAGCCTTACTCCTAGTCCTCACTTCTCAGTTCCACACTACCTAGGCCTTTCTTCTACATCTCACTCTTTTAAAAAAAAAATCAAGCATAACCTACTAATAGTACTCCTGAGATTAGTCCTCACACAATGCAGATGAGGGAGTCTTCTTTTTGGTATATACACTATCCCACCAATGAGGAATTTACTACCCAACTTTTCCCTTCCAGGCTGCTTTCTTTCATACTGAAGTAAAGCTTCTAATTGGTTGCTGTCAAGCCACTGAAGTAAAGCTTCTAATTGGTTGCTGTCAGCCAATTATCATGATTTGCATATTTAAGGAGACAAACAGTTTGTGCTTCTACACAATATTTAATGTAGTTAAGAGACTCAAGGTGTTGCAGTACCCCCTTCCAGCACAAAACCAAGGGTGTAGGACTCCTTATGATGGGCTCTAGGCCCTGGACAAACCATCAGTATTTTGTTATGTTAGGTCACAATAAACTGAAAGGGCTAGAAGGATACTTCCCACCTGCATAACTTTGTATTTACATCTAGTTGGCTACTTAACCATCGTAAGGGAGCATGATCTTTTACCAGACTGAAATATCTGCCTAATAAATAGTACTTCAAGGCATAGAGGACCTACTTTATTATAAGACATTCAATAGCAGAGTATCTTACTTCTGCATTGCTAAGCTTCCTACTATTATGTACACAGGGTGTTTCCCCCTTGAATATCTTAAGTTAGCACAGCCCCCAAACCTGCTTCTTGGTGAAGCCTCTGCATATGAGGTGAATTCTCTTGCAAAATCAGTGGTTACTAGCATAGGTTCAGAACACATAATTTTTTTAACCTAATTAAAAGCTCTGCCTGCCTCAAAGGACCATTGTATCTTCCCCTTTGTGAAGTCTGTTAAAAGGCAAGCAATAGGCCACAATTTTCTTATAGTATCCAGTCCAAGGAACACTTTCACCTGTCTCTTAGTAATGAGCATAGGCCAGGTTTGTTATGGTCTCCGTCTTTTCCACTTGTGGTCTTACCACCCCTCTTCTCATAAAATATCACAGATGCTCAACCTCCACCATATCCAGTTTACTCATTTTAGCAATTAATAGTCAAGCCTACCTGCTTATAGGATTCCAGTGCCACCTGAACCTTGTGTAAAACAGACTCACGAATAAATGACTACATTACCTAGGTATGTAGTAGCATAGCAGAATGAGGCTTCAATATTTTATCCATCAGCCTCTGATAGGTTGCTGCGGCTTCATAAAAAGTCTTAATATGGATTTCAGTATTTTATTAAATCTTTCCACTATTCCATCAATCTGTAGGTGGCAAACTGAAGTCCTCAGCTGTTTAAATTTAAAGCTGTTACATATCCAGTGCGATATTTGTACATAGCCTTAGTGTTAGCTTTGCATATCTGTACTGCTTCTGTGAATTTCATTGCATAATCTGTTATAACTAGTATGTACTGATATCCATTGCTGGATCTTACTAATGGTTCTACAATGTCCACAGCAATGCATTCAAATGGTAATTCTATGATAGACATTGGGATCAAGGGGCTTCTACATCCAGAAAGGGGTGTAGATTTCTGACATTCTGGACAGGACGCACAGTAACAGTTGTTTTCTATTTCTTTTATTACATCCACCCGGTACAACCTGGCTAATATTCTTGTCTTTGTTTTATCCACCTCACATTTTGTCAATCTTCTGTAGTGAAAATGGTAATTTTGTTGAAACATGTCTAAGGTAGGTGAAGTTTATTGGTAACTGTTTTTGTATGGTGTGTATTAATTTGGTTGAATGTAGTCCAAAAGGAAAATCTTTTCCATTTGCTTTGGTATATTCTCCTGGTGCTAGACTTTTCTGAGGCAGTAAAGCTGTGAACTATATTTTCCGAAAACCTGGCATCTCTGGCCATTACTAGAATTGGAGTAACTAAGCAGTTAATTTCAGGGTCTCTAGGTTCAAGACAGGTGCCTGAATGTAAGGAAGATCAGGTCTGGCTTGTAAGACAGCATCCATGGTGGATGTAGAAGGTAAGACCAAGACCAATAGGGAGCAATAAATATCACTTTTGCCCTGCACCTTCTGGCATTCTGAATGAACTTCGTAATCAAGGGAAAAGGAGGAAAGGCATAAAGGAGACCCAGGAGCCAACTGTAGACCATAGCATCCCTCTGTACATGACCCTGAGGAGGGATTAGGGCAAAGTATGCAAACAAGTTACAGCAAGGTTGACTCCAGTGATGGAAGAATTTGTTCACCACTGACTGAGGGACCACTCATGAGGCAAAACACTGCAACTGCTCGATCTTTCTGCTAGTACATTGGAAGCCCATGGGATATGCATTCTGGTAGAAAAGCAACAGGAAGACATTGACCACTGTCACATCCTCATGGCTTCCCATTAGGGTAAGACCTGGATGCCCCCTGTATATTGATATATTAGACCACTGACATACTGTCAGTCTGAAATGACATCGCACTCACCAGAAGGGAGTCTTGAAATGCCTGCAAAGCTAATAGATCTGCTCTCATTTTCAGGACACTGATGAAAAGGGCTGGTCTCTAACGGAATCCAAGTACCTTGGACAGTATTCCCTTCATAATGTTCCCCACCCTAAAAGGGAAGCATCCGTGTTAACTACTGCTATAGGTGGGGAAGGCAAGAAGGGATCACCTGATAAGTCTGTGGACATGATCTACCATCTCATGTAGGTTCTGAACACTGGTGTCAGCCTGATCAAGGTGTTGAGGGAGTGATAAAGTTCTGACCATTGAACTGGAAGTGTTCATTGGAGAACCCCTCATGGGAAATCTGGACATAGAGATCAAAGTGATGGCTGATTCCATAAGCCTTAGAAGTTTTAAAATTAGCCGTGCTGGTGATGATAAGTTGGATTGTACTTGGTTTGCTGACTCTTGGCTCCTATGTTGTGGTAGGGTGGCTATTTGAGTTGTGGTGTCTAAGTGGCATCTGATAAATTCTACAGTTTGAGTTGGTGTCAAGTTGCTCTTTTATAGATTGACAGTAATCCCTAACTGTGAAGTAACTGAAGTAAGAGGTCTGAGCGGTTAGGAGCCAATCATACGAGTACAGGAAAATCTGGAACTCTTGCACTCTGAGGTAGTCCATCACTACTTCCGTGCATTTGGTAAGCACCCGGGGGTGTGTGGTGAGTCTGAAAAGCACAGCTCTGAAATGAAAATTATTGGCTTCCAGCCTGAAATGGAGAATCCTCCTAGAATACCTGTGTATTTTTACATAATAATTAGTAACCTGGAGATCTACTGAATGCATCCAGTCATCCTTCCTAAGTAGAGGTAAAATGGACTAAACAGTTACCATCCGGAATTTTGGTTTAGATGACTTAGGCCACATATAGGCCTTAAGTCAACTGTCTATTTTGGAACTAAAAAGAACCTGAAGTAGACACCAGATCTTATCTGGTCTGGAGGAACCTGCAGGATGGCTCTTTTTTCCAACAGCTTTTTGACCTCTGCTGTTGTGGATTCCTACCATACCTCTCAACTGTACAGATTTTCGCAGAATGTCCAGATTTTTGCTTCATATTTTTGGTCCATTTTTAATAAAAGTGTGGTTTTCTGGCAAATCACTGACAATTCATTAAAGACTGAAGTCAGAAAATAATGACAGACATTTGAGTTTAAGACTTTGTACCCTTCAGAAAATTCGTGCTAATGCAACCTGTTACTCTATCAACTTTCTAAATTTGTAAGAGCAATACTTAAAATTTGTCCCTATTTGTGGGCCTTTGTTCACCCATTATTTATGGCTTTGTCTAGATTTCTTGCTCTAAGAAGTTGACAGTATGATTCTAACTGATGGGGCGGCACTAATGGAATCCTGTTTTTTGCCTTAGGCATGGAGAGAAATGGGATTGTGTATCCTCTGGTTATTACCCTCAACATATAAGAGTCTGAAGTGATGGCCCACCAGGTTTGAGGTGAAGGGATAAGCGCTCCAGAGTGTGGCAGTCAGGCAACCCTTCAGGTGCACTGAAAGGATTTCTCAGAAAAAAGACCACAAGATCCTTGGTTTCGTGGACTACCTTTGCCCCTAGGGTGACATCCATTAAAGTTACCTCCACCACCCTCTGCCATTTTTTTTCCTGAATTAGTATCCTGGTTAAAACCCTTTGAGTTTCTGAACCACATCTTCTTTCCTTCTCACTGATTTATACAGAAGGTTCTCTGAAGAGTAAAGAAGTGGATTCCAATGGCAGAAAGGGCTTTACCATCCTGTTCGCTTCTGATGAGAGTTTCTTTAATCTTTGGACCAAACAAGGTGATACCATCAAAGGAGGCATTAACACAGGACATCTTAAAGCCCTCCACAAAATCACACAACCACATCCAGGCATGGTGGCATATAGCTATGTCAGTACCTGCTGCCTTGGCCATTCCAAAAGTTGCACTGAAAAGATAATATAGATACCTGGGATTCCATGGCCTTCTGGCTATCTACTGGCAATTTATCTGAGAGAATTGCTCATCTCCTTGGTCAATTCTCTTTGGAATAGAGTAATGTGGGTAAAGTAGTTCAGCGCTTTCAAGGAAAAAGTAATTTAAGCATACAATTGTTTTCCTGGGATTCTCTATTAGGTGAATGGATAGATGAGCTCTCTTTCTTTGTGGCTACTGCTATGACGATAGCACCTACAGAGGACCATTACTCCAATGAGCTCTGTACTTTGGTGCAGCTAAAATCTTGTCTGATCTGATTTTTTGGGTATAGGCTCTGCTGTATCAGGCTCCTTCCAAACTCACTAAGTCACCAAATCAATGACAGTGTTGGGTGAACCACCCTGGTAGTAGAAAAGCCAGTTCCAAAAGCCTCCAGGAACATGGATTCTTCACAGGAAGTGTATCAGCAGATGGACCATCCCCTATATGTTTGCAGTCAAGGAAGTCTACCTAATGGGGGGAACAGAGAGAGAGATCCCGATGTTCCAACCTCCCCCAGGTCCTAGGCTGACATCGGAGCCGAGCTGTTGAGAGTCAACCCCCAAGAGGAAGGGATGACTGACAATTTCACAGTAAATCCATCCCTTCAAACATCAGCTCTGAATCTTCAGCTCTGACTCTCATCTGAATCAGACAAGGTCAGTGTGGAGAGAGACTGGGTAACAGTCAGGGTAAAGCACAATGCACTATCAAAGTCAACGTCAGTGTTCTGGTGATATTTTGATTCGAGAGCTTAGGTTCTACTGGTCAGACATGCAATAGAAGTGTAAGTGGGGGTTCAATGGCAGTGTTCCTGACTCGATCAATGGGGATTGAGCCAAGAGGACCCCCAACTGTATATGCACCCAAAGATATCTCTGCATCATTCTGTCAAACTTGGCATACGAGATCTGAGATAACTTGAGGATGGTAAGGGAAGTATGAGTAGAGAAGGAGTCAGAGCCCTGGATCTGAAGGTTTAAAAGTGCAGAGGCTGGATCCGAGTCAAATCCAGGTCCCTTTCATTGAATAAGATGAAAGTGGACAAAATCGGATTACGAGTTTGGTTAAGAAGCATTGCCTTCAGTGTTTCATCCTGCACTCCCCCACAACTACTCAAGCTGTTTTAGGTCATGCTCCTGGTACTTCAGAATGTGCGTTTCGCAATTTAGTGGCTTAAATTCTAGGGTTGTCAAGATCTACACTTTTTTCCCAACTCAGTTAAGCAGTCTGCTTTCCTTAACATTAGGAATAGTACTAGATTCTAAACATTTTTTCCCTTTGCAGTTTCCAGGGACATTGTCTGAATCTGTAATGTGGGGGGGAGGGGGGTTATAAAAAAATGTGAGGATCCTGCACTATGTAAAAATAATCAAGTCATGCAGGAATCTGACTCAAAGAATATAGCTTCAAGAGCATCTGAAAGGGCTTCCTTGATTGCAAGAATAATTACAGGTGTAGGAGGTCCTAGTCTCAGATAGTCTATTATGTTTTCTAGGAAGCAGATGCCTCTATTTACTGTCACCTTAACTGCTCTCGCATGAGTCAGACAGCATCTTCAAATGGCATGTCCTCTGAGGGAGAGACAGAGGCCAATTTTTCCTCACTGTTTTGGTCATAAGCCAGACAGCATGAAAGCTACAACTTATCTAGGTCTTTCTCCTTTTCAGAGTCAGAAGAAAGTACAGTTGTGTACATTTACCATAAATGTAGATGTTCGAGTGTATTCACTGTTGCTGTCATTACATTTAGGGTAATCTGCTGGCAGGTTGCCCTCAGTCGGCCTAAATAACAAAGTCTTGGGTCCTGCGTAGGTTGCGATCTCCTCTTCCATGACATCAGGTCGTCAGGGGTATAAAACATGCAGCTGACGCCATTTTATTCAGTTTTTCTTGCCCCAGATGTCAGGTGCACCCCAAATGGGGAGCAAAAAAAAAAAAAAAAAAAAAAAAAAATATATATATATATATATATATATCTATATAGTAAACAGTAAATATATAAATACATTTTTAGAAACATAAACGTTACCTTCAACTAAAAGCAAATACACCACAAAGGCTTTTGAGTTTAGTGAAGGAAAGAAAAGGTATAGAAAGGGGGATGACGGGTGGGTAACCCAGACTGCAACAGTGAATACACTCGAACATCTACATTTATGGTAAGTGTACACAACTGTACTATGTTCTTCATGTTTCATTGTTGCAGTCATTACATTTGGGTAGAATCCCAAAGCTATGGATGGGAGGATAGAACTAAACAGCATTAGGAGTGGCTATAAGGCCCTGCAGGACTGCAGTGGCGAAGCCTGTCCTGGATTTGGAGAAGAGAGGTAAATGATAATGCTTTGTGAAGGTATGAACAGAGCTTCAGGTAGCAGCTTCTAGAATGTCTTTGGTTGGAACCCCTCTGAGAAATACTGCAGAAGTAGAGGCAGCCTGGTGGAATGTGATCTGATCCCCTTGGGCACCATGTTTACCATGTTGCAAACAGCAGAAACAAATGCAGTGGCTTATCCATTTAGAAATTGTCTGCTTTGATATAGCCTTCCCCTCTGACCCTGCAGAAAATGTTACCAGTAGTTGCTCAGACTTTCTTAAAGATTTGGTCCTATTTAGGTAGAATCTTAGTTGTCTGTGTACATCCAAAGAATGCAAAATCCGCTCCTTGTTCTGCGGATTTGGGTAAAATGTTGGCAGGTGAATGGTCTGGTTAAGAGCCACATTGGATACCACCTTAGGCATAAAAGAAGGATTGGTCCTGAGGGACACCCTGTCCGGGTAAAATATAATAAAAGGCTCCACTGCCACGAGAGCCTGTAGCTCTGAAACCCTTCTTGCTGAAGTGACTGTGAAAAGAAAAGCTGTTTTCCAAGATAAAAAAATTATATCCACAGTAGTTGCTGGTTCAAAAGGAGGCAGGGTGAGTTTTTCCACCACAAAACTGAGGTCCCATGCAGGAGTTGGTGCTCTTCTGGCCTTAAATTTTTAGCCCCTCTAAGATACTGTTTAAGCACAGGATGAGAAAAGAGAGGAGGCTCTGTATTGTAATGAGCCGAGATGGCAGATGCATGGATTTTTTATTGAAGAAAAAGATAGGCCCTTGTCAAGCATCTCAGTCAAATATTGTAAAATCTGAGGAATATTGGGCTTTGCTGTGTCTATTCCTTGTGCTTGGTTCCAAGCACAGAATCTCTTCCATTTATCAGCATAAGATTTTCTAGTACTAGGCCTTCTGGCTTCCAAAATTACATCCATCACAGATTTACAGAGAGGTGTTGTTTGAATAATTAGTTGATTAGCCATGCTGCAAGATTCAGAGTTTGGAGTTGAGTGTGCAGAATTTGATAGTTCTGCTGAGACAGTAGATGAGGTATTTGAGGCAAGTACCATGGAGGAAGGTGAGACATATTCCTTGCTGGCAGGGCCAGTCCGGAGCAATTAGGATCATTTTTGTTTTTTCCTGTCTGACTTTCAGTAAGACCTTGGAGAGTAGAGGCAGAGGGGGAAAGGCATAGACTGATAGGTTTTTCCAACTGAAGGATGGAGCATCCACTTTCCATGCCATACTTTTTTATGATGAGTTCTTGTGCAGAATTTGTCCAACTGATAATTTTGGGGAGAGGCAAATAGATCTATCTGGGCTCCCCCATTTCTGTGTTAACATGCTGAAGATTTGTGGATCCAGTTTTCATTTGTGCTGGTCCATAAGATTTCAGCTTAGGTCGTCTGCCAGAATATTTTGCTTTCCCAGCAGGAATTGAGCTTGAAGATATATTTGGTAAGTCAAGGCTGTGTTCCACAAAGCCATGGCTAGTCTGCAAAGGGGGTAGGAATGTGTACCCCCCTGCTTGTTTATGTACCAGATAACTGTGGTGTTTTCCGTCTTTATCAGTAGTTGTCCTGGATGAAGTAAGTCCTTGAAGGTTGTCAGAGCATTCTGAACAGCTAGCATCTCCTTCTGGTTGATATGCAGATGCATTTGGGTTGGGCTCCATTTGCCCTGAATGCATCTCCCTGCCAAGTGGGCCCCCCCAAGCATAACTTGATGTGTCTGTAGTTAGGGTTTGGGTGGCAAGGGGTAGAGTGAATGACGGTCCCTTGTTTTGGAGACATGTCTCTGCCCACCAAAGGAACTCCTCTTCTTCTTTCGGCTTTTCCCAGTTAGGGGTTGCCACAGCGGATCATCGGTCCGCTCATGATTGGCAGCTGAGTTTTACGGTGTCGAGTTGCCAGCCCGGCACCCAACCTTCCACAGAAGGCACACACACATGCACACTCACACCTAGGGCCAATTTAGAGTGTCCAATCCACCTACTGCATGTCTTTGGGATGTGGGAGGAAACCGGAGGAAACCCACACAACCACAGGGAGGACATGCAGACTCCACAAAGAAGGCACCCCAGCCAAGAATTGAACCAGAGAACCTCTTGCTGTGAGGACAGGGAATGAGAGGAATCATTGTTTCCAGGCTGTAACAATGTTTACTCCATAAACGTTTTACGTACCATTGCAGTTTCCTCATATGCAGTTTCGCATATGGAATTAGTAGAATGCAGGATGCCATGAACACCAAAGCCTGCAGAATTTGTCTTGCAGATAACTGGGTTTTTCTTGCCAGTTGTCTGAAGTATGCTGTCAGTTGCCTTTGTTTGTCTGATGTGAGGTAAGCCATCTGGGCAGTTGTATTCAAGCTTGCACCCAGGAATGTAATTTGTGAGGGTACCATTTGTGATTTCTTTTCGTTTATGGTGTACCCTATGCATGCTAGAAGCCTTTTTACAAACGCCAGATGTTGAAGAAGAGTGTCTTTTTCCTCTGCTTGATTGGGACAATCGTCCAGATAAGGATAAATTTGAATGCCTCTTTGTCTGCAGAATGCAATTACTGGTGCCAGGCACTTTGTAAGGACCCTGGGCGCAGTAGACAAGCCAAAAGGCAGTGCAGAGAATTGGTAATGCAAAAAACCTGCTTTGAAGCAGAGGTATCTTCTGCATGATTCCCTTATTGGGATATGCAGGTACGCCTCTTTTAAATCTAGAGTTACTAACCAAGCATTCCTGCCTAGCATACTCAGTAGCTGTTGTAACGTCAGCATTTTGAATTTTGGAATGTCCAGGAACGTGTTCAAAATCGATAAGTCCAATACTGGACGCCAGGAATAGTCTTTTCTGGGTACCAGGACCAGTCTTGAATAAAAACCTTGTCCTTTTTCCTTTTCTGGTACCGGTTGAATAGCCCCCATATCCATGATGGACCTGACTTGTTTCTGGGCCTCTGCCCACTGGTTTTATGGCAGATCTGGCCATCCGTTTGGAATTGGCAAAGTATGGAAATTAAATCTGTACCCCTGGGATACTATGTTTAATACCCACTTGCCCTGGGTAATTAACTGCCAACTTTGAGCATGAAATGCTAGTTTCGCCACCAGGGGACTGCCAAAAGATAAGTGCTTAGTGATGGTTGAGGAAAGTCATTGAGACTGCTTACTGTAGGGTTGTGCTTTGTTTCCTCCAGATTTGGAGGTGGAAGCACCCCATTGCTTTGACCTGTAAGAACCCTGTGATTGGTATTGGGAACCTTTTGAGCGCCTTGATTTGCCCTGAGTGGCTCTGTTGGACACAGGAAAGGACCAATATTTAGTAGGCCAGTGCCTACTGAACCTAGGTGGCTGCACTTGCAAGAAATCTTTTACAGTCTGCATAGATTTAGCTTTGTCTTCCATTTTCTTTAAAACTTCTTCTGCCTTATTGCCAAACAAGAGTATCATGCTGCAAAGGGGCATCCAACAATTTAGCTTTAACATGATCAGGCAGATTTTGCTCCTTGAGCCAGGCATGCCTTCTAATCACATTTCCAGTAACGGGCGGCCCTACAAGAGGCCTCCAAGGAATCAAAACCACATTGCAAAGTATGCTTTCCAACCTGTTCTGCTGAATGCAATAATTTCTGTAACTCTATTTTCCACACAATCAGAAATCAACATCTTTTTCTGTTTCAGTAAGCCCATAACATGCTGTTGATATTTAAGCATATGAAACTGGCAGTTTAAAGCCCTGAATGCCAAGGTTGCAAAAGTATAAACCTTCTTACCCCATCTATCCAGCACCCTGGAATCTCTATCAGAAGGGGTAGGATTTTTGGCTGTAGAGGCCTTTACACCTTTGGGACCCTGAGAAATAGTTTCAGGGTCAGCAGCAGGATTTTTTAAAAGAAATTTGTGGGAGTCAGGAACCCTGTAATATCTGTCTGGCTTACTAGGAGCCGGAGGCAGGGAATCAGGAGCCATGCTTGATTCCGAGAACACATCATCAACAATGTCTAGTACAGGAAGTATTGCCAAAGGCCTATGCTGAGGAAGAAGCAAGAAATCCCTAAGCCTCTTTTTTGATTCAGAGAAGTCCTGAGTCTCCCAGTGAAAATGTTCCCTTAAAGTATGCAAGGTCTCTCCAAAAGTGTAATACTCAGGAGGAGATGCAGATGGGATGGATTCCTCTGCATCAGAATCCTCATAGGGTGGAATAGAAAATTCCTGATCAGAAGAGGAATCGGAAGAAATGGAAACCTGATCTGAAGATTCATAATCAGTGCCTTGCCTAGGCCTCTTAGCAGTAGGGGGGGTTTGGGAACCCCTGATCATTTAAATCCTCAGCCATTTCGATCATCTATTTTTTAGGCATAGGGGCCTGAGCACCTGGCTCATGCGTCGTTTTTTTAGCGAAGGAAGTTGTTTTTGACCTTGTTTTGGTTGCTGGCATCAGTTTAATATAAAAATGTTGAGGCCTGAAAACACCAACAGAAGCCGGTGCCTGCTCAGCAGCTCCGGACCCATCCAAGGAAGACACATCCGCGGGTTCAATACTCTGAGAATCTCGCGGCATAACGGACTCCGAATGGGTCTCGGTAGAGGCCTGCGACTCAAAAGTAGCGGGTATCAGGGGCTGCGAAGGCACCTCACTGAGTACTGTCGAACTGGTGACTGGCTTAGGAGACGTTTCGTCGTCGGTTTTGGACCTCAACAGTCTGTCTCTGTCTTTTCTTTGCGTTTTTTATGAACTCCGGTAGTCGGATTGCTAACAGACGACATTTCAGGATAATTAAATCTTGCACCAAAATATTTAGAAGCAAAAACATACCGATGCTTAATAGTGCATTGGTTAAATCTAGCACAAAACCGACAGCAAGGCACATTGTGATCTGGGCCTAGGCAAGGAATACAGTACACATGAAAATCCTTATGAGGTATTTGCTTCCAACAAGTAATGCAATTACAACCGACATCGATAAGGAGCAAGAAAAAGTTTCCCCAACGGGGTACTTCAGCTTTAGTTTGAAGACTTCGGTTCTGAAACTCGAATACGAAAATTTCAGGAGTCGGCTGACCGGCACTTGCGAACTGCTTCTGGCACCGCGCGGCAAGAAAGACTGAATAAAATGGCGTCGGCTGCATGTTTTACACCCCTAACAACCTGACGTCATGAAAGAGGAGACAGCAACCGAATCAGGACCCAAGACTTTGTTATTCAGGCCGACTGAGGGCAACCTGCCAGCAGATTACCCTAAATGTAATGACTGCAACAGTGAAACATGAAGAACATCTTGACACTCTCACATTAGAAAATTACCTACTTTGGGCACAAGGACAACAGACATGGATGACGTATCAGGATCTGATTGCAGGTTGCACAAAACTTAAAAGAAGCCCTAAGCCAACTAGTCTAGTACTGGGCTGAAAGCTGGGTGAGGGTAGGGGTGACCCATCAGAAGTAGGCCTGGTAAGCACCTGGGCCAGGCATCTTTATCCTGTGTGGGTAGATAGCCTCTGGGGATTTTGAACACTGAGGAGGGAATCCCTAGTTCATATATGTACTGGTACAGCCATCTTCCTGAGCAATTACTGTGGGAAATCCACCCCTTGTTTATAGGGTCTATAGTACATTGTTGAAAACCTCTCCATCGAACACCACTTCGTTGACACGTATTCAGCAAAATTCACTTCTGTGATTTGTTGAATACTTACAGGACAAAGATGTAGTTGGCCAACTACACAATTCTGCCCTTTCTCCACTGTAGTGCAATCTTGGAGTTGGTATATTTAGTTAGGGGAGTGCGGGGGGCACAGCCCCCCATATGGATGGGTTTGGTTTAGGTAGATTTAGTTCCATTGGGTTGTGGGGCAAATATTTGTTTGCCCTTTAAGTATTCAGCGAATTGCGAAAGTGAATTTCGCTGAATACATGTCAATGTAGTGGTGTTCGATGGAAGGGTTTTTCGACGGGGTAATATGGACCCGTTTAATAACCAAGTTCTGCTTCGGGACAGGCCTGATCTTTTGTCTGACAGACTTACTAGGGACCAAAGGCATGGTGGCCTCTAAAGGGGTGATGCCATAAGCTTCAGCACCAGCAGCTGTCAGGGCTGGGGCTGCTCAAGTACCTCCAAAGAGATGATGCCCTTGGACCTAAGAGGGCCTCTGATGAGTTACTGAGTTCAACTGTCTCTGTAACCTTCTCTTTTTGTACATGCTTCTCCCTGTATTTCCTTTTAGAGGGGATGCCCACATTGGACTACTGCTGTTGCTGATTGGTTTAAGACCTCAAGCCTTTTTGTTCTGGTATGCCTGGAGGGCTTGCTTTCTTCTCTTCAGTCTTAGGAAAAAAGGCCATACAGATCCTGCAACTGGCAATGCTTTGTTACAGACCTAGACAATAAAGTCACTGGTCAAAGTAGTCTTTATGAAGAATTTACCATATGCAGGCACACCTATTGGCTTTGATTCATCAACTAACATTTATTATTACACCGGTTTGCTTCCTCTGTTGCAGACATTCCCTACACCTCCATGTATGTCATTTGCTAATTATATATCCACTTTTAGAAAGCTATTCAGTACAATACAATACTTGTAAGTTAGAATTTTAGTTCTGTCAAGATACTAGCTGAGTTGTCTGTGGACATCCAACATATGGAGTATCCTTTCTCTCTCATTTTTAGGTTCAGTAAATAAAATGAGAAGATGGATAGTTTGACTTAAAGAAAATTCTGATATCACATTACAGATAAAAGAAGGATTAGTTCTCAAAGAAACCCTGCCCCTATGGAAAATGAGAAAGATATGACTCACCATATAAGCTTGAAACTCAGATACCCTTCTTGCAGAGGACACAGCAAACAGTAAAAGGGTGTACCATGTTAAAAACATCAAGTCAGCCACATTAGCTGGTTCAAACTGAGCAAATGTTAGCTTCTCTAACACAAAATGAAGATCCTAAGGATGGTCCACTGATTTTCTTGGAGGCCTCTTATGTAAAACCACCTTCAAGAACATTTTGAAGTAAGATTGCATTGAAAGAAGAGGATCCATGGGCAGATATGCTGAAATGGCCTATAAATGAACACTGACAAAGGAATAAGAAAGGCCATAGGATAATAACTCATACATATATCGTAAAGCCAGAGAACTACTAGCCTTGAATGGGTGCTGGCTATGTTATTGGTAACAAGTAGAAAATCTTTTCCATTTGCTAGTACAATGTTTTCTGCTAGAAGGCTTTCTTGCCTCCATTAGTACCCGGCTGCATGTCCCCAGTAAACAGGTGCCTAAAAGGAATTAAGAGCCTATCATCCAGGCAGTCAAATGAAGATCACTGATGTTGGGGTGTATTAGCACCCCTGTTCTTGTGAGATTCTATCCAGTATGTGAGGTAGCTTGTGGTATCTGCCTCTGGCCACATCCAAAAGGTGGAGGAACCATGGTTGCCTGGGCCAGAAGGGAGTCACCACAATGATCCTGAGGGATACCTTCTGAATCTTCATAAGTAACCTGGATACTAGTGAAAGAGTGGAAAGAGTGGAAAGAGTGGAAAAGCACAAAAAAGCATTCCTATTCAAGGAAAAGAAAAGGCATCTGGTTTCCAAGTCTTCTTGAATGTCCTGGAACAGAATTTTGCCATGTGATTGTTCAGAGAGGAGGCAAAGAGTTCTACTTGAGGAACTACCCACAGATGGATCAACTACTGAAAGACCCCTGATCAACTTACCAATTGTGAGGGTCTGTGCTGGTCCCGCTCAGCTTGTTTGCCAAATTTTGCTCTGACAGAATAGAGTGAGAATGTGATGTGAAGCTATATCCCAAGGTAACATGGCTAGTCTGCAATGGGGGTACAACCTGATTCCCCCTTGCTTGTTAATGTACCACATGACTGTGGTATTGTCTTTAACCACTTGAAGAGGTCCTGGGGACCAAAGATATCTTAATCAAGGCAAGCATCTCTTAGATATTTATGTGGTTGCATCTGTCCTTGGTGTCCCACACCCTGCAATTTTATCTTGCCTAAAACCACTGCACAAGCAAAGTCCAAAGTGTTTGTGGAGAGTGACTGCTTTAGAGCAGGGAGGGAGAGGGAGAGGGAGAACGGGAGGCCTGGAATTAAGGATATCTGCAGTACAAAGAAACGGCACACAAGCAAAAGTTGGAGCCACACAAAACACACTTGTAGAGAAAGAAAGGATGGCTCCAAGCAACCACAGCTGAGGATCCAACAGTTTAATGAAAATGCCTCTTAAAAAACAAAGTTCTGAAAGTGATTATCTTGTTTTTTAAATGGTGTTTTCATTAAACTTTTGGATCCTCAGCTGTGGTTGTTTGGTCTCATTTAAGGATATCTATTGTCTCCAACAAAAGATTTCTGTTCTGACAACACTAGGATTTGAAAAGATAAACAGTGTTGATACTGGGACCAGAGATTTCAGACACCACTGTATCTTTCTCATGTGGAATCTTAATAAAAGACCAATGGCAAATGTAATCTCCAGAAATAGTTTATGTAAGCACTTTCGTACACAGCAAATGCGCAAACTTCTTCAGACAAATGTAAAAACACACAGATACAAGTTTAAGTAAGGCAACAATCATGACATCATAAAATACACAGTCATTTAAAGCCACATACTTTCCTAATAACTAATACTACCTATTAGGTAAAACTATAAACTATCACATTCATAAATTAATAAAACATATTTCATACACACACATTTTCAACGTCTTTCTAAAGATTTAAGCTTCAAAATACATTTCAATGAATATTGGTCATTTAGTCCTGGATAAACAAATACATTGGTATACAACTACCAACGTCATTCTCTCTCCTCAAATCTTAGTGACCAGGGACCCCCCACCAATGTTGATCCTAACTTGCCCAATAACAGAAAAAAGAAAGGAATGACCATGGTTTTCTAAAATGTACTTAGCAAGAGCCTTATTGGGGTTCCCTCTATGAATATTGTACTGGTGTTCATAGATCCTTTGTTTAAGGTGTTTTTCTGTTTTACCAATATAAAAACACTGGCAGACCTGACATTTGGCAAGATAAACCACTCCTGAACTATCACAATTGTATTTTCCATCGATATTAAAAGTGCAGTTATGGAGTTGGAACTTGCAAACATTGATGTATTTACAAAAATTACAACTACCATGCTTAAACACGCCTCTGTTATTATTAAGGACCCCACTGCCCTTCCTTTCAAGTATATTCTTTAAGTTACTACCACGTTTAAAGACCACTTTCGGAGCCTCAGGAACTCTCCGTCTGAGTAGATGGTCATCAGTAAAAAACACTCAATTTTTGTTTAAAATGTCTCTCAACATTTTAGTATCCGAGGAAAAAGGGGTTCTAAAATTCAAGGAAAAATTAGATTTGGGGGTTCCACTAGATAAATTATCCAATTCAACCACTTCAACCCTATCCACTAAATCATTTGTGGTAAAATTCCTATTCAAAATAGGTTTAAACCACCCCAAATCTCTCTTCCTAGTCACTTCATTAATAAGTTGTTCTAATAGGGAAGGGGGATAAGCTCTTGCAAGGAACATGGCCTTAAGGAGATTACATTCCTGCAAAAAGTCACTGTCAAGGGACGTCATCCTGGCAGCTCTCACCAATTGTCCCTTGACAACAGCTTTTTTCTGGTGATAGGGGTAGGAGCTATGAAAATGCAAGAAAGTATTTGAGTATGTAGGTTTCCTGAATATTTTGGCCACATATCTACAACTTTGCTCTATCCTTGGTCAGTAAAATATCCAGAAAGGAGATGGCATCAGTGCTAAATTCAAAAGTGAATTAAAGAAAGGAAGTTAAACCAGATAGGAAACTAACAAATTCCGAAGCCGCCGTATCATCCCCCTTAAGGATGACAAAAATGTCATCCAAATACCGGGTATATCAGAAAATATTTTCTTTGAAAAAGTCACTATTGAATAGAAATTCATTTTCCCAATAGGCCATAACACTATTGGCAAAACTTGCGCCACATGGAGAACCCATGGCAATACCAGTCTTTTGCAAGTAAAAATCACCATCAAACAAAATAAAATGATTTGACAGTATGATGTCCAATAAATATTCAATAAGATTAATTTCATCATTAGGAACACCTTTTTTATATAACAATTCCCTGGTCCAGCTAATACCCAAATCCTGAGGGATAACCGTATACAGATCCTGGACGTCAATTGTCAGAAAATTATATTCACTATTAAATTCCAGCTTATTAACAGTATCCAAAAAATTCCAAGAATCATGTCAAATTTGAGCTTCCCCAAGTAAATGTTTCTTTAATTTGGAAAGCACAACCTTAGCACATCCGTAAGTTACACAATTCCTACTGTCAACAATGGGGCGAAGGAGTGGATTAACCAAATCCTTATGAATCTTGGGGAGCCCAAACATTACTAGAGTAACTGGGACTGTAATATTCAAATAGTTAAACATGTCTAAATCAATCATGGTATCAATAAATAAATCATTCAGAAGCAATCGTATACGATGGTAAGCAATATTAACGTGATTAACAGAGACTTTTTCATAAGCCTCAGTACCCAAAATACTTAATATTCTCCTCTGGTAATCATTTTTATTCATAAGAATTAAACTGCCACCCTTATCAGGTTTAAGCACTCTAACTTTCTGCGTTTTCAACAACATTAAAGCATTCATTTCATCTTTAGAAATATTAGGTTTAAATTTTTGCCTCCAAGTACCATTCAATAAATTTCTAATGTCAAGCTCACCCAAATGTAGTCTGTTCTGACAACACTAGGATTTGAAAAGATAAACAGTGTTGATGCTAGGACCAGAAATTTCAGATACCACTGTATCTTTCTCATGTGGAGTCTTGCCAGAGGTATCATAAGAATCATAGATACCATGAGACTCAAACTCTTGAGGTGTTACCTTGGAGTGAACAAAGTCCGAGTGGAAAACTTTAGAAATGGATCTAAATAAAGATGTATTTTTCCTGTGAAAGACAAGCTCTTTGAACTGAGGTGTCTAGTTGACAACTCAAGAACACAATTCCGTGTGAGAGAGCCAAGAAAGACTTTGGAATGTTATGTTGAAATCCCTGCTTGTGTAAGGGATCTCTCACCCAAAAGAGAGATTCCTGACACTTTGAAAAAGACTCTGGAAAGAAAAGCAAGTCGTCTAAATACGGGAAAAAATTAGATACCCTCTAGTCTGAAATGAGCCTCCTCCCATTGCCATCTCTAAGCCTGATCAAATTTGCATCAAATCTCAGCAAATTTGCACATGACACCACAGTGGTAGGACTCATAAGTGGTGATGATGAGAGTGGGTATAGGAATGAGGTCAACTCCCTGACTGAATGGTGCAATAACAACAATTTCGACCTGAACATCGATAAAACAAATTAAATTATTGACCTCAGAAATAGCTCTGCCGTGCACCTACCCCTCAAGATCAATGGTGAAGTGGAGAGAGTCCAAACTACAAAGCTCCTGGGGTACATATATCAGAGGATCTTTCTTGAAGTAGAAATACAGGCTAGCTAATTAAAAAAGTCCACCGGCGACTACACTTCTTAAGAAGGCTGAGAAAAAAAAGCTCTCTATGAATGCTCTAATTACCTTCTACAGAGGAGCCATCGAGAGCATTATCACCAGCAACTGCACTGTATGGTTTGGTAACAGCACAATGGCCGAAAGGAAGAAGCGCAAAGAATAATAAGAACAGCAGAAAAGATCGTAGGTACTAGTCTTCCTACCTTACAGAAGCTCTTTGAACTGAGATGTAAAACGAGATCCCGCAAAATACTGAGTGACGTTTCTCATCCAGCATATGGTTGGTTCACTAAACTTGTTTCTGGTAGAAGGTTACGGAGTATCTGCTGCAGGACCTCCAGATTTATGACTCATGAACAGTTTTTATCCAACTGCAATAAGACTCATTAATGCAGGCATAAATCTGGATGTATCAAAACTATAATAGATTGTTACGCTCTCATTCTTTTTCTTCCATACAATAATTCTATTTATTGCATACTAAAATAATATATTCTCATTTAAGTTCAATTCCAGTCACTTCCTTATGTGCAATATCATCCAATCTCACCTCTGTGTATAGTGTACTTTTCATGTGTTAATTATCTAGTAGTCAGCGTTGTCCAAAGTAATAAATAGTGTACAAGCATGTGCGACAGCTGCTTAGTTTTGTACTATGGTTATTGTTTATTCTTTAAGA